>NC_046970.1:14559076-15159076 GCF_009769545.1 Cyclopterus lumpus | reverse complement strand
GATGGTACTTACTCCACACCTTAAGCAGGTTATTCCACCAATGCTACTAGCACCTTTGGGTTGTATGCCTCTGCTAACCAAACATGGTGCAGTTGTCCAAAAGTATCACTTCATCATCATCATCATTATTGCTATTAGACATTTGAGTGAAATTGTTGAATTTGGACATTATTGTAATGCTTTGGTTATAGTCAAAAACATCTTTTGTGCGCTCACAGTGACCTTTGAGTCCAGGTCGTCATTTGTGCAATATTTGAAGGAATACGCTCAAGACGTTCCTAAGATATCACATTCATGAGAATAGAGAAAGTCTAAGTAGTTTGATATCCATGATATACAATATCACACTACCAGGCAACCAATTGTAGTTTCACTCTCATTCACTGTTTAGTTTATAATAGCTCAGATCAATATTTATTCACTGCCATCATCAGAACCATGAAATCAGGTCCTTATTTGGTGCTGACTGCAGGGGAATTTTATTTAATAGAAGGCTCCATCTTAACAGGTGTAAACAAGCTACACGGAGAAAGAGGAAGATGGTTATCAAGCACAGTCTGAACACACCATCCCTGTATTCACTGGAGAAGTCTATATAAGGGAAAACACCTGTGTGGTTGGACAAATGGTCTGTGAATGCTTTAACAACAAACTACTAATAGAGGAAGGCAGCAATCAAATATATTACCAGGAACAAACATTAAGTGCACAGTGCGCATCAGTTTCCGTCCCTCTGCCTTCAGTCTTCGGACTGCCTGGATGTACCTGCAGAAAACAAAAGAAAACACCACAGAGTTATGACAAATAATAAATGGAGTTTGGACTGACAGTATGCAAGTTGAGGGAGTGGGTGTTATATCAGGTGTTTCTCACTGAACATAATTAAATGAAGATCAAAACAACAGTAACGTTCAAATCCTGTTCAATTAAACAAGTAATTAAGGCAGTTTATACCCACTGTATAGTTACACATTTCATGTCCTGTGATCCCCGGGCAAAAATGTTGCCCTCGGCATCTTTGAAAGCACTGAAAGCATCATATTTCCAATGTTCCTGGAGAAGAGATTGATATCAAATCCATTTGTTTCATGTCTTTTACATATAATAACAGGATTGTAACGTCATGAACAGAGACAGACGCCATACCTGGTAAACAGGAACGACATCTGTGTGGGAATTCAGTAAAATGGATTTCAAGGTTGGGTTCGTCCCCTCCCATGTCATGATCGCCACAACTCTGCCTGGACAAACCTACAGGGAGACAGAACGACAGATAGCTGTTTCCTTTCAGAAGAAGTATTACCTCGTTTTTATTTCAACCATGTACACAAATGTGTGCTACGCGAATTGTACAATCATATTATTCACTGACACACACCTCAATCTTACTAATAGGTAGCTCAAGCTCCTCTGCTATTTTGTCCAGGAAATGAAGAGCAGCATCTATAAATGAATAAACAGATAGCAGAACAATCTGTTTAAATATTAATAATTGTGTAAAACCTCTCAGAACAGTACAGTCATAATTCTCCCTCCTGCTGCTGCTAGCTGTGGCAGTATTGTTGGACTTTGGTACAGTCATAGAAAACCAAAAGCTTTCTCTTATTACCTAACCACTTTCAGATTAGTGTGTGGAGGCAACCGGGTGAGAAACTCTCCTTAACCCTCACTACTCGGGCATATCAAATTTTCCCAGGTCAGTAGGATGACATTGTACCTCCAGATTGTCCCGAAAATTAAAACTGAACCAAAACAAATGGCTGAGAGGTCTATCATGAAGAGTGAGGCCAGACCTCCAGCAGACAAAACAACCACAGCTGCCACTATGTGCAATGCCATTCTTTTGTTCAGGCCTACAGTGTGTTTGTTTTGTTTGTGAAGAGAGCCTTGCTCAGCAACTTTCTTTTCAAGACTAGCTTCATAAATATCTGCAAGTATTTAAAGGTCCCATATTACAAACACTGATAATTGTATGTTGTGACAAAGGTCTAAGGGCTATATAAATGCAGTTTAGGTATTGAAAAATACACAGCCCATATTCAGAACCTGTGCCTATAAACGAGTTGTCAGGATTTCCATATGGTTGTGGTGTCACAACTATATAATATATAGACAATTTTGCAGTTTTAAGAGTAAACTTTCTAAATGTGTCCCAGTTTAGTTCCAGTTGCAGTGTCTGTGAATAATCAGCTGGCAGGAAGTAAACAGACCAAAGCTGTTGTAGCAACTAAATTCCATTGAAACATGCTAAAATTGGTTTCAGATAGAGTATAACAAGTATATGGAGACAGACTGTATGATAAGGAAAAAAATAAAGAATGTCATTATATTCCAGTAGAAACGCCCCATAAATAGTATGCACCTGTAAATTATCTTAACATGTCTCCTTTAAATTATGTTAATATGTCTCCTTTAACAGCTAACTGACTCAGATAAGAATTGGACTTTGATAAAGCATAGAAGATGATACAAGTGATGAAGGGTTTTATTAAACATGTGTATACAATAACTGTGGGTGTGTAATGTGATATGATCTGAAAATGGTACTATTTGAAGTAAAACAGCGTAAACAAAATTGGGTAAACTGGAAGGGGATTTCAACAGCTGTTTTGACTCTGATCCCACGTGACAACAATCCCAAAAGACACATGTCCAACAAGCGCATCTTAATATCGGCGTCTTGTGATGAAGACGTCTCACCGTAATCCGGGTCTGGGTGCACCGTTTTGAGACGGAGGTACTCTCTGAACAGACTCACAGAGAGATCCTCTCCCCCGGGAGAGCTGTGTCCGCCTCCGACACCGGGACCATCCTTGTCAGGCAGCATGGTGCGATGTATTTACTCGTTCTGAGGACACACGACGACATATCTCAATACACATAATAACCAACATGGGATATCGTGTCGTTGTGTCCTCTACCGGTCAGAGTTAACTCAAACCAACTGATGCTAGCTCCGGTTATGGCTGCGGTCCCACTTCCGGGTCCAGGAGCCCGTGACATTAACGTTAGCTGTCGTTACCTGGTTTGTTTTTAAGCTAGCTAGCCATGTAGCTGCCCAACTTATTATTCTCTCTTTAGCTAGTTGAAGAAGATGCTACGCATGCGCCTCAATCGTTATGTTAGCTAACTGGCCAAACCTTCTGGTAGTAAACATGTATTACAGGACAGCAAATAACGTAGATCTATTAAATCTGTTTCGCTAAAGTTATCACAATACTCACCCTGTGCGGTCCACTCGTCATCTGATCAATGCGGACTGAGCCCGTTTCTGCCCTTCAAAATAAAAGACCAGTTTTAGAAATGTTTGAAACTGTTTTCAGGCATGAATATACAATATGTATTAATATATTACAAAGACATATATCATTTAAGTACACTGTGTGGAGGTAATAAGACAATGTTTATTTTTTACAGCCAAGAGTAAAAACACTTGTAATTGGTTGAAAAACCATTACATTATGGAATTACTTATGAGGAAAATAAATACATCTTCATATGTGTGCAGCTGGAAACATTAAATCTTTTGGCATGAAAAATAACTTCATTATCAAAAGATAATTTCAGTTCAGTAGAAAGTAGAAAGACGCTCAAGTGAAGTACAAAAACATTTACATAAGTACAGTATTTGAGTAAATGACTAAAAAAAGGTCACCATTGAAAATTAATAGATTGCATTTCACCATATAGCTATATTATGGTATTTAAAAAGGATACTTTTAAAGGCAATATTCCTTAAGTCATAATCAAGAAATCTGATGCGTAATGGTAAAATCCTGTGTTTTACAATGAGATTTTGCATTGCAAGCGCAAGTAGAGCAAGTAACCCGAACATAACAATGGTCAAGCAATTTTTAACACATACATGGGCCAAGCTGTTAGTTCACTTTGAACAGTAGGTAATGCGTATTGTGATGTGTCCCTTTGCAAGACATCAAATGTAAATCTGCTCAATCATTCTGAAAAAGAGCGCCAGCTTGCTGAAGGACTCCAAGAGCAGCAAGTGAGATGCTTTTGTCTGGTTCATTTTAAATCCTGACATGAAATGCAAAGATAAAGTGGGGAAACAAAGAAACCAAAAATCAATAAAAGTAAATCAGTAGGAAGATGACTCACTATATAGCCACATTTAAAGCCCCAGAGGAGGAAATGAGGACAACAATGTAAATTATCAAAATGACGGTAGGTAAACAAAGACATATTTTTACAACCGATTAAATCTTGGGTGCAAGCTTTATTATATTGATCACATTTGTTGTTGGTTTTAAACAAAGAGGAAAGCCAACACTTTCCCACCTGGAACAGAGGCTAACCTGGATCTTGGTCATCTCCTCCTCATCCAGTCAGGTAGGAGGGCTCGATGTCCTGCACAAGTCTGTGGCGAACGCGCAGCAGAAAGCTTCTCCCTCCAATGCCATGTCTGCACAACACAACCATGCATGATCCTGTTGCTCTGCAAATGAACAGAGTGGCTACATAGAAGTACAGTGGCATGCATTACATAGAAACAAGTATATGAATGCCCAAACAGCCATACATTCACTGCTAGAACAGCCTCTACTCAGAGCTACATAGTTTCTCCTCCCACATTTCCCTCACTGGGGACGTCCTGTTGTTCTACAACTATTACAGTGAACTCAGACAGTACTCAGACCTTTCCACTTTTTTCACAGTGGGCTGTGTGGCAGCTTAAAATCCTTTAAATTAATTTTGGACTCATCAATCTACACCTAAATATCCCATAATGACAAAGGGAAAACATGAATTTATTATAAAGAAAAAGTCTGAAATATTGCTTTAACACTAGTATTCAGACTCTTAACTCAATACTGGCCCCTTTGGCTGTGTAGATTCTTGTTTTCATCTGGTGACCCACACCCACCTGCTTCTCTATGTAGCCAACAAAACGCTCAAGATATCAAAGCAGACATGTTTCTTTGAGTGTATTTGTGTATTTAAAAAAATCAAATATGTCAAATAGTTTCCATGGAGACGAACTACTGGAAAATAAAGAGGGCGATCCAGCTGTATTGTTGGATATTTAAAATAATGAAAATGCAGCATTTTTGTCAGGATCCACTTGAAATACACTGCCTAAAGTATACATGTGTAACCATACTTTTACTTCTGTGGCCAATACACTATGGCTACGGGTATCATCTTTTATCTTTAGCATTGTTAGTGTTAAGTTGTTCAGGACATAAGCTACATTTCCAGGAATTGTCTTGTGAGGTCTATTTTCCCTCACATTAAGAGATAATTCAATCCAAAATGATCCAGTTTAATACTGAATTTACTCAGTGAACAGCTTCATCTAGATTTTATTTTTCTTTCACAAGGAAAGAGTTTGTGCTCCTGAGATGATGCAAGGCTTTTACTATACATTGTGTTTAAGTTGTATTGTACATGATGCTCCAGTCAAGACATTCAGCTGAGAGCATTCCAATTGTGACCAACTAAAAGCAACAGACAGGAAAGAAAGATACACATCTTCCAGCTTTTCTTTAACCGTTTCTCTGTCATGTAACCATAAAAAAATATTGTGTTTCTTACTGCAGGTGTGGAACATGGAGCAGGCTTTGCTGTGCCGGGTCTTTGAGGAGGTCAGTTTACCAACAACTACACCTCCTGCTGGTCACCTGCCTCAACAGCAAGTTCTTATGCATGTGGGCTGTTTGTTCGAAATGCAAATACTTATTTAGTTTCTATATTTTTCCTCCTCATCTGCTCTTCACACTACTTCTCCTCCTTTCTAAATGTGTTGTCATACATTGGACAAAAGGAGTGAAATATAGAGTTGCCTTGGGAGCTCAACATACTGCAACTTTAGAAAACACATTCACAACATCTGTTGCTCTGCAAATACATCAAAATAACTAATAATTTCTAAAATATGGCATTTTTATCAAATGACATACAAAACAATCAATAATTTGTTTTTATTTTATATGCACGTCTTATTTTAAGTAGTTTTTTTGCATGATTGTCCAAACTTATTGCAAATATATTACATAGAACTTTATCATCAATATATAAATAAACGGGAGCTATTTTTAAAAAGTCTTTTCTACTTTTATTATTACAGTATCACTTTCAGTTTATTTTTGTCTAGCATATGTTTTCTTGGAAGCTGGAATGGTTTCCAGATATTAATATACAAATATTTTGTCAAATGTGAAGCTAATAGAAGCTATTCAAACACAGGCACCTGCTACATTTGCATATTGACTGCAACCTACATGTCACCTACAAAAATGGTAACGGCAAACACTTTCCATGTTTTTTTTACATGCAAAGAGAGACATGAAACACATGAAACAAAACTCACCACTATACAAATCTGAAGCTATTTTGACAACAAGCTGAGATGAACTAGCATTTTTGGGTGACAGAAAAATAATACTTTCATGATGGAAACATCTGAACTACTGTGTTAAATGTCACTACAAGGTTTTACAGGCCATTTCCGTGTATCAAAACCTACTCCCATGCCAATGTTCTTGCTTCAGGTAATGATAAAATAAGAATAGAGCTCTTACAACCTTTTAGCAAAATTGTCAACACACTAAACCATTGATTGGGGGACGAGTGTTCCTCTGACAATTTCCTCTTCTTTCTTTTGTTTCCATTTTTTACCTCCTCGACCACACACACCTCACTTCAGTTCAGTTCAGTTTGCTGAGGAAGTCGATCAAGCCTTGGTGAAATTCTCTGGGTTTGTCCATGTAGCAGGCATGGCGAGCTCCTTCTAGCTTAAGCACAAAGTGATGTGGAAGTTGTATGAGGTTCTTGTGGGACTGGGCACCAAGATTTGTGTCCAGGGCTCCAAACACAATTAGAGTGGGAATCTAAAAAGAGCACACAGAAGTGAGAAAACTAGGAAGATAACGTTAGAGGAAACCTTGTTTTTACACCAATTTCAGCATACAGGTGTGTAAAGATATACAAAACCCGCTAACATACTTGTGGGTGCTTATCTTGCTCATCTTATGTGTGTTAGTTAGACGAAACAAGCAATGTGAAAATGTCACTTTGGACTTTTTAGGAAATTATGACATTTATTAGATCAAACAATGAATCAGGAAAATAAATGGCAGACTGACCTACTTTGAACATTATTGTTAGCTGCAGCCCTGAAATGATTGATGATTGATTTACGACAAATCACCTGTGGTGGCCACACACTGATTGGCAGCATGTAGTTATATAAACGCAGTGCATGCATTAGCAAAAGGTAGTATTAGCAAAAATGTAATAAAACTTCCTTTTGTTAGTGCCCATTAAGACATGTTACTTACACAAAGCTCTCTAGTGGGTTAATCTGGGCATGCCTCAGTGTAATGTATTCCCCAATAAAAAAGGCACAGTTCACCCAAAATAGAAAAGTTATTCCTAATGTGTTCTACTGACATAACTGAACTCATGATTCCATTATGTCTGTTGTTGTTACTGCTTGAATATATGAATACACACAATCATTATCTCTTTACCTCCCTCACCTGAATATTTTGGTATTGCTGTGGAGTGTAACTTCGTGTACCGACTGGTGCTATGGGAATGAAGCCCTGTAACTGAGCGCTGTTCTTCATGAGGAAGGGGATGGAGTAATGTCCACTCATGGAGGGGCTCAGAAGCACAGCTGCCCTGACACCCAAAGACTCCATGAATCTTGAAAGGAGGTCCGCTCGATTCTGATCAGTCTTCAAAGCCTCAGAGTCGGGCGATTTTCCATAACCTCCGAGAAGAAGAACACATGTGAAACATGTTCGAGCTCAGATCAACATCCATTAACACCAGTGTGTTTTTCAATGTGTACTCACTGTGACTTTAATTAATTCTTGTTTCATATTTACAGATTTTGTTAAAGCCCTGCACATAAACACATGTGTTGTGTTATTATGGCTGAGGTCGCCTGAGGTCACCCAGCTCCACATACTAATTAAGCTGGTTATAATTTCAAACAAAATGTAAGCCTTGTAACTGCAACAAAATGCCACATGCACCAACAGCATAGCACACATTGCAAAGTTAAAATGTCTGCAAACCCAGTGCATACATCTCACACAATGAGTGTCAGTTATGTCAGTTTTCATATATTGACAGATTTAATAATATAAAATAGAATACATAATTTGAGTCTGTACAGGGCACATTAGATGCTGGAAGAAAAACATTTAGGTAAAAACATTAAACCAACACAACTTATATTTATATGAATATAAATAATATTTTCTATACAAAATACCAACAGTGACCTGGTGATCTTCATTACGGAATGAATAAGAATCAAAATCTAGTTTATTGCCAAGTAGGTTTTCCCAAATAAGTAATTTGCTGCAGTGTATTGGTGTATGATATAAGCATAGTTAGAGAACATTTAATTACAAAAAACAAGAATAAAAATGTAAAAGAACAATAAAATCGAGAAACGTTACTATAGAATAGAAGACTTTATTACAATAATTACAATAGAAATATGGAATAAAAATACTATAGAAGTAGTATTAATGTGTCAATCTACTCATCTGTTAAATTAAGTTAATTAGTGTATCAGGCTATACGTAATACTATAAACATAATATGTGGAAATCAGTTTAAAGTTATATCCTCATTTCAGTCACTAAATTAGTAGTGATAATGTGCAATAAGAATAAGTTCTACCTGGAAGGTCCATCGCTAAGGCCTGATATCCATTAGTTGCCAGTAGTGCCATCGTACCGAGCTCCTCCCAGGTTTTGGATGTGAAGGCCTGGCCATGCAGAAGGACCACTTGCAGCCTGCACAAAGAAATAATGTTACTTCTCAGGATTTTATCGCAGGCGACAATTACCACAGCTGCAGATTCCTAAAAACATTTAATATATCATCTTCACTGGTTGTGATTACAAGAAAAAGACATGTTATGTGCTCAGATGTTTTAAATAGGTCTCTCACCTTGGCAATATCTGTCGTCCAGCTCCATCAACAGGTAAAGCTTCTCTGAAGAACAGTGGAGGGTCCCCGGGTAGCTGTCCGGTGCGAATGGACACATTGATGGTTGGAATTGGAGGAGGAGGGGTGGCCATCAGCCCCATTCTTTGAGCTTCTAGGGATGGCTCCATGCTGCCCTGGCGAATGGATGGCAGCAGCAGGTACAGCAGTAACGTCGCCAACAACACCAGGCCCAGGACAACAAGACGATTACGCAAGAAATTCATTTTGTCAAGATAAACGATCTAGGAAAAGAGATAGAGAGTGCATTGTCTGAGAGCCCATCATATGGATCCTGCTCATACAGTAGTTCTAATTGTTTGACAGTGTATACAGAAAGTGCAATCCCCATCCATCAAGAGCATTGTGGTTCACCCTACGGCTTTATATTCACAATATTTGATTTATAAATTACTTTTCATAGTTTCAACACAAGCGTTGTGCAGTACACTAATGTTGCCACATCTGCAGGTGCCAACAATTGATTTGATGAGTAAACATATTGCACAACAGTAGGAATGATGGCCAAAACTATAAACACACACACATAAATTAACATATTACAACATGTTTCTGGCGGGGACTGTGGAGTTAAACAGTGTGAATCGAGACCTAATGTGTTAAGGGAAAGCTAACCCTATCGGATGAAGGACGGAAATTCTGATGTATTGCAGATAATAAAGTAAAAGATAAAGTACGCTGACGAATGTAAATTAGCTCAAATATGCAAATAAGATAACATACGCTCGATGTGTCGCTCTTCCACTAGCTAACGTTACATCTCTGAACGCTGAGACGCTGTAGGAGACATTAAGGATGCAGCACCAGAGGAAACCCTACCAAGACAGAGGAGATACTTGTGAGACACGTTCACTGACGGCTGGACGAGGACGAGGCTGTCTGCTTTATCGTCATGTCATCTGCATTGCTGGTTGCCAGTGATGGGGAAATGTTGCAGAACGGCTTCGGGTCGATGCTGGTGGTCGCGAGTAGCTAACGTTAGCTCTGGTGACTGAGGGGAGAAATTCTTATCTTGACGCTAGGTACACATCATTTTACTGACAATAAACTACCTCTACGTTCAACGTTTCTTGGGTAGAAAATGTACAATCAATTATCTAGTAAAAGCGGGACAGGTAATGTCACACGAGAAAGTCAAGGGGTGCATGGTAATTCCGATGAATAGGTCCCTGTCACTTAAACGGTTTAAGTCGTCTGTTGCTCGTCGGACCACATTTCTAGCTGCACATAACAACAGTAAGCGCTAAACGTCATTTCCTGCTGAGGCTATCGGAGCAAGTCATAAGTATATTTGACCACGTTCATTTCCATTTTGTACACTATTTTTGTACAAAGAGTAAACATGTATTGTTAAATGAATGAAATCCCAGTAGACTACAATCTTCAGAAAATAACAGAATCTGAAAAAAATATATTAAAATTCCTCTTTAAATAATTAAATTATCTGTTGTAAAAGATGAATACAAAATGTTTTCAAATACAAAACGTTTCCATTTGGTTTTAAAGAATAACATCAATACATGAAAGACAAAATAAGGCTTGCGAGGTAATTTCCTAATAAACACCAAAGCTGCTTCTAAAACAGAGAGGTGGAGTGCTACAAAAGGAAATTCTATAATTACGTAAATTATAGATTTACTATATTTACACAGTAAATTATAGATTACAGATTCATAATTTTACCCTTAAGGCAGCCACTAATTTCACTGAGACTGGAAACTTGCTTGAGTACAACAATCCATTGCAATATCACTGATAATAACAGTTGATAATAACTCATCTCAAACAAGTTCAAAGTCTCACGTTAATATTTATACTGTGAAAAGCAACTGCTGCCTAACAATTGAAAAGAACACATTCAAATACCATGGTATGGCTTTGAAAATGGTTGGCAATATATGTCCTTTTTTTACATTTTACCATCGAATACATAATAAATAGTACATTAGTCAAATATTTAAGTTGAAAGCCAAGGGAGGAAAAACAACAATCAGAAGCATTTATTTTTAGACAAAATTCACAGTGGAATAAATCTCTAACATTAAATAAAGGTAGATCCACCTCCACAAAAGTAGTTAAAGTGCTGTATTTTAAAATGGTTGCAGCATAATTCAAAAGTTCTATCACAATACTAATAGTACAAATTGTTCAGTTTATGAAAAACATAACTTATTTTAGGTAGCTGAATACTTTTCTGAGCAATGTCATAGAGAATAAATACAGAATCTACTGTATAAATATGAAACACTAGAAAGTATATGTACTTGTCAATAAACTAATTTGAAGATGTACCTACAGTAGTTGCAATCAACAAATTGTCTCTACACAAAAAAAAATCTAAACTGATAATTGTGTATAGAGCCAGGGCAATGCTGGTTTTCTGAGGCTAATATGGATATTTGAGAGTTGAAAGAAAACCTGGTTAGGGAAGCTGAATGGCATCAGCCACATTTTTTCAACGTAAACACAAACGAACAGATCCCTTACATATTTAAGAATGTTGTCAATGGCATGAAGTGAACAAAACAATATATAATTGAAATATTTTTGGCATTTATGTCGAAGAATTTGTTTTTTTGATCCCCAGCTCTGTTGAAATGTCTTTGGGCAAGATACAGTCTGTGAATTCTTTACCATTGGTGTGTGTGTGTGTGTGTGTGTGTGAGAATGATGATATTTGATCCTGATGAGTAGTTTAGCACCTTGCATCAGTGTATGAATGTGTGTAAAGCACTTTGAGTGGACGAAAGACTAGAAAGATGCTATGGAAATGCAAGTCCATTTATCTTTTCAGGTCTGTCCACCCGTTCCTCTATACATACATTTTCCTTTAGGAATAAAATTTAAACTGGTATGCCTAAAGAGTTCATATCAATGTAAAGCGCCAGCAGAGGCCTGAGATAAACACTGCTGGAAAAACCTCAATAGTCAAAACTTGTAAACAAAGGCAACCATAAAAAAGAGCACTTTGTAGTTTGTAGCCCAGTTAAGACACAATTTTGAACTGAAACAGGCAGGTCCAGCCATGTTGTTTCTTTAGGCTCCATTTCTCATAATGTATCACCTTCTGGCATAATGCACTATTTACATTTCATTCATAAGGCTACCACTTAACAGCTTGATTAATCAACAGACAGAAACAATCATGTTTAAAGTGGGCAGAAATATCCAATTACAGAATACAACAACAACAACAACAACTTGTGAATACTGTGTGCTGCTGGGCATCAACATTTTTGCTTCAGCCTCATATTGTATTTTGGTGTCCATTGTAAAAAAAAAAGTGTTACGGTTAAGCAGTCTTTTTTCATGATGCATTTCATTCTCTGTGGGAAAAAGCCCCATAATTACACTATAGTCACATACAGTCCATGTGGAATGATGATCTCTTCTTCTGGAGGCCAGGGTCAGCATGGAGCATGGAGATCTGACATAATGCAATATAAATTATTCTCTGATGACAATGCATCATCATTCAGCATCATCACTAGTGCACTGTAACGTACAACCTATATGTTGAAAAGTCTGATTTGTCCTTTTCAGGGCTGGCAGAAGTAGTGAATAGTTTGGGCTTCTCAGTTTCCTCAGTGTAGCAGTGTGAGGAGTCCTAGTGGGAGTAAAAGGCAAAGAGGCCAGGTCCCTAAGACAGAGGAGGCTTTATTCTGCCCTTTTTCTTTCTGAGCACAGGCCTCACCCCTGTACCCACTGTAGCATTGGCACTGGAAGTGTGTGCGGAAAAGCGCCAGCTCGGCTTGGCTAGGCACGCCTGTAACCTTCAGCTGACCACCCTGACTGGTGATGCTGTGCGTTAAGGGACTGAGATGCAGGTACACGTCATCATCTGGTACTTTGCGTAGACAGCGGCCGTGGGATTTACATACCACCTGACTGCACTGTTCTGCTGCTGTAGTCACATTGAGGAGGTACCGGCCCAGTTGTTCCTGAAGATATTTATTCAGGAGGGAGCAGCTGGCCTGCAGGCACAAAACAAACAAAAAAGGATGTTAACCCCAACCAATACATGTTAAGCCCCTCAGCATCATATAAGCAGAGAGGGTATGACACTTACATAGCTGCTTGCATAAGAGGTGTCGCCCCAGAAGATCACACCTGCAGCTCCAAGTGCAACACTCTCACCAATGGTGGAGACCAGATCCATCTACAAAACACAAACAGTTCAGTGGTACGCCATACAATGAGGGGGAGTATAATGTTAACCTGACGTTATTATAGTGTCAAGCACAGTCCAAGCTGTAACAATACCTAATGTTGCAGCTACACAGAAATATACACACTACAAAGATGTGTTTTATTCATCAGAAATGTGGGGTCTCCTGGCAACTGCATCCCAACATCGGATGGTAAAATATATGAACTGAACTTCTAGATAACATAATGAATGTTAAGCCTCCTGTACTTGATGAATTGTTGCTCAAGCCAACTAACCTGAGTTAGGAGGGTCATCTGATTGATGTAAGTAGGGCGGGTATAAACAAAAACAGGCCGTGCTAATCCATCTCCAACAGAGGCCAGGCGCATCGCCTCCTTTACCCGGTTTCGTACAAAAAGGCATGCATCATTTGTGGAGGCGAGTACAGAACCCACATATATAGATGGGAAGAAGGCTGTGCATTCCATCCACAACCAGTTAAGTTGATCATTGCGGGCCATCTCCACAACAGGACAGCGGCCAGTGTAGTTCTTCAGGCCACTCCTGTAGTCGTGGTTGTAACAATCTGGAAACAAGTAGAAGCCCCATTGTTGATTGGGCCTCAAACTCTTGGCAAGTTTCATAGTCTCCAGCATAAACTTGCGAGCTGAAAGCTCAAATTCTTGCTGTGCAACTTTACCCACTTGTTCCGGGGTCCACTTAGGATTCTTTTTGGCCACCATTTCACGGGATTTATTTCGATAGATATCTTTAATGTCCCAATTTCGGATCCACAATGGACGCCACTCCTCCCAATCGATTACAGCCAAACCTTTTGCCTCTGGCTCACGTATATATTTTTGCAAACCTTCAGGCATCTTTTCATAGTGATGAGCGAGGCTGGCAAGCTGTGGAAGGCCTCCATTCACTGCAGTGCCTCCCCGCTCATAATAGGGATACAATCCAAGGCGCTCCTTATAAAAAATGGTGAGGTTCTGCCTTACAAAGCCCTCATTGGGGGATGCCACAATGTCAAACTGGTCCAAAGACAAAGTAACGCCATGTCGCGGGGCACACTCCTGTGTCGGTGCATTCCAGGCGAGAAGAACCGGCTTCTGTGAATATAATGGCCATCTTGTCTGCTTCAATTCTGCTGAACACACGACGGTCCACGTTGTTAACAGAGACAGAAGCACCCACTGCAGCTGGCCAGCTGTGGCGAAGAGAGAGTGAAATCCAGACTCCATGGTCACTGCTCACCTTCTCACCTCTTTCGCTTGAGAAGAAAAAACAAGCGGTTTAGTTCAATTCAGCCAAATAAATAAATAAAACCATTCCAAATATTATATATATATATATATATATAGATGTGTCATCGATATTACAATCTGTGAAAATAAGTTAGGAGGGTCGACTTCCGTCAATGGCTTTGATAGTTTTAGTTAGAATACGAGCAACAGGCAGGCTGACTTAGTGAGCACATCGAACATAGGGACAGACATATTATTAAAGTAAAGTTACAGGCTCAACGGTAACGTCTTCACCGCTCTCTACTTTAAACTTCCTCCGTACACGAACTCAGTTCGTCGGTCGAATGGACCGCTAGCTCAAAGTTGACTCAAACGCTACCACGTTGTTATCCCGACTGCCTGTTCTGATAAAGATGAGAACGGGGACTTATTCCACTCGTGTCACGGTCAGATAAATTACTTTTCCACCGACCTGCCATGTGAAAGACAAAAGTCTTTTCAATCCATGTTGATGATATACAAATCTGCAAGATAAGGAGAATAGAAATGAAGGAACGAGCGACGATGACGTTGAGCAATAACAGTTCAGTGCATCGAGCTCCTGCGTAGGGGGTGTCTTTAATTTATGAAAGGCATAATTGGTCTTGGTTTGCCGTTTTGATGAATACATTATGTATTTTTTATTTAGAAACATACTATTTTACCACGTAAGGCCGATTTTAAGCCTGTCCGACATTAATTTGAGCGTAACATTACATGCCAATGCCGCTCATCCCCCTTTCATAAAGACCGAAGTAGTCTGTTCTTCAAGTCGCTCTGACTTGAATGTAGAGGCGAGTTTCGATGAGCACATACGAAACAGATTCCACGTTATATTGTTTGATGGCTGTTGTATTTTGTTCCTTTTTTAGCTAGAGTTCAGTTGGTACAGTGTTAACAGTTACAAACTAAGCTGAGTGAATGAATGGTTAGGTTTTTTTGTTTCTTTTTATTAAATGTAGCTAAATCACGTGGAACACATACTTTAAAACAGATTGTATTTGTATTTTCTGTGACAATAAGAGCGCCATTGACTGAATTGAACTGTAAAAAGTTTGACTACGTAAAAGACGCTTTAGACCCCCAACTAAATCTCCATGCTACTTGCATCTTGTTAAGAATAATAGGCATAATTGTTGTATTCAAAATGTGGTAACGGCAGTGCTCTGGAATTTAATCAAATGTATATCTTGCATCTGTTCTGAGGAAAGTCCCTTTTTCTTATCTACATTTATATATATATATATATATATATATATATATATATATACATATATATATATGCATATATATGCATACACATATATTTATATATATTTTACATATATATTTGCTCATGTTACATGTAGATAAGAAAAAGGAACTTTCCTCAGAACAGATGCAAGACATTTGTATGTATATCTATATCTATATCTATATATATATATATATATATGCGCGCGCACACACACACACACACACACACACACGTTTTAAATCTGTCATTTCATTATTTCTAAAATGTCTCTTACCAGAAATCTTTTCCTCGTCTGTGAGTCTCGCCCAGTAAAGCAGACAAACGCAGTTGTTCATACCACCACCCAATGGTATTTAAATATCCAGCAGACTCCACCTCTCTGGGAGTTTCAAAGTGTAGCTTTTTTTCGGTTTGGCAGTGTCAAAGAGCAGCTCATCCAATTGAGGCAGATTCAGCTTGATGCTTCTTTAAGTACAGTGTTCGGATGTCAATGGCACACAATATTATTTTACGCTTCAAAGCTTTCTACCCTGTACACCAGTAGTCAGTTCAAATTAAGCCTTTAAAAGCAACAACACATGGATAGCATAATACGTAGATTTACAAATCTATTATGAAGATGTTGACACTCTAAAGCAAATTTCAGAGGAGTTGATCATGTAGAATTGTGTTATTCTTCTCAGCTCTGTGCTTGTGAATGAGCTGTAAGCATCAACAATTTTACTGTGAGACATATCTAATGCTGCTGTTTGCCAATTGTACAGGATTAGTGTGTCAGGTTCTCTGTACTGTTTGTAAACACACGTTTAGCAGCTGAAAACAGCTCAAAGGTGATTTCCAATAAATGTCACTGTATGTGGAGTTATTTTGAACCACTTGGTTGTTTGCCTGTTAAGTGTCCTGCAGTAAGTGCTTACATAACATCCATCAAATTATCTATAAAGGTTATTACCACAGGCATGTACAGTAAGATGCAAAGATCAGCAAGAGCTAAATGGAACTTCACCATATAAGTGTTGTAGATGCCAATTCCAAGACTCGTGCTTCATAAAAAAAACCTTGTTAACCGTTTGTTGAACTTAGTGGGGTCATAATACCTCTGAGAGTTAATGAATTACTTCAGCAATATCTTTTGTAAGATGTCTCTTTGCACCTTTAGCAAATATAACACATTATGGTGTTTGTATTGACACAGCATGTATTTTGTTTACATAATTCATCTCATTGTCCCATTATTACCTATTTTTCCAGTTCATAGGTAAATCAGCTTAGTTATTCTTTATTTTTCAGATGTTTTGATAATGAAAAAAGGTTCAGACATGGCATGCCTGAAACATACAGCTTTATATTCAAGTATAATAATTCACATTTTGTTTTTCAATGACAAAATAAATAATAATATGGAGATAGATAATAAAGGTAATGGTTTCTGTGAATAATAGCTTACTTTCATTTCTTGTCATAAATGCGGTCAGACTTTTGCCAGAGGATGAGTGGTTTGCTGAGTCAAATCTTTTCTGTTAACCTCAATACTGCAACTCATCTCACGCATATTATTACGGCTTTGTTAAAGTAAACAATAAAACTAATTGTACTGCCATGTCTCCCCCAGACTCAGCTGAAAAAGATAAGTAAGAGAGGTAAAAACAGCACATAGACTTGTGTAGTGTAAAATCATTTCATGGAAGCAATAAAGTGGAGTGGATTTTGGCAAAGCCCTCTTTATCCTCTGAGGAGAACAATATCACAGACAGCTTTGTAGGAACCCCTTTCCCATGGAGACTGCATTCCCCTCACTTCTCTCTAACCCAGCCCTCATTAGCAGACACATGCACACACTTCACCCCCCCAACAATGGTTTGACTTTGTTAATTTCCTATGCAGGTGGCTAATTTCATCACAGGTGGAGGGAGGTCAGGGGCTTTAGTTCCACGACATGGGTGGACAGGTCCCGTCAGTTCAGTTTAGGAACATTTCCTAAAAAGCTGTTGGTAATTAGACAAATAGCTCTTATAAGCCTGCCAAGTAATGACGCTAATAAAAATAATTTTCACTCGACAGAATATGTAGTGTATCATGATCTAAGTCCCTTTAAAACCTATAATTTAGATTCTGTAAGTATGTCCCACAATGCAGGTCTAACTTCTATGGTGGGGGATAAAGTAAGCATTATAAAACCTTTGAAGTGGATCTTGAGTATATTTTCAGATTATTGTTTAGCCACTTGAATACCTCACCACACGTTTCCATTACAGAATGTCCCAGGAGTTTATTTAGTTAATGATTATAAAATATGTTCATGAATGTCATTTCCCCTTTGATCTGGATAGCTTGTGACAAAGTACATGTACTTTAATTTGCTGTTCAACTGTATTAATATAAAAAGGACCATGACACAGTTTAGCATTTGATATTGTAATTAAAAAACAGTTATAATAAATTAAAAGTGAAAGATAGTATGCCAGAGCAGCAAACGAAACAGGATCTCTTACTACTCACTGCTGCTGTGTACATGTGACCACCATTTGACCATCATCCGAGGTCATTGAAGCCAGTCCATCCAACATCATGACATTAATCAACTTGAGCATTTGTGGGCCACTGATTGTCAACTCCCTAGGCTATTACCAATAAGCAGATCCTTTTCATGCATAATAAAGCAAGTCATGGTGGTGTCAAAAAACAAAAGTGTGCACATAAACCTTTCTCGCTCTAGATATGACCGTGACAGAGGGACACATTGGTTACCTTCACCTCAAAACTCCTAGAGTTCAATGAATCATACCAGAAAATAATCTGCAGCAATAAATTCAGGACTCTGTCACATTTCATCCCGTGTCTGCACACTCATTCCCACTTACATGCACACAAACCATGACCTGTAAACTGAGTAGGTTTTCCCATCTTGGCACCCTTCTAGATCTCCATTGGTGACCTATTCTGTGACTAACTGCACACAGGCCAAAACAGATCACATGCAGAGGCTCAGCACACATCGCATCAGCCAGTCCACATAAGGGCGTCAAATATATCAAGAGATCATGTTATTTTAAAAGGTGGTTCAGGTTTCCAGCTGCAGGGGAAACCACAGGATGGAGTTGACACAGTGGATACTCTGAGACACTGCTCAGACATCATCAGGCTTCACAGAGGACAACTGGGAAATCTACATGGATGCAAGGGATCTCCAGCTTTAGAATTCCCTGGAAGGACACAAAATAGATAATTATTTGGATTGATAGTACAGAGGGCTGCTGTTGGTGAATAAAACAATAGTTTAGGGATTTTAATTTCCTCACCTGAGGTGTTAGGTTTTTTTGGATCCTCTTCAGCTTGGCTTTTTTACGTCCATTTTTTGTCACAATTGTCTCTTCATAGAACTCATGGGCCAAGTCGCCGTCTTCATCGAAGTACATAGAGCTGCAGCAGAGAGACTAAATCAATTATCCGTACATGACAAATGTGTCTGTGTCACCAAACCTTCAAGAGATACTAAAACGTAAGGTTGTTGTTCAAATGTGAATATCAAACATCATTATCACATATACTATATTTAGTTCTACACAAAAAGAGTTACTCGATGAAATAGATTAACTTGTGAGGATAAAAAAAAAAATAAAGAAAACATAAGATGTTTAATTTGTATGCCTTGGCTCCGTCAGTGAGTTTTGGACATTCAAAAATGTAGTTTACCTAAAATAGTGTAAGAAATCAAAACATTCAGACAGCTGTCTTCCTGTGGGTCAAGGGCATGGTTTTAAAAAGTCAGCGGAGTATGGTAAGCAAACAGCTCAACACAAAAGTGGTGTATATGATGGCAGCTAAGATATGCCTGTGTCCACGCCTGTAAAATAAAAACAAGTGTAATAAGAATTGAGTAAACTCATTGTGGACATTGGCTGAAGGAATAACTATCACCTGATCTAACAAGTCCTGGTTTATTGTACAAAACACCAGAGGATTGGTCTGAATGTCATTTTGTATGGATCCATTTTGCCCAGTGTCAGCAACACAGGCTGAATATGTTGGGATGTTTTATGTGCAAACACAGGGATGTCATTAAATCGCCTTTTTAACACCTTCAAATGAGCACACCATTTCGTAAAATATTATCAAGCCTTGGCCAAGAGCATTAGTCACAATGGCTGATTCTGATGACCTTCATACCCACATAATAGTCCAATAGTAAACCTATGGTTGGGTGGGATATTTAAAGCATGTATGCATTGCCACAATGGCAGGACTTGAGAGATCAATATGGAGCTTGGTTTGCAAGGGGGACTGGGACATCAATTCAAATCTAAAAACTAAGAAGAATATCAAAATGGGTATTCATGTTGTTGTAAGACAATATGATTACTGGAACAGATCATTATGTAAGTTTATATCAGTCTGCTATAATTCCTGAAACGGCTATGATGAAAGCTACATCCTGCTGAGGGCATATTTACCTTTTTCTAGTTAACACAAAAGGGGTTACACTCGGGAAACTTCGAACTTTCGCCATGGACTGCTCGTTTCCATCTTTGGTTGGATCGTCAACACTACCTGAGCCAGAAAAAGGCCAAAATCCTTTGGATTTGGAGCCACTCCCACCCATCTTCAGCTGCAGCACATTATTTTCTTGGGTCACTTGACTGCAAGTGGTGTTACAGTGTTACTGTACCCGGATTAAATGCGACCCTTAGAATATGAAACCTATGAAAAGTAGCACACGAAAGGGAGGAGTTGAGTGATTATAGACAAGAAAAAACACACAATTAAAATCCTATTTTTCAGCTGATGCTGGCAACACAGTTCCCTGTGGTCAATAAAGGTGATGCTACTGACAGGGACAATAAATCCACTCTCTTTTATATATGAAAAAGAAAACAAATAGGCAAACTATATTGCAACACCTTTGCACTTCCACTTATATCAGATGCCATTATTCTATGGACAACAAGTATACATTGCTCATAGTCAACATGCACGTCAAGCCCAAGACTGATGTTAGGTTATAATTATAAACTAGCAGGCCAGTTAACGTGACATTACATTGCAACATTATATGATAAAGTATAGTATTTTAGAACATTACACTGCTTGCCAACGTCACAAACCTGAGCACTCGCCTGTGAGGTCCGTGAGAACAACAAAGTACTGAATAACGTTAGTCGGCTTTGCTTGAGAGAAGAGGGCTCGCCACCATTAGCTTAGGTTATCTGGACGGGACGGCTAACTAGGCTAGCTAGCTTTGAGCGACAAGACCATTAAAAAAAACGGGTCCTTCGTGCGTCAGTTAAAGTGTCGGTCATGTCACTTCATGTCCTGGCTACTATCATCGCCGTTAGCCGAAGACAGTTACTCCGTTACTAGCATTAGCGAGGTCAACATGTCTCTATCTGGTTCACGAAATAACGTTTAACGTTACTGACGCTGCAAAACGCTGGTTAACTGGTTTAATGACCGGCGTTTGTCGCTTTCGCTTAGCCAGTTGAAAACATACCTAAAGTGTGGTTTGACGTGTTCGCAGGTATGAAATGTTCTTTGATGGATTTTTCTTCTTGGGTTTGCTAAATCTACACAAGATACACACGGCTAGGCTAGCTGTTTATGCTAACGTTACACCTTCTTCTTTTCTGGCTTGTTGTCCGCCGGCTTGTAAAGAGTTGATGGTGAGCTACTGCCACCACGTGGACCGGAGAAGAAGAAGAAGAAGAAGTAGAAGAAGAAAAAGTAGAAGAAGAAGAAGAAGTAGAAAAGAAGAGATGCCCATTATCTTCCTCAAGTGAAGTAAACCGATTATAGTTGTTGAAATATCCCTCAACATATCAATAATTACAAAAAATTGCTATAAATCGTAGAATATTTCCAACCTATGGTAACCTAAAAACTACAATGACTTTGAATGGCGTGCTCTCGTTAACTAAAATAGTTAAATGTTGAAGGTTTTGTCAACATTTAAAAGTTTAAATTGTGTATGTAGCTGAATTTGAAGAGTTTCTTTAGAAAATCCCATTCAAAATAAAAATCATAAAAAGCTTAATAATTCAAAAAGTTAAAAAGAAACAGGAAGTCATAGCCAGTACAGAAGAACTATAATACGTTTATTAAAGATTTGAAGAACACTAGTTTAGTTTTAGTTTTAGTTAACTAAAACTTAACTAGACATTAAAAGAGTGCAGTAGGCTAGATGGTAGCCTAGACAATACAGCCAAATGTCACCTCATGCCACAACCAGATACTCACCAGTCTTGTAAGCAACTCTCTGTTTCGAGCCTATAGGGTAAACAATATGTAATGTCCAAAGTAAGGAAAGCCTTCCCAAAAGAGTGGAGACTGTTTCAACAGCATATACATTCTCTTGATCAACATACTCAGTACTCCTATATAATTTAAACAATGACATCAAAATACCCCATGAATTATTATCATAAGTTTATTAGATTGTTATATTGGAAACACATTGTTTCACATTTTAACTTGCCTAAATATATTTCACAGGTTCATTAAAGTGCCAACATTTTAAAAAAACATCTTCACAGAAACTAAATATCACATTATAAATGACCACAGAAAAAACTACCCTTATTTTGAATACCACTATAAATAATCCCCAAAAAGCTGCATGGTTTTTCAAGAAATAACTGCATTCAATCAAATCCAATAGTTCACAATCGTTGCTCTGCTTGCACAAAATTAGCAGGGCATAAGCCTTGAAGTAGTTCACATCAAATGTAACAGCACTATCCCTGCTTCATAGACACCATCTTTTCAAAACAATGCCATTGTGTGAACTCTTTCATTTCCCTATATATTGGTAATCAACAAAGTGGGAGAATGTTCTTCTTCATGTTTAAATATGAAGCTCAATTGAATCGATGAAAGTCAACTAGGAGTAGTGATCCGTGCCACGGCCTGCTTGATTGTGTCTCTCGCAAGACTGTAGCGCTTCACAATCTGCCGTACATGCTCTTCTTCCTCACGCTTCAGGATTCGCAGAAAGTTGCACAACTCAGGAGAACTGAATGCATCCCACTGTGGATGAAGGAGAGCAATTTCACATTAGAATCTTTTGACTGACTATTTATTTCAAGCATATATTATTACCACGTGTATCATATCTCAGAGCCAAATGGATACTTACATTTACTTCCCCTGTTTCATTCTCTTTCAAAACCAGACTCAAGACTTTTTCACTAGGGCCAGCACACAAGCGCAGGTAGAGGGGGAACTCATCGTCAGGCAGTTTACGCATGTACACTTAAAGAAATAAAATTCAGCACTTTCACTTTACTTAAAACTTGATTCTGTTTGGTTTGACAATAACTGCACATTATTGAGGATTTTACCTTGACTATGTCTCTCAACACGTTCAAACAGGGCAAACTTGGCCGGGTTGTCCACCACCGTAAACTTGTTGAGCAATGCCTCGATGACTTCTCGTACACGTGTTTGGGAACTTATATGCAGGTGCTTGGCAGTGTCTTTGGGGAGGTAGAAGGATGTCCGCCGCTTCATATGTCTGCCCTGCTGATCTTCCTCCTGTGTGGCGCACAGGCTCTGGGAGGGAGGCAGGGAGATGGGACGGACTAACTGAAAGTGGACCTTGATGAAACCAGTGTAGGACCCATCTTTATTCTGCAAGTAAGAAATATATACTCTATTGTCAAAATGTGAGTTAAATGTACTGCAAACTATTAAATACCAATACATTAAAATACAGTTGAAGTATACACATGTGTGCATTAATTAATATTCTGAGGAAAAACAGGTTATTAGTCACTCACAACCACCATGTAGAGACTGCTGTTGATCTGTGCATTATACTCCTTAACCTTATGTTGAATCTCAAAGTCCGTCAACTCCTGTTTACCCAAATCAATCTGTTCGTCCTAAACAAATGAAAAGAGCAGTTACAGTAGCAAATAGGCCACATGGAGTCAGCAGAAAGCTTGTGAGCATTGAGGATGAAGAGAGCAGATCATGTAAGTAAAAGTCAAAATCAACTCAAGCATTTTGTCTGTGGATACAAGACATGATTTAATAATTAAGCTCTGAGCCAATCTGACTGATGAATTGTGCCATAGCCTCACCGCTGATCTTCTGATCTTGTGAAATAAAGATGTATATGCAGTAAAATCCACCTCCAGCTCTGAGCTACTGTCCTCCTGACTGAAATATGTGTCACTTGCTGTGCTTCCTCTCTGTGGTTCCGGTGAGTTTTACTAGATTTTTGTCATTACCAAAATCTTAATTTCTCGAGTTGTAAATCAGAATTTTGGTAGCTTTCCCCTGTCTCTCTCTGGCTTTCCCTCTGTCTCTTCTGTCTGTAGAGATCAGATTTTATACCAACAGCTCTTTTGACCTCAGCATTTACATTTGCTCCTCCCTGACAATAAAACCTCACAAAAATGTCTGAAGAGCCAGCCCACTCCTAGAGGGCTCAAATCATCCTGAGAGCAAAACGTTCACCCCATGCTATTGTTGATGTGTGCATACA
Organism: Cyclopterus lumpus; assembly: GCF_009769545.1. NCBI lineage: Eukaryota > Metazoa > Chordata > Actinopteri > Perciformes > Cyclopteridae > Cyclopterus > Cyclopterus lumpus. The sequence continues at coordinate 15,134,924 of NC_046970.1, read as the reverse complement.
TATCAACATGAAACTGTAGTTTTATATCATACTGTATATGATTTACCATATCACTAACACCAATTCCCTTTTCTGCCACACATTTCTGCTGCATTTTAACATAGTCTGGTTAGTTAATAATTTAGGGCTTAAAAAATCATGATGAATCAAATGTTGCTAAATTTCCCATTGTATTTCTTATTAATATTGTCTGAGCAAGCTGAAAAACTGTCAACCAATCCTTTCATTTTCTTTTAACTTGTGCTGGACCAAGGTTATTTCGTGTGGTTCCGAAAAAAAAGGCAGCTGGCTTATCGTGAAGTTGTGAAGTTATCCCCTCCTCTCAGCTTTCTCCTAAATTACTTTCTGTATAGATGAATTGACAATGAGGAGGTAATAAAAAACAGCATCCTTGAGGATATAGGGCACACTGATGTGCTGCAGTGGACAATCTGGTAGCCTCCATCTGCTTTGACCTACCCTCCTAAAACAATCCAATTAAGACTGCTTTCTATACAGATGTATTGGTAAAATATGTGATTATAGCTTTTTTTCCTCACCACATTTGTGTCTGTCTCGAGGCTCTCAACAGAGAAATCTTCCTTGTCTGTTAACAAACTTTCATCTGTGCTGCAGTTCAGCTGGATGAATGGTCGGCAGCGGTAGTGACAAGTGTAGCTGCAGTCTGAGAGAGAGGGAGAGGGAGAGAGAGAGCAAGAGAGAGAGAGAGCATTTGGGGTTCTTAGTTCTTTGGCTAGCGGTCAATGCTTGTTGTGGATTGTCTTCAGTAATCAGTCCCTGTGCTGAAAAGCATCACCCAAAGTAAACTAACATGCCAAAATGTGTGTTTGTACAAAATAAAAAATGCTCATGTTTAATGGGATGTTAATGACAGGCCTTTATCACTCACTCTGTTTTTAAGTGCTACAGCAGTTCATTTTTTGTTTTTGTTATGAACTGGGACAGAAATGCATGAAGTCAAACGATATAGACAAACTAATGCACTCCCAGGACTATCTGTACAACACAAAGCTTGCCAGACCTTCTTACAGTGGAGGACAAATTGAGATAAAGTTTCTCATGAATGGAGAAACAACATGAGCATCCTGCATTCTCGTGATACTGGAAAGTGAAGACTGTGTCACAGCTCCGTGAGCTTTGGACATACACATCTTAGTTATGATGGGATTACCGAGCTGGGTTTTAATTTGAGGGCATTTAAAGTGATTTCTAAAGGTTTATCTTCATACCAGTGTTCTTTACCAACCTCGGGTAAACAACTACAGTAGTTCACAATGCTTATCAAGCTCATATATTCAGGCAGTCTAATAAACTGCACATCTCTGTGTCTCATGCAATACATATTTAGTGGCTGCAGTCTCTTTGCTTTGTAGGTCAATGGTTGCAGAAAAACATATACTCATCATGTACACACCAAACATAAACAAGCCTGCTGTTATTCTATATTGTTCTTATTGCCTAAATCAAATATATTACAATACTTTCCAACCTGTCTCTGGCTCTCAGCGCCAAGCCCATTTGTTCCTACTCAAGACTTTACAATTGTTCTCTAATATATACTTTCATTATTAAATATGACTGATTTACCTGGATACTGCTGTTTTTATCAAATGTTACAAACAGGAGTAAATGGGGAGTTTGTTGGGGACTATTTTCCGCTGTGGATTCATACACATGTGGTGCTCTAATAAGTATTTTTCAGTCTGTGGTGAATGTGGGCCTGACTCAAAATAAACTACAGTGCACATGCTGATAGGATTAAAGGAACATGTTGCTCAATGCAACATCTGGGCTGATTGATATGCTTTTAATAGTTTTGGAACAGAGGTCTATGGCACAGAAGAAAAACATATAATATTACCAAACAAATTCACATGCAGAAGGTACTCACTTGCACAGCGTAAACTTTGCTTGTATACACCCCAGATGAATTCTCCACACAGGTCACACCAGGTAAGATGGGTGTGACTGTAGGGCTGGAAGTCATGACCCACTCCAGCATGTCCTATCTGACACCGGGGTGTTTCGATTCTGACGCTTTCTCTGAGCAGACGGACGGCATGGAAGGGGCTCGGCGGAGCAGGGTTGACAGGTGGAGCTGTGCGGGCAGCAGGAGCAGCCAACTCAATGGGATCATTCACACTGAGGTCCTTCAACTCAATCAGCTCACATTTAGACATCCTGTCCCTGATGGAGACTCTGACATGTCAAGTGAACATTTGCTGTCCATGAGCCAGTAAGGGTGTACAGCAACGAGAGGAGACAGAATTAGTATGTGCACCGTTGCATACTTAATGAGGATGTGGTGAATGTGGTGCTCTGGTTAAATGTGCAGGTCGGTCCAGATTGGTGTGTTGTGAAAAGGAATTGGTGGTTCTTCTGAGCTGCAACACAGTTTGAAATCAGACAGAAGTACAATACAATGAATACATGTATGGGTCAGTTTAACATAAAATAATAATCAGCATGTTTATTTCAGTTGAAAGAGAACATTCTTATTGTTAAGACCAACACTTATTGGCCTTCATCCAAATCGACATGATGACGACCTTAAGCCGAAACGCGTTGAGTTTAACAATAAAGTTGTTCTACAAGTGTCGCTAGAGTTTTGACTTTTGTTGTGCCAGAAACCCCCTTCTTTGTTTGAATCAGTTCAAGCAATAACACTCATAAAATCACTGTCTGTGCGGTTTTGGGGTATGGGCATCACAAATGGAAAAACAAGAGATTAACCTCTGTTATTTGATGCCAGGATTCATATGATTATAATAAAATATGGGACAAGATGACTATAATCCTGTGCAATCCTGGGACAAATCATACTGTTTTTTTCTCTGTGTGACACTGAAACAAAACTATAATAGTGGGCCATCACTATTTCATTCATTAAACTCAGAAAGTATAGAACTGATATTATTGAAGAAATAAATGTCAACTTTCTTAAATACACAATATTATGTATGCATGCATCAAAGCTGGATGCTGTGTGTGTGGCACACAGTGGAGGAATTTCTACGACACATATTTAAGGTACTTGCACTTCATTTGAGTACGTATATGTTATGCTACTTCATACATCTCTGCTGTGTTTACAAGATAAATATTTCTACATTTCCTTTACAGTTGCAGTTTTGAGATTAGATACTGAAAACATAAAAAAAAAATATTGGTAAAGTATAGGAAGCATTGTTGTGCATTAAACTATGCAGCAGTGTGTGCAATTACCTTCACCCACGACAACATCGATAATGCTGTTTATACATTAATTAATTTGTGACGATAAATCCCAATAATTGATCAAAACATATGATAATAAAACACTGACAGGGGTCATTCTGATGCACAATGCTGATACTCACTTACTATTTTTACTCAAGGAAGACTTTGAATTCTGGACCTTTCTTTGTAATGGAGTATTTTTACATTGAGATATTGCTACGGTCACGAATGCCTCTTCCACTTCGTGTGCAGGGAATGTTACGCAAACACTGGCAGTCGTGTAACTACATTCCTCTGAGATGTCCCGCCGAGGAAATGCTCACAGGTGCATCAGAAACATAGTTTCATTAGTTTCTATGTGGAACTGCATTGTGACTTGAATATGAACAACCCGGGGCTGTATGTGCCAAGTGGGTCACCACACGGCGCAATTATCCACACGGGGCAACAATGTAGCCTTTACTGGATCATCCATGCACATTCTGCTGGTTTCGTCACGAACTACTTTAATGTAAAAAAAAAAAAACAAGCACACTAAAGTAGTGCTTCGGTCTACAAAGTTTCTGATTATTCGTCTTGAATCTGCGTGTGTCATTTGTTGCAGGGTGCAGCTCAGTCTGTAACGGGACAGCCCGGTTTAATCCTGTCCGACACGAGACACACTCACTTGACAGTGACCCCCAGAATCCATGTTCGGATCCGCCGACGGACAACCCGTTGAAAAAAGGACCTTACCTCGTTTAAATCATCATCGCCACTTATCGCAGAGGAGACATGGAGAGTGGACGCAGTTTGGTCGTTTGTATTAACGCCGAGCTGTCCTGCTTCCTTCGCACGCACTTCAGTTTGCGCATGCACATTGCGAGTGCGGGATTACCTTCTAATCCCGCACAGTAGGCTATGTGTATTAAACCATGAGGGGAGGCACCACAGAAAGAGTCCGCTCTGTTATGTATATACATATATATATATATATATATATATATATATATATATATATATATATATATATATATATATATACACATATATACATATATATATATATATATATATATATATATACACATATATACACATATATACACATATATATATATATACACATATATATATATATATATATATACACATATATATATATATATATATATACACATATATACATATATATATATATATATATACATATATATATATATATGTATATATATACACATATATACATATATACATATATATATGTATATACATATATACATATATACATATATACATATATATATATATATATATATATATATATATGATTTCCGACCGTTTGTCACTATAATGTGTTTGATTTTCTAATGAATGACACTATTGGTCAATCTGAAACTGAGGGAGGAAGTCAATTTGGAATGAAAAGACTGTTTAATGTTTAAAGGGCCATTTGGAAATCCCTCAATAGGGAAAAAGCCTTTAGGCTTAAATATAGGGGCAGATAACGAAGAGCCCTTCTTATCCCTCTCAATATGTTGGAAGACCATGAGGTAGACACCACCACTCTCTAATTTTCTTCACTCAGTTGATTCAGTCTTTGTAGAGCGAGAAAGATCGTACCCGAATGTAAAATACAGTAGAAAGAGGTGTGCATATATCTGTTATCTTTATTCATTATGCTTCGAACTGGTAATACAATTCTATAAAAATCAACTTGACTGTATTTCATTAAGTGAAGTCAATGTGCCCTGCACCATCGAAGACGTCGAATCCTTTTTTGAAAACCAAAACATGTTTAAAAGTAGTGGTGTAAAGTAATTAGTCAATTTAACAACCAAGTAACAGTTGTCTCAAATAATGTATGACTTTTCATTATCTCCACCTTGACCAACTATTAAGTTACCAAATTAAAGTAATGCATATTAACACAGCAATAATAATGGTCCAATATTAACAGGGTCAACTACTGACAGTACCACTCAATTTATTTTTGGTACTTTTAGAGCTTGCTAACTTTACACTATAGTGAAATCTGCAATTTTGGATTTGACTTGTAATGGAGTATTTTTCTGTGGTATTGTTACTTTGAGTTGAATACAATATTTGAATACTTCATCCACCACTGTTTAAAAGTCGATAAAAGAGAGTAAAAAATGATGCATTACTACAACCCTGAGTCTCATTTCAACTGGAGTTCATATAATGGGAGTAAGGACTTATAAAGTTATATTTAATGCCATCATCTGGACAACACAAGTGCCTGAGTAATGAGTGTTGGTCACAACAGGAACCTGCATGGCACACAATATAAGCATGAAGAGACCATATGCCACCGTATCTGGTGAGCATAATCATGTGTCTATAATATATAATGTGTGTGACAGAGCGGGATGTCCTGAATGAGCATGTTGTTGTTTGCTTGCTTTGTATGCCCAGCAGGCCGTGCAGTCACAAGCCATGAGAGAGTAATTGGAGCACAACTGACCACTGAATGCTGGATGTGAAATGGGTGGTATGAGGCCGAGACATCACACCACCCGCCTCAAACCAACAACATACACCCAAACTCACGTGTGAGAGTTTGATTTCACACTTTTGGGATTTTTAGAGTTAACTATTTAAATACCACGTGTCCCTGCAGCCCCAGGCTTGATGTAACCAGAAGAAGAAAAACAAGTGTCTTCCTTAAATGCATATATCGGAAATCTTTCCCGCAGGAATCCACGTCAGCCAGGCGCGGGTGCGTCAAGTATTCACCAGTTTAACCACAGGAGATTTCCGGATATTCCGATTTCAGAATAACAGTTTGGACGAAGTTATTTGTATACAAAAAGATGTGGACTCACTGCTACATATCTGCTCTTCCTACAATAAAACATCTGAATAATTGTCTCAGGGCTGTGTGAGGGATTGCAAATAACTATCCCGATGGAAAGGTGTATTTCCCACATTATATTATAGTATCTGAAAGTGCCACCTCAATGTTGTCCCTGAAAAGAAAACTCTATTGGTGTATTTCTTGTTAAGTAGTAATACAAAGGTGTGTGTGAAGTTTAAAGGCCCTACAGACTTCTGCTCTGGATGAAGTTTGTTGGGTGGAGCCAGAACTTTCTAGTCTTTTGAGTGATGGTGGATCGGCGAGATAACGCTTTATTCTGAAAATAACTAACCGGATGTTTTATTATTTTGTGTCCAGCGAAGTTACTTATCGAAGCACATTGGACTTCATTGAAAGATATAACGTTATGTGACTCTTCAAGTTACTGCCATGTGACATGTATCTGTATATTTAGGATTATGCTATTACAGTCCTGTCTTCTATCCTGCAAATCAACAATACTTGAGATAGAGGAGGTCACGGAAACGTTTCATTAATTACCACTTCCGCTTCTGTTTGGATGAAACTACGAGTTCATTTTAGGCGACAAACTGTTGAACTGCGCCGTCCACCTGCATAGTGTTTATTATGGTCTACAACAAAGAGAATGGGTCTGAGCTCCGGATCTACGCTTGGACCAGAACAGCTTCCGCAGTTCTGTCGCACTGTCTCTGCATCGTCTTCACTGTGTTCATCGCAGTTCTGTCCCGACCGGGTACAAGTGAGTGCTCTTAGTATTCAAACATCTGCTACATGTTACTTGTTGGAATACTATTTTTCCAGTTGATTTGGTTGTTTGTTTGATCAGTTAGTTTTATTTTAGGTTGGTTTTCCTGGCATCCTTTCTTGATGACACTAGCAGTAAGTTGAAAGCTTATATTATAAATATTTCTCAGCTGTTAACATATGATTATTTTCAAGTCAATTTGAATGTGGAAATTGTGATGGACATTCAATATTATAGAGACAAATCAGCAATGACAATGATGCGGTGCAGCCTTATTTACGTGTGTATTTCTTTTCCCAATAGTTCTCCTTCTTCATGACAGAAGCCATACTTCTTTTCTCCCCCTATGGCTCCCCATTGAAAAAGTTCTCACACAAGACAAAAGGTTGCGTTCACTGGTTCCTGCAGGTCAGCTGTGTGTCCTGTGCAGTCCTGGGTCTTGCAGCCATCTTTTACAACAAACACCTGAACGGTAAACCCCACTTCACCTCGTGGCACGGCCTGCTGGGCCTGTTCACGGTGTGTGTGGTGGGGCTGCAGTCTGTGGCAGCTGTGCCTCTAGTCTACCACTCTCTGGCCAAAGGCTGGTCTCTGGCCAAACTCAAACGCTACCATACAGCAACTGGACTTGTCACATACCTGCTAGGCAGTGCCAGCCTGCTCCTGGGCCTCAGCTCTGCCTGGTTTACTGGATCAGTCGGGGAATACACCTGGTACCTGTCCGCCCTCTCCTCTGCTCTCAATGCCCTAATCATAATGAACCAAGTCAGCAGCGCATACACTGCAAAGAAACGGCTGCAGTCCTGACTGCAGACACTGTGCAGACACTTAAAACACTCACTGAATATGCATGCAAGGTTTGTCACACAGATTTCATTACAATCCGTTTGGTTTGCATGCATGTTATAAGGGAACTGATGAAGCAATGAATTAGTTGACACACCCTGGGATTTAGTTTTTGACCAAATACTTCCAAAATTAATTACATTCCTCAGCTCTTAACTAAACTGGTGAACATGTCAAACATTGTACTTGATAAAATAAAATAAAATAGTATAGCATTTTACGAAGCAGTAAGATGCTTGTATGCCTGTAAAGTGAAAAATAAATTAAATAAAGCGGGTTATATTCCCTACTACTGAAAACTGAGGTGTGAAGGGGTTGACAGCTTTTAGATCATAGTGGGAGATACAAATCTGCAGAAAGTACTATTAAAATGAATAAATACTTTAAAAAAAAACAAAAAAAGACTTTCATTAGTTATGTCTGCACCCTTTTAAGATATGAAGTAAATTAAAAGCATTTGTAAATGATTCACAATGCAATAGAAGATTGTTTTATTGTTAAAATAACATTGATAACACAGTCATATTCTGCTTCGATCGAGGCTGCATGTACGAAATTCTATCTGAATCAGCCGTCAATGGGTCAAAGTGAACAAAACGTAAAAAAATGTAATTACAAAAAAGAATGTATTTTCCATTATAAATAAATTAATTCCGACACTGAAATAAGGGAAACAACTGCCAATAAGAAGTTATAAAAACATTTAAAAAACTGAAATATTTCCACGAAACACAAAAATGCATGTAAATTGACAAGAAATGGCAGACAGGTTTTGTTTTATAAATGGATAATTCCCAAGATTCAAATGCAAAGTTTCCAACGGATCAAAAAGACTGACAAAAACATGGCTTCGATATGCTGTACATCGTACAGTTCACAAGCAGATATGATCCTTTTTTAAAATCCCAACTTCACCTTCAAATCTGAAATAAAGTTCCCAAAACACGCTGAAGAAAACTTCTATCATCCTTGATAGAAATTCAGCATCCAGAACAACAATAGGGAAAGAGCCAGTAGTAACAAAAATGGAACAGCGGGAACAAAATTGAAGTTAATAGGGAATGATCTGTTGTCTCAGGTTATCCAGTGTTTCCTAAAGGCCAACAACCACTGCGTCTAGCCTATGTTACAGACAAAGGAGAAGTGCTTTCCTAAATCTACGTACCTTGAGGTGTCATCACAACACAGAAACACAAGGCTACAGAGTACAGCAAAGACCTAAACTCCCTAAAGCACCGCAGACCGACACTACTGACAGAAGCTACTTACACCGCACTGCTTTTAAAGATGCACCTCTGTGAAACGCTACCACATGATGGCACTGTCAGTTTGGTAAGGCCACCACACCCCATGACCTCGTTCTGCAACAGTCACAGGTGGTTGCAGTGAAATGTTCACTATCTGCTTTGATGGTTGGTGGCTACATTGACTCTACAAGGTTTTAGACACTCAGGCTGCATGAATGCAATGTTTCCTACAGTTTAGGTAATATTTGTTCTCAACAAGGTCCTGAAAATAACCCATAGGAAAATTTGGTTCATCAAATCTACAGGCTGTAGGCTGTCTGATGGTGGGGACACTTAAGTACAAACTGCAACAAAAAGAAAAAAAAGAGGCAAATGAGCAAGCAACATAAAAACTTGCTTTCTTCTCCTTTTGGCATCACAATGCTGAATCTGCCCGACAGCGGTTTTAAGTTTCACACCGACTGTTTAACTGCTTAGTAGTTCTTCCAACAGATTTGTAAAAAGGATGTACTAAGATAAATGCTCAAGACTCAAGACCCCTGTGTTATTTAAGGCTAAAAATGAAAGAACACAGTCCGAATCCTCATCCCAGCCCCTGTGTTATCAAAGGCTAACATGAAAGTACATTCATTTTAGTTTTAAGGGGGGAAAAAGGTAAATTATAAAGTTGAACATAAATTTGTTTGCCTAGCATCAATGCGAGAGCGTGTTTATCATATTGATAGTCAGTGTAATAATAAACCATCTCCCTCCCAGCCAAAATCTACACACTGCACAGTATTGACTTGCAATATAAACAACGATAATGATGCTATTTACAAAGTATCAACATGTTCAATAATAGTATCACACATAATATCCTCAACAGGGGATGCTACAATGTCTATCAAATTGCTAAAGACTAAAATATGCTCCGACAGCCTACGATTTCGGTTAAAAGGTATGCCTCAAAAGGATTTACTAGATATATTGTCTAGTGGATTTTGACAAATATTAACACCACGTTCTGGAGTCAACGTGAGTTATTTATTGTACTATGTTGCCTTCCAGTATTTAATAGAAAAAGAATCTGTGCTCAAATAAAATGGAGTAGATTACCATTCAGCAGGCAAGTGCTGCTAATAAGTGAAACCGTAGGTCAACTTTTTGTTTGCACTAGACCGTTTCACAGCAATAAGACAATCCAACAAGAAGGAGTTATCACATTATTCTATTTGAATTCAGGGGAAATACAACTAACAGCACTAAGAGGCCGTGCTTCAAAGTAGAACAGTGTGCGCCCGAAAGATTCAGCTGGTCACCGAACGACAGTTGTCTGTTCCGACTGCTCTGATGCTCCAGTTCAACAATTCTGGGATATTCAGCATAAGGATGTGTTACTCTTACTTTGTAAAGTCATTAAGGTACAAGTAGATTCTCTCATTTGCAGGTGAGAGTATGTGTGTGTCTGTGTAGTTTAATGAGACCATTAGGAATGGGAATGCAGCTAAGTTAATGAACAGCAAGGCCAAAACACATTTAACTGAATAGTTCTTTCTAACTTCATCCTAATTAAAAAGGTGATTGTTTAGTTACGTAGTCCACTTTTTTCCCTTTCATGTCTACTTGCATTCTGATGTGCTCACATATTCAGAATATCACAATGCATCTAACCATCAATCATAAGTTTATAGGTTTGAGTAGATACTGTAACAGAATCCATTTAGTTCATTTCGTAACAGTGTAATCATTCCCATCCCTAATTTATGTTTGCCATGATTGATAAAACTCTGTGAAACTGACTCTCTACTGCCCCGTCACCTCTATAACGTCGTCATCAGAACTGCTGCCGCCGTTCTCTGTACTCTGATGCATGTCCGGCTGAGTCAGAGCTGCTCCCAACAGACTGGAAGTGGGATTGTTGAAATGGGAGAGGAAACTGGATGTAGTAGAGCTGGAGTTAGGCGTGGGGAATCCCCCTGACCCAGAGAGGAGAGGGGTAGGAAACATCCTCGACTCAGAGAGCAGCGACTGACTGTAGTTGAGGGGGAAACCCGATGAAAGCAGTCCAGCCATGTTGGGATTCATCAGGTACGGAGGCAGAGACCCGGACACCAGGGAGGAAGAAGTGGCTGCCGAGGGTGTTGATGCCATAGGGATGGTGGTGGAAGCTGAGGAGAAACCAGTTGACATAGCGGATGAAGAGGGGGTGGGAAGGTGTCCGTTTCCTGTGGCAGACTGTCTTAGTAGGTCTGAGCCTGCAGAGGGGAACATGGTCTGTAGGTCAGCCAGGGTTTGTCCTGTTGTCTGAAGGAATGACGATCCACTGCTACCACCCATCAGAAGTGGATGACTCATGTGACCTAGGTTCCCCAGTAGGGAGGAGGAGTTCAGACCAACAGGGGAAAAACTGAGCCCACCGGAGCCCATGGACAGTCCAGGGAAACGTGCTGCAGCAGAAGTGCGCTTGCCTCCCATTTGTGCGTTGCCCTGGATTTCAGTACTCCGGCGCTTGCTGCCACGCATCTCTAAAGCCGAGCTCAAGAGGTCATCACTGAGCTGCCTATTGAGATCACCAGTCTGATTGTTTTGCAAATTGCCTTCATTCCCTGCTGTTAAAGCCAACATTTCTGACGGTGATGGCAATTCATTCCCCATGCCAGCGGTGGCATCATCTGTGGATGAAGCGTAGCGGCTGAGCTCTCTGAGAATCTCAGAGCTTAAGGGAGAGGAGGGCCGCTGCTCCCCGTTGGGGGAGCCCTGCTGTTGATCCACAGGCGATGAACAGCCATTACTGAGTGGATGGATCAGGGAACCCTGGGTGTCTGTGGCGGAGAGAGAAAGACAATCGTGAAATGTCAGGAGAAATGTATAATGTCTCTGAATAATTTATGTTTGAAAAGGTCAATCCTGGAAATAAGATGGTGCAGCCAAATATGTCCCTGGTGTATTAATGTACTTAGGAGTTGTGTACTCCAGATTAAGTATACCACTTCCATACAGCTGGAGAGTTGTCAGAAAGCATAAAATAAGGATCGTTAACATCTGTGCAGCAGAGGTTGAGGTGTTCTGACTTTCACTCTGTAATAAAAAGGGGTCAAGTGCTCAAGTCCCTCCAAATGGATGGTGACTTTCATCAGACCCTATACCTCCTAAATGCCCACATCAATTAAACTCCACATCTCTTACTTGTAAGGTAGGCTTTTTGTAATAGTCTTTAAGTCTAAAGCCAAAACTGAGATAACCCTGATGATCATCACTATTGTTTTCTCAAAGAAAGCTCCCTGCAGAGCCACAGAAGACAGTATACCGTTTGACCAGGTTGTATAGTTACTTCTCATGACAAGTAAACTGAACTTTATATGTAAAATAATATCACCCTCAATGTTGTACGAGTTGTGGATCCAAGATTAATAAATATGACTTTGTACCCATTGAAGCAGCAGAGCCCCCGACTGCTGGCCTACTGATCTTTCCAGATCGAATAGCAAAAATCCGTCCATCGTTTGTCCTAATGTAGGTACCTGTGGTGGAGAATATATCAATTGATGACCTCGGCATTAACTCAAGATGCTTTGTATGAAGAGAGAAATTACTCAGTGGTTGCAACTACCTTTTGATCCTCTGATAACATGGATGCTCTCTCCTGCACTAATTCGAGCTTGAACATCGGCTGAGCTGTTGGCTCCTGGGATTACAATATCTGTAGATAAAATGGCAGATGTTATTGTATGGTCACTACATTTCACAAGAAAGAATACATTTGTCTTGTGAAAGATTAAATGGTTAATTCAAAAAGTAATATTTGATGGTTGGTGTGGTACATTTAGTGATTTAAGCATTACAAATATTATACATTACCAGTTGTGGTGACAATTCTCTGCACATAAACTCCAGCTTTCTGCAGGAAGTTGACGGGCAGGCTGCCGGCAGAGCTCGAGCCAGCCATGCCCATGCCGACCTGGCGAGGCATCATGGGGATTGGGGTTGACTGGATGGGCCTGACACTTGCCACAGGCTTGTCATCTGGCCGTGCCATGGGACGCCTGAAAATATGAGGGCTGAACTCATGAGGCGCTCACACACACACACACACACACACAGAAACATAACAGTTTTGTTTAATCTGATGGAAATGTATTAGAAAAAGAAGATACAATCAACTAGAGCTACAATCTTAAAGAAAGCAACAAATGTAATGGTGGTTACATTTTGGGTGCATGTAAGCAAGTCAGATTTGTGAGGCGATTTTGTCCATAGTGAATGCAATCGCATAGACTCCTCAATATTTTGTTGGAGGAAAGTGTAAATGATAAAGCATCGCATTCCAGAATATCAGTTAAACAATAGTTTACATTGAAACAAAACATCTGTGAGCCACGATGCAAACAATTTCATTTTAGATACCTAAAATTAATGCAAGCTAAAATATGCAGTCTAAAACCCACCAGCCGCGTTGGTTAAATGCTGGTATGTTTGTGAGCGTCTGGTCACTGGTTGGGTAATAGGGGGCGTAAGATGGACGCGAGTAGGGCACAGAGGCTCGTTTCTCATCCTCATAGCTCTTCTTGGCGGCTCTCTTCTCTGCTTTGGTCAGTTTCGACTCCTTCCGATCCACCAGCAGAGACTCGTGAGGAAAAGGAGACTAAGGAGACAAATGAAATTACAGATCACCGTCAGATTGCTTTTCTATGGAAGGAGGTTGATCTTTACCACAGAAACGTCTGCCCATTTCAGATAGAATTTCAGTCTTACTAGGTAAGCTGGGGAAATGTAAGTGTTACGAGAATTTCTGTGTGGTTTTCATTCTTCTGTTTCTGCAGCCCAAGCCCACTTAGTGCTAAGTTATCAAATACCTAAATTCGAACATCAACCACAAAACCTTCTAGTTGGGTCTAGGCTTATACATTGCTGTTCAAAAGTGTGGCTACTCTATGTTTTGGAAACATATTTCATGCTTTTGGGTTGTAGAAAGTCCTCTTTACAAATATATGTTATTTTGTAAATAAAGTTATGTACATAACTCTACCACCAGACTGACAATTGAAAGAACAGAAAGACAAATATCCCTCTGAAACAGTTCGATAAGAATAGAAGAAATCTCCAGTAAACCGGCGGTTTAGCATCAAAATGTGTGGAGATTCAAATAGGAACATTTTCCTGTATCAAGTGCATAATAATGCAGCCTATGACAAGCTGAAATATTGGCAGGTGTATTGCTTTAGCGAAGCGATTCGGAAAACATCACAATAGAAATACTATTTGAATTTGATCACAGAATATCAGCTGAACATACTATAGACTGACAAATCACAGTTTAACCCTCTTCAATCTAACCACACAGAGGGCCCAACAAAAAAAGGTCACCTGAAAGATTTAGAGACTAAATGCAAGCACCATTGTGGTTCAATAAGTATCTCAGGTCACTTCGAATTCGAATGGCATATGGTGTGAAAATTGTTTACACCAATATTTTCCCCTGGCATGTAACATCGACTAAACTTGAAATTATTAGAAGTTTTAAATCATTTGATTTTGCTTCTTTTGGGGCCAAAACAAAGTAAGTTTGGCATCTGAATTATACTCATTTAGTCTCTGTAAAACGTACATTATTAAAAAAAAGAAATCAATACAACAGGTGACGTTTACATGGCTGTGTAAGTAAAGGCCATCATGCAACTGTACCCTGGTGATGAGGTGTGGGTAAAGCTGACACGCTTGATACATCACAATTTCAAATTCATCCTGGGATTCCAGGGAAATTCTTTCAGGTTCCTCTTCTACAAAATGCAGCAGCGAGTCCACTTCCTTACGAGTGAAGTTCAGCACTGGGTTCAGGTCATCAACCACACGGTCTTTAAACAAACACACAACACACAGCATTTTAAAAAGTTCCATATGGTAAAAAGTGAGCTTTTGGTGTCTTTTTAAATGTATTTATCATAAAGCAGGTCCAAGTCTGATAGTATCGAAAAGCCCAATCCATAAAATCACTGTCCTCATTCAGAAAATGTGCCTGCAGGACTCCCATTAAAAGCAATAGAAATAGTTACTCTCACGGATGGTCTTGTTTACTTATATATGTCATATAGAGGAATCTGTATGAAATTGAGTTTAATAATAACTAGTTAAAAGGTTGCTCATAGTATCATGATGTATGTGTTCATAGTGGTTGGATAAGTACTCAATAACAACTTTAAATGATATATTAAAAGTAGTACTTGTCAAATCAAGAATTTAAATGAAGTAGCTTTTTAGTGTCCATTTGAAAACTGTACATTTTCCCAGATATTGATTGCACTTGAACAAGTAACTAATAATACCTGGAACTCTTCTCGAGACCTTATTTACCCTGATTCATGAAACGGACCCCAATAGTTGTAAGTGGATAATAAAAGGGATTGTGCAAATGCAATATGAATGCAATGTTTAACATAAAGATAATTCACATGTACAAATCTCTTACCAGACATGCCCTGTTTGGAGACTTGTCTGTCGTAAATCTTTTTCTCCAAGGTGAAATCACAGACAAAGCGGTAAATGTAGCAGGGTTTCTTCTGACCATAGCGGTACACCCTACACACCGCCTGAGCATCATGACATGGGTTCCAGGAGGCATCAAACACAACCACACGGTTGGCCCCAATCAGATTTACCCCCAAGCAGCCCGCTCTGAAAGGAACAGAGCAAATTAGTCACACTATTTCTACCAGTGAATACAGAAAGTGTGACAAATAATTAGAAAAATAAAAAGAGCAGAGGCACATACTTTGTAGAAAGGAGGAAGATCCATGTTTTGCGGTTGTCTGGGTCATTAAACTGATTTATAAGTCGCTCTCTTTCTGAGCCAGATGTACTCCCATCCAGTCCTGGAGACAGACAAACATTATCTTTCAACACTGAAGCACCTGCATGCAGTTGAACACCCAGAGAGTGTCATGGTAATATCTTTCATTTAATACTTAAGATATTGGATATTTTGCATCATGGACATTTCTATCAAATTCTTATGGGAGAAGTCCTTTTTTAATATTCTGCCAAGATAAAAAAAGACTCATAAAATATATACCAAAACAATCATTTTTGTCAAGAACTGCAGAGTTGCTGTTTGGTAGAGAGGGAACCGGTTGGATGACTCACTGTAGTAATTGACATTGCGAACCCAGTTTTGGCTCTGGGCGTCAGAGGAGGCGATGCCTGGCGGCATCGGTCTCTTTGATAAGAAGTCCTCCATCACCGTCAGGGTGGTCAAACTTTGACTAATAGGTAAAGAGCAAAAACAGATATGGGGGTAAGAAAAGTACACCGTGGGATTAAATTAATAAAACGTTTTATGAAATAAAAGGGACTCCAAGAGACTGCAGTGTTGTGGAGACTTACTCAAAGTAAAGAGTTACTATTAACCAGTCAGATGTCACAGTACTGCTGTATGTACATGTATGACTACAAACAAGTATGAACTGTGTTTAATTAAAAGGTCATCTTTTTGGTAAACTACAACATTCCTGCTTAGAGGAGTAACCTGGAAGCAAAGCAGAAAACCTCATAAGATATAGGAAGATTAAAATATGAATTTCCCAGTTTGTAAAAACCTGTAAAAGCTCTAAGTCTGAGCATTTCAGCTAATAAGCTGAAATGCAAAGTCAGTCTACCTCTTCTCTGAGCCGCTTAATGGTGGATTTGTGTTTAACGCAACGCATGTTGGACTTACCTGAAGATCAACATCTTGTCTCTTTTTCTTACACTCTCATCAATCAAGTGGAAGAGCAGAATCATCTTGGCAGAGTTCTCCAGAACTCCGGTGTGGTAGTTTGACATTATGCCCTTTGCCTGTAACATATAATGTGGAGGTTGACCTCAGGCCTCTATGCGGACATGACGACGAAGATTACATGTTGGTATAGCAGATATATCAACACTAAACAAAGTAGTATACATTTTAACATTCTAAATTTTACTAGAGGTTTGTAACAAAGACCTAACAAAAAGTGGACTCTTGTAGCTGTAAAACAGAGCTGTGGCGACAACAGCTTCACATGGACTGTCATGACATACCCAGTCATATGTGATGACTTGATTGGCTCTTTCCTGAGAGGCATTGAGTTGTGGCACGGTGTTGTTGACTTTGCTGTTGCTTGAGTCTGCCCCTTTGGCTTTTAGGCCAGCACCCGGCGCAGGACAGCGGGGGTTACTAGCTGGAGTGATGCCATCGAGGTCCAGGTCCTGCTCGTTGGCAGAATTCTCCTTCTGCAGGGCTTCATAGAGGACATCTGGGTGATTCCAGATCTGAAAGGATCCGGGGAAGAAGAAGGAGGAGGCTTACTAGATCAAAATTGGACCCGATTCATCAAATGTATCATCAGAAAACAGGTTGGTCTGGCACTTCAGAACCAGAAGTTTCTACCTAACAGCAAGGAAAACAGCCTCACCTTGCAGCACACACAAAAGGCTTTGAGTGGGTTTAGACCAAGCCAGCCACTGTTCCCTGCTTCTCGAAAGCGTTTCATGAACTCGGTATACAGCGCCCTCTGAATGGGAGAGAGCCGCACCAAGATCACGTGCTCGTCCTTGGAGGGAAGCTGGTCTCTCAGCACATCATGACCTCGTCTGTAACCCAGATAACACCACAGAGAATATTGACAGATTAGCTACTTTGCTTTTTTTCACCATCTAAATACAGCACTGACAGAACGTTTACCTCTGGACAAAACCTTCCAGCAGGCTGTGCAGCACGTGGCTACGGTAGCGCATCAAGCGGACATCTTGAGGAGTGCTGTCCACGCACTGCCCGTTCAGAATGGGACGCTCAAACATGTTGCTGAATTCCTGGCGTGTGCCTAAAAAGTCAGGCCTAACAAAGTCCACCATGCACCAGTATTCAATGAGGTTGTTCTGCAACGGGTAACCGGTCAGGACGACTCTGCGCCGGGAGCGGATGTTCTTCAGAGCCTGTGATGTGCTTGCATGATAGTTTTTAATACGATGACCTTCGTCACATATCACCACATCTGGGCCAGGCCGCACTATGGCCCTTTCAATACCTGAAAGGAGTCAAAAGAAGATTGAGGGAATGAGTCTGTAAATATAAATTACACTGTAAATTAGTTTGCATGGCACACAGACAACTTCAAACTTAGTAAGGCCAATTCAAACACATTTTTAAAACAGCCTCCCTTAAACTAATTAATTTCGCTGACCTTTCATGAGTTCCTGCTGTCTATCTTCTTCATCCAGATCAATGATGATTGGTCCTGCTGGCTTCTTTGATTTCCTCTTCTTGCCCATTACAAAGCTCTTTTTCATGGACAGCAAACGGTACATCTCATAACCCATCAGCAACACCCCTCCATCTCTGGACCACTCCTCCACAACTTTGGCCCTGGCCAACGTCGTTCTGCAAGTCACACAGGACGACGATTAACAGCTTGAAGGTTTGACAATCAATGCTTAATCTTGCACACAACATTGATTTTTACGTACTTGTGCTCATCGTTTAGAATGTGAACTGTGAATGTGCGGCCTGTGGAGACTGCCGGATCAGTGTCAGGGGAAAGAGCTTCTTGTGGTGGGAGCCAGAGGTTAAACTCCGTCAGCCAGTTCTGAAGTGTGTTCACCTTTTAAGAAGGAAGAAAATATTTCAGAGATTAATTTAATCAAAATAAGATAGTGACTTCTGAGAAAATAAATGTTTAGTCTAAATATTTCTTTTAACACTGTACACACTTGTATTACTCACAGGAACAATGACCAGCATAGTGTGAGCCTCAGTATTCCTCAGTAGGATGTCGGTGAAGGAAATGACCTGCAGTGTCTTGCCCAACCCCATGCTGTGAGCAAGAATGCAGCCAAAGCCACTGCTGGTCTTATACCGCTCCAGTGATTCAATGAGGTTATCATAGAGAAACCGGATTCCCCCAATCTTATAAATGAGGATAGAAATGTTTGAGAGTAAACAAGTTGGACTGTGGGTTTCTGCTACAGAAAAAAAGAATGTTTTGAGAGTTTGAAGGAGAATAAGATTGTGGGCATACCTGGTGAGGTTTGACAGCCCTAGCCAGCTGTGGAGCAAGGTAAATGTCTTTCTCCTCTGCAGGGTGGCTGATATTAACCAGCACTTGACCCTGGGCATCAGGCAGATTCATAGCATCGTTGATATGTGCCCCGCTGCTCTCCTCTGAGGCGGCGCCATCAGCATCCTCATCGGTCGACTCACTGCTGATCTGCAGGGTGTCCTCATCCCCAGAACTAAGCTCAATTATATCTATGCCGCAGGAGAAGTGAAAACAGTGTGAAATCATTTGGAGTAAAAAGTCTAGTTCCACATTAGTATCATATAGCTTACCATCTCTAATCGCAAGTGCAGGCAGCTTAGGGTCCACTTTGTCATCTTCATCATCATCATCATCATCACTGCTATCCAGACAGATCACATCCTGCTGGCTCAGGAGAGCAGGGACCAGGTGAGACACTTCCCCTAAAATTGAATCAGTGTCGACTATTGGAAAGATGGGAAGGAATTAGGATATAAAAGTACCCAAAATAAATGTCAAACTTCACTGAAAGCGGGACAGTCACCTAGCTGAGAGTCTGGGACAGTTGAGGCTGCTGTAGGGAAGTCCTTCCTCTGCTGCTCCAAACGCTTCCTCCTGTCCATCTCCTCCTGTTGAGCAGCCTTGGTCCCAGCCTCCAGCTGATTCTCTTTCAGCAGCTTTCTGTAAGCATAAAGAAAAAGTTCAGTTTTACATCCCAACATTTAGCAATACACTGTACTTGAGGGAATATATCAAACAGATACATGTACCTGATATTCTTCCTCATGTGTGTAGGCTTAGATGACTTGGAGCCTTTTGAAGACTTAGAAGATTTGGTTAATTTCGAGGCTTTATGTTTTTTTGTTTTGCTAGAAGGTGGCTTGCTCTGGCTTGAGTTTTCTGGGCTAGGTGGAGGCTGAGAACGAGACGCAGGTCTGGAGGGAGCCCTGGAGGATGGGCTCCCTCCAGCTCCCGCAGGCTGAGACGGAGACTCTGGGGATGGCTCCCCGGAGGTAGTTGAAGTGGAGTCCCTGCCATCCTGAGCAGCGTCTGTCCTGCTCTCTGCACTCGCAGGCCGTTCTTGAGAGAAAATAGATAGTATTTTAGTTGATGTCTTCAAAGACTAGTTAACGGGCATTGATTCCTTTTATTTACAATTATCTGTGAATACTTTTGAAAAATAAGAAGCACAAGGGAAGTTCATTTGTCACTCACCAACACTATCATCTTCTTCATCGTCTCCATCATTTTCATCCTCAACTTCTTCCATGTCCTCATTGTCCTCGTTGTCTTCTTCCTCCTCCTCCTCATTTTCCAAACACTCTTCTTCACTGTTAAGGCTGGACTCCAGGTCACTTTCTGAAATGGCCTCTTCAGACATGGTGTCTTACAAGGCTCTCAAAGTATTACCTACACACCTTCATCAGGAGCCCTACAATAAAAAAAACACATCACATCTTAACATTTCAAAAGTAAACCTACATTTCTGTCCATCTATTAATCAATAAACAGTATTCTCTAACCACTACTAAAATGTTTGATTTATAAACACACTTGAAATCTGAAATCAAATGACTGATCTGTGACCTGAGAAACCTCTTGGATTCTTAGAATTGAAACATGTCAGATACATAATCTGACTGGGTCCAGACCATTGGGAGATTCGTTTTTACACCAACAACAAACATCTTAAAGTTATTTATGTAATGAACTGTTGATGTTAAAGAAGAACTGGAGTAAAATGACTGAATTAGTTGGCCTTTATTAAAGTAAGGGACATCATTTAGAATTAATTTTTGAGCTAACTATGAACAGGTCCAGTTTCCCCATTTTGCTATTGCATTGATTTGGGTTTCCTCTTTCCTTAACTTGACTGTAACCTTGTACCAAGCCCCACTTCTTCATCTCTGCCATGGTGAACCATTGTGCTAATTCAAGCACTGACTCCAAATAGGGCGAGAAGCACTATTCTCAACAAGAACATTCATTTAGGCTGGACTGCTGATGACAAACGCGTGGTGGACAAGTGTTTCAGAATCTCCAATGAGACAAAAAAAACAACTGAATTTCTCCAAATATTCTTTGAATAATGGGAGGCTTCCTTGGTGATGTTGCCGATATGTTAACAAAATAAAGGTTAGCATCAACAACTCTAAAGGCCTTAAACTTGGTCATGGTCCTAAGGGATTGGTAATCAAAATAAAGACAGGCCTGCTGCCTCTGAGTCTTTGTTAATTTGGACAGATTATACAGAAAAGCAAATTTTGCAAACTGCATAACTAGCTAGATGGGAGATACACCTATAGGTTTAAATAATGTTGGTGAGTTTACAGACCTGAAGTTTGACAGCAAAACACTTGAACAGGATTGGGGTATACATTGTATGGAAGTTAGTCCCGTTTGTGGTCCATCCAAAACAGGCTATTTTTGTAAAGCTGCTACAGGCCTCATACAGTATGTTTACACTTGTATATATCAAATACCAAATGTACTGGGTCCTTATCAGTGCAAAATCTAATGTTAAATATGACGTGACACATTGGAGGGATTTCATCCAAAAGGCTTTTGAGCCGAGGGTGGAGGCGGCTAGCAAGTAGCATGAAGAAATTTCTGCCGCTTATCTGTTATCATGTTGTTGTTATCGTTAATTAACATCAACTACTTGTCACTAGTTGTCTTATTGGGCTTTCTAACCGAATGCAAATAAATGCTCATGTTTCTCAGGTCGAGTCAGCAGACTAATATGCTCGTAAATACACAACAATGAACGCAAAGCCACACGCCAATACCACGTTACCGTTGAACTAAACATTGTACGTTAGTGGCAGCAAAACAGGGATGCTGGTTGCATCTCGGGCTCAAAGAAAATTAGCTTTCCTTGTCGAACTGACTTTTGTCGTTACCAGATAATATTCTTATATTGTTCAACGTTAGGTGTAACGTTCACATAGCTAACGTTAATGCTAGCCTGCACTACAACAAGGCTAATGCTGTCGGTTAGGTAAGAAGCGCCAGTTGAACTCAAACATCGGG
Source organism: Cyclopterus lumpus (assembly GCF_009769545.1). Classification (NCBI taxonomy): domain Eukaryota; kingdom Metazoa; phylum Chordata; class Actinopteri; order Perciformes; family Cyclopteridae; genus Cyclopterus; species Cyclopterus lumpus. The sequence continues at coordinate 15,112,982 of NC_046970.1, read as the reverse complement.
CTGTTGTTGGATCTTACCTTGAATGCAGCTTGGCTGTACTCTTCAAGGACCCTCTCTGTGCATAAAAAAACAACAAACAATGAATTCGCCTAGGACGTGAACTGTGAAAAATTGAACTGATAAACGTTGCTAATTTTCAATTTTCCAGTGTAACCACAAATACCGTCCCTATACACGTAGCTCCAAGTAAGGTTCCGGGATTGAAAAAGCCCGGTAACGAATACAATAAAACGAAAAGAAACGTTTTAATGTCATGTCCGAATTATGTATTGTGCTTGTTTTAGTAAATATCCTCTTCCCAATCAATATTATTTTAAATCGTGTAACATTACATTCATACAAAATAAAACCCGTAAAAAATAGCATTTTAATATCATATTGCACATTACATGTTAATATGCATACTAAATATTACCTTTGATTTTTTTTCGCACCATATAGCAAGTTCTGAAAATACTGTGGAGCTGGATTGTATGTCCATGAGTGCGAAAATGACATTCACCTAATCTTACCTTTAATATAATTTGTATTTCACCGTTGTCATCATTTATAGTTCGATGGGTTATCAATTTACATATTCGTTATCAGCATTTAATTAAAATAAAGGTGCACCTAATAAATACAACTATGAATATGATTTGACTGATTTAGTGAATAATGTTTTGGTCTTAGTTCTGACAACAGGAAGTTGAGGAGAGGACCAGTTGTTGCGACCCCCTGTCGTTTCTTGATGACGTAGTTTGTAGGCGGCGAATTCTGTCTATTGTGTTTATCTTGAGCTTTACATAGTTGTGTCGTGAATGGATACAGCTTTATCGTTTAAGATTATTACACCTCTCTCGGACATGGACTGGAACACATCTTAAAGATTAGTCAGCTTTGTCCGAAAATGCGAAAATGAACAAAGGGTGGCTCGAGCTCGAGAGTGATCCAGGTGAGACAATTCGACAAACAACACAGCTAACGTTCACCATCGTTAGCTTCCACACATCCAGATGGACAGTTTAGCTTTCTAAGCAGCTTGATTTATTAAGCGTATGAAAGCAACTTAAATGAAACTCAAAATTGAAACCCCGTGAACAAGAATATGTTTGACTATTGTCAAGTGGTGTGCAAGTTGATGGAGCGAGTAACCAAAGGCACAATATGAGGAGGGTTAACGTTATCAGCTAAATTATTAACGTTAATCTGGTCATTCGTGATGTTTTCTGGTGTATTCTATGTTATTCAACTATGAATAAAATGTTTGATAATTTCAGGACTCTTCACTCTGCTGGTTGAAGATTTTGGTGAGTAACGTTTGTACTTTTACAGAAGCCAAAGCCTATCCAGGGGCTTACTAAAGCCAATTAAAATCTATATTGTGTGTGTTATGTAGGTATCAAAGGTGTTCAAGTAGAGGAAATCTATGATCTTCAAAGCAAATGTCAAAGGTATGTCATTTGTATCCAATGCAAGTCTGTTTTGTGAACAATAATTGCAAGTAAATCAATAATGAAACTCTATGGCAGGTAATGTTAGTTAAAGTCATCCGAACTCATAGCTGAATATTCAGTGTTCATTTACTTACACCTTGTTGGACTGTAGAATCAACATGTGAACAATGTCTGGCATGATTTTATTTTTTAGCCCTGTCTATGGCTTCATCTTCTTGTTCAAGTGGATTGAGGAACGTCGATCCAGGAGGAAAGTCAACACTTTGGTGGATGAGACTTCTGTCATTGACGAGGAAATTGTAAATGATATGTTCTTTGCTCATCAGGTAAGCGTTAATGTCATCATTGGCAATTATTGTAGTTATTGATGTCACATTAAGTATTTTGATTACTGAGCAACTGATTTGTGTAAAATCTTTTGATAATTTCTTATGAGCTGTCATGCTGTCAGTATTAAATTACATTCGATTAGATATTCTTTCCTGTCATCTAAGGTAAATACATTTTTGCAATAGTACTGTCCTTAATGTAAATGTGATGCTCCTGAGCCAATTTCATTCATAGTCAATAATCATAAACAGCCATTTAATATCACACTAGATAACAATTACTCTAGTATTTATGTCCTTACTTTTTAATTTAATTTGCAAAACCAATGACAAATGCCATTCACACCATATCTGACCTCAAAGTCATTTGAGAACATTATTTTGTACTATTAGCCATATGTATTCATTTTATATTGTATGAAATTGTGAAAAGCCAGCAGATTGTGGTACTTCTAACCAGTACCTATTTTGTGTTTTCACATTATATATATCGCAAACTGTACATTAATATCTAAAATTGAATAGAATTATTCTGAAAATGTTCTTTTGATTAACTACTATTAATCAACTATCAATAATTTCTGCACAATTCTCAAGAGACTGTACTGCTGAAAGAGAAGCTTGAATAAAAATCAATCAAAATTTTCGATATTAATGAAAGGACAGACAGTGCAGTTAAAACCTAACATATATGGAACTTTAAAAATCTAGACATCGATTCCACCTTACAAAATAGAAGTCACAAGATATTGTTCTGCTTCCAGTACTTAAAAATCATGTCTTGTAATAATGCCGATAGAAACACGTTTGATGAAATGCATATTCTATCTCTGACTTGTGTTTATGCTGTCTTTTTTGTACCTAGCTTATACCAAATTCATGTGCCACCCACGCTTTATTGAGTGTGCTTCTGAACTGCAGTGGCGTTGAGCTCGGCACCACCCTTAGTCGCATGAAGGCTTTCACAAAAGGCTTTAGTCCAGAGGTATGATGTTTCTTACACTCACTCATTTGAAAATCAGTTCTCAGATTTGTTTTTCCTTTGGCTGTTACAGTCTAAGAAATAATCGGAAGTTGACAAAACTAAATAAGTGCTGGATAGATATGGTAATCAGAAACTATATTTCTCAAACCTATAAAGAACCGACAATGGTCAACATTCAAATCAGGAGTTTTTCATATTTGTATGAACAGTCACGCACTCTCTTTCTCTCTGCATTAAGAGAGAGACAGACAGACCGACCTCTCTTTTGTCACCCACTGTCATGTTTAACTTTTGATTTTTATATATTTCAGAGTAAAGGTTACGCAATAGGAAATGCCCCAGAGCTTGCCAGAGCACATAACAGCCACGCCAGGTAGGTTACATCCTATGTGATTGGTACCATACTGTGAGAAATGTCAGGGGTTGTGCATTCATCAGTTTCTTAAGCTCTCTTTCTGTGTTTCTATGGAGACCGGAGCCCAGGCACCTGCCGGAGAAACAGAATGGGATAAGTGCAGTGCGAACTATGGAGGCATTCCACTTTGTGAGCTATGTGCCCATCAAAGACCGCCTCTTTGAGCTCGATGGACTCAAGGCGTACCCCATTGATCACGGTATGAGTACACACTGACAAAAAAATACAGTACTGTTCTTTTCACACTGATTTGTAGCTTTTTGGCTGCCATGAAAGCACTGAAAGTTGGCATAAAGGCTATGCCTATGTTGACAATAGGTTTGTATGAAATTCAATAGTTTACCTACTGTTATTTGTTATGTTTTAATATTGTTATAAGCCGCTTTTTATCCACTGTGGGGCCTGAAATCATGCCTCATTCATATTGTTATGGGATTCCATGTTATGACGCATTGCATGAAATGCAATAATGCATTATTTAATGTATAATATTTTACTCTATTTCAGGGCCATGGGGTGAGGAGGAGGAATGGACCGATAAAGCTCGGCGGGTTATCATGGAGAGGATTGGCCTGGCCACTGCTGGGTGAGTCCTGAGCCAGTTAGCTCAAGCAGCGATAGTTCAACTCCTACATCTTCTCATGCTGTTGCTCTGCTCTTTTTCAGGGAGCCGTACCATGACATTCGCTTCAACCTCATGGCAGTGGTGCCTGACCGCAGGATGAAGTATGAGTCCAAACTTGAAATTCTAAAGAGGAATCGACAGACTGTTCTGGAGGGTCTACAGAAGGTCAGGAACTACTGTAACCTTCCTCACCCAAAATAGAATACAAATGGCTGAGTTGTTGCAGCATGTCATAGTTGACAATTGTTTTGATGTTGTAATGTGGTATTGCTAATAATTCTTTATGCTCAGCCTTTTTTGAAGTATGAGATATAAGATAATGTGATGGGGACGATATTTAGCCAAGCAGGATCTCCTCAGTGAAGTTTACTGACATTGGTGAATATGCTGTAGAATATCTTTTGTATGTTGTCATGCCTTCAGATGATCCGGCTCACTCAGCCCGAGCTTGTCCAAGACAAGAAGCAGCAGGAGTCTTCCTCCGTTGATGATAACCCCACTGCGATCAAGAAAGAGGCAGATGTGGAGCCAGTTACATCCCAGGGGGCTAATTCAGGTACTTAAGTTGGCTTTATTTCCCCAGCCTTTCTTAAAATACATCTTCTAAGCATTTTCCTGAAATACACCGACTCTAATCTAATATTTGATTCAGTGGATGAGTCTGGAGATCAGTCTAAAGATGCCCCTAGCCCTTCAGGGAACGCTAAGATCATGGGCAAACCACCAGTCCCTAGAGGAGGAGGTCCCCAGCAAGTCACCAGTCCCAACCCCATTGTTCAGCGGCTGCCTGCCTTCCTGGACAACCACAACTATGCCAAGTCTCCAATGCAGGTAACAGCAGAAGTAAATGTCCTGGCTTAGAAAAAATGTTTTGGTTGTGTTTAGTTTGTGTTGCAGTTTCTTCACCAATGTTGGCCTGAAAAGATCTTTGTTAGAGGTGTTGGTTGTATTTTCAAAATGCAAATCCAATTTGTATCATTCAAGAATTTAATGAATAATACAAAAAATAAATCTCTGTTCCTGTTAAGGGATTATGTGGAGTTTTACTAAATATTCTCTGATTAACAGGAAGAGGAGGATCTTGCTGCAGGAGTTGGACGCTCTCGAGTGGCAGTGACGCCAAAACCCCAATCCTCCGATGATGAAGATGATTATGAGGATGAGGAGGAGGAAGTAACTGGTTCTGCAGGCACATCCAACAGGTTAGCATTGTAATGTGTATATATAGGTATACTTTATGTATATGTTTATGGCCTGACTAAAGTAAGCTAAAGCTCTTTAGATAATTTTTAGATTTTACTCTTGATTTGAATTTGTCGTCATTTAGGTTTAGACGGAAGGCAGGTCTGCGATCACGACCAGTACGGACAGGGACTGGAATGGAGAGCCAGATTGCCCTCACTGTATTGGCTGAGAAACTGAAGAAGGAAGCCCAAAGGAAAGATGCCCTAAATACACCCCTTTCTGTACGCACAGAAGGGCGCACAGGAGGCATTTGCATCACATCTGCTTCACAGCCTTCCCCCACACCCAGCAACGAAAGCACTGACACAGCCTCTGAGATCGGCAGCGCCTTCAACTCCCCGCTACGCTCACCCGCACGCTCCCAAGCTGCCACGCGTCCATCCAGTCCAGTCGCATCCCATCTGTCTCGTGTTCTGTTTGGAGAAGATGAGATGCTCAGACTAGACTCCAGACATAACCGCGCAGTAAGAGAACTAGGTCCCTCTGTCAGCGCAGCCTTGTTACACCTGCAGGAGGATGGCATCATCTTTGCTCTCCCTCCATCTGGTGAGTACCAGAGGTCTTTTACAATATTTTGTGGATGATTTTCATAGTCAGAGCATATTAATCATCATATACAATAGGCATAAACAGGACCTTTTTAATGTGAATAACATGCACTTATTGTATTAAAGGATTGTCTGAGTCTAACTCATTTTGATAGATTGCTACTTTATCTCTTCTCTGTACGGTAGATTTGGCTGCTGATGGCACAAAGCGGCCTCACTCTCTTGAGAAGATAAAAGACCTCTCGGCAGCAGAGAAGGGAGGCGTGAATGAGGGAGATGAGGGACCATCTGTGGAGATAAAACAAGAGTCGAGCAAGGATGGAGCAGAGGTGAGGCCTAGCAAGGAAAAGCCCAATGCTTCGGAAACAACAGCAGACAGCAAGCCCCATGGGGATAAGTACTCTCCCAAAGTAAGTCCCTGGATATCCTTGTGTTAAAATGAACTGCAGTATGTACCTTTTTAAATATTTTTAATCCTTCAACCTGCCAATATGTTTTTTAACATCACATTAGTTTTGCATGTTTTACTTGTGCTGCCAATAAGGAAGTTGTTTTTAAAGCTGTATACTATACAGATATAATAATAATAAACAACAAACACAATGAGCAGTTAATCTTATTCCGTCTCTTGCAGGAGCTGCTTGCACTGCTCAAGTGTGTGGAAGCCGACATTGCCAATTATGAGGTGTATCTAAAGGAGGAAGTAGAAAAGAGAAAGAAGTACAAAGTAGGTTTTGTTTATTGAAACCAATCCAATTCTGGTGAGTGAGATGTTGTTTTTGTTGGCTTTTAATACAAAAAATTGTTTTCATTTGGTCAGATTGATGATCAGAGGAGGACCCATAATTACGATGAGTTCATCTGCACCTTTATATCAATGCTGGCCCAAGAAGGTAAATCTAATCATCTTGAGAATTTATTTTCTTCTCTGCTCCCCCCACCCTTTACCCCCTTTACCCCTTTCATTAAAAACTACAATTAAACCTTTTAAAGTTCCACTTAAATTCCTAGGGTATTTGTGTTGGTGACTGAATGTTTCATACCTCTCCACTCACATCACACCATATTTATGAATATTGTTTAAAAAAAATACAGGGACACCTTTTTCTTCTTTACCAGCTTAACACACAAAATACAGCAGAAACGACAATACTGCATTCCCGCACATGTCCCTCCTAAAAGGAAGAACTAAAAGACAAAAAAAACATTTTAACCACCACACGTTTGCAAAATCCTAGTTACATGCTAAAATCAGTTGTTTTGTTGTTGTTATAATTGCTTTGATCCTTCACTCATTCTGACTGGGTATCTTCTTCAGGCATGTTGGCTAGCCTTGTGGAGCAAAACATTTCTGTGCGTCGTCGCCAGGGAGTGAGTATCGGCCGGTTGCACAAACAGAGGAAGCCAGATCGTAGGAAACGCTCCCGACCGTACAAAGCCAAGCGCCAGTAATTCAAACAATCATAACTTCTGTAAGAAGCTGAGCAATCACCACAGAGAAAAAGAAATTGATGCAATCCTGAGCTGTTTCTTAACGGCAGTCTAGTGTTGTATTTTAGTCTGAGCCTCCTCTACTTCATGAGATCGACCATGTGTTTGGTTAGTTCTTATCATTTATGTATATATGTACTTCCATTTTAGTCACAATGTAAATGTTTGTCTTTCTTGTGCCATTGCTATTGACTGTTTGTAAATATGAAAAAAGGCATGTGCCCAATGGTGTGTCAAATGCTTTTTCATCTAGCAAAGTATTCATTATTATTGAAAGACCTCCTCTCCAGTCTTATGGTCAGTTTAGTATGTCACCAAATATTCAATTTGGTAACAATAAGTCGATACTTCCTCAACCCGTGTTTTTATGGTGTTCTGACAAAAGAAGGCCATGTGTTTTATTCCTCCATAGCATTTCAGGTATAATCTCTTTACTGTTGGTAATTCACTTTGTAACATAAAAAAACAAACATCTTTTAATCACACACTTGAATGTTTTTTCAACAAAGGGTCGCTTGCTGTATATGAATATCTTTTGAGGTCCTGCAAATGAGAAACACGCTGTTATTTTTGTACTTGAAATGGATCTCAAAGTGAGTGATTATTAAGTTGGATGTGTGATCTTGTATGTTTTTGTACATATGTAACCGTTGGTTGGCTTGCCTGTACACTGAGTTCAGTTGTTCTGTGTGCTTGCCAATTCATACTACAATAAAGTCAATAAAAATGTCTTGCTATAATCCAGATTTCATTCTTTCCTTTTTTAAATTGCGTGACTAGAATGGTTGATCCAGGATTACAGTATTTTATATTGAGAGCGAATGTATTGACGTAGGATTCCCCCTCATAGGACAACAACATGTTTACATGACATGTTGACATTTATGTTACAAATCTTACTAGGCAAACAAGATTAGGTTTATGATATCTAAATGTTTTACTGTAGTGACAGTTGGTGTACACTAGGGAGAGCAATCATTCAGGAATGTGTTGCACCATCTCAGGAGAAGTTCACAATAAAATGGATTGCAGAAGGATTGTGTTTTGGCACCATGGCTGTGATGTTCATGTGTATTTAGATGCATATGTTGTATTCTTAGTGTGTTTGTGCTGGTGTTATTTTATAATAATTAGATATTTTTCAGAACAATGTCAGATTGTCTCTCGCCATGAAGTTGTTTATTTTATTTTCAATCTGACACTGTCCTTCTTTACCATATCTTTGAGCGCTAATATGATCAGTAGTCAAGTACACACAGCAGCATATGTGGGAGTGGAAGCTGAAAAAAGACCCCTCACCTACACATTTGTACATTCTGTAGTGTTATGTCACCACTGTTTGCCTGTGATTTGGTTTAGAGACACAAACCAAGATCTGTGGATTTAGGAATATCTGCTCTGCAACTACCAGTTATTTTCATTACGAATTAATAAATGTTCCCTTTCCTCATTTAGTTGATTAATCTATTAGTTTATACTATTTAAGAAACGTTTTTTAACGTTTTTTTTCTTTTTAAATGAGTTAAAACTCAACGATCTGATATCACTTACTGGTTTTAAATATTAAATGAAAGAAATGGAGGCAGGTTCCCAAAAATGTCAATGTTTCTTAAATTAACTTTGTTATGTCACTGTCTCTTAACTTTTAGTGTCTTTTAACTTGTCTTGTTCTGTGTTTTTTTGTTTGTAACTATCTGTTTCTTATGCTGCTGCCTGTCTTGGCCAGGTCACCCTCGAAAAAATAGATTTTTAATCTCAATGGGACTCACCTGATTAAATAAAGGTTTAAATTTAAAAAATAAATTAAAAAATGGCAACTATTTTCTTAATTTCCCAAAGCCCTATAGCTGCTAATTAAGAGTCCAAACACCAAAAAGTATTTAGTTTAATATCGTAAAGAAGACCAGAAAACAAGCAATATCTTCAAAGACTGGAACCGAGATGTCTGGAACCGAGATGTATTGGCCTCTTTGCTTGAATTACTTATATGATTATCCTAATCAATTATCAAGATATTTGCTGATTAATTGTCAAATAGATTAGCCAATTAATAGTTTTACCTTTACAGATTTTGTAATTAAATGATGAGTAAGCACCATTTGTAGTGTACTATGGACCTTGTTTAGGCTCACGAGAACAGCAATGCAAAAAATATGGACACATATAATAATGTTTCAAACTAATCACGTGTGATGTTGCTGGTCATTTAGGTTAATAACAAATGGTCTATGAGGGAAAGACGGGTATTAAATCAGGGAGGTCCATGTGGTCTCTAGTCATGTGCTTTAGACTAGAGGGCTCAGAGGTATTTGCGTGGTTACTTGAGATAACCGAGCGTCGTGAACGCGCACGTATGAGCCACTCAAGTTCCCACCCATTGCGTCAGCGCGCTCCCTCACCCTCTCCGTCAGCGCGCTTGCTCCGTGCGGGATGCTGAATTGTAGGTGATGATGGCGGAAGGGGAGCAGCGCTGAGTTTCATCTGAGTTTTTACCACAGCTGTAGAATCTACAACATCGTTTCTCTCCGTCGAGACCTATCCCGAGGCGATGGGGAATGAGGCCAGTATGGAAGGGGAGGGACAGGCGGGACAGCCCGGCCCCGCAGTCCCTGCAGCGGGGGCTCCGGCTTCCATTTCAGCACCACCGGACTCTGGACAGCTCATCAAGCCCAGCAATGGAGCGCCTGCCGGAGGAAGTGGGGCTGGACCCGGGCCGGGGATTAACAGGTAGCCGCTCTAGCTAGGACGCTTCTCCGCCCAACTGTGGCGAGAAATCGGGGAGGCTACACGGCAGCGTGGCGTGTATGCTACGGTACATCTGTACGATGTGGAGCGTAGATAGGCTTTAGGATCAACCGACTGCGTGGAGATAGACCTGCATGGGTGCTTAATTATTTATTTCAATATCCTTGTCAACACAATTCACCACCCCTTTTGAGACCCATTTCTGCTTATTGACAGCACCACCCTTTTACTCAACGTCAATTTGGGTCGAAGTCAAATTTGAAATGCAATGCTTTCGATGTAGAATCAATAATGCGTAAGTATAGCTTTCAAACGCTTCAGTAGGGATTTCTACGCCCGTTTTAACGGTGTCTGGCATCAGTAGCTAAGTAACATGAATGAATGAGCGACATTTTCCTCCTCATAGTGAGGTAGTGCCAAGTAAATATGAATACTTCGGAATGGGTCTCACAAATATTACTATCTCTCATAGCTTCAGGTGATAAATAAATTAGAAATGTAAATGATGCAAAGTGCACTGCATCTCATGTTTGATGGCTCACTCGGTTCCATTACGGGTTGATTTCATGAACATGCCTAGACATGAAAACCAGCAAATACGAAGTAATTCTAATAAATCACCTTCCTGTGTGGATTGTTGTATAGGGTGACAATGCTACCACCAGACAGCGTCATTGTGAGCACAGGACCGTAACGCATATGCCATATAGCTGCCTTACTCATCAGATCTCAAACCAAATCAATATGCAGTGGAAATTGTTTTTCACCATTATAACACGACACAGCACAGGAAAAGGGTAATTTCTTCTGGAAGTGTGGTGTTGCATCTCACCAAAAAATCCAGACACTGAACCATTGACAGTTATTGGGTAGCCTTACATAACAGTATTATATTATGTTGGCAGTTTTATGAAAATTGATTGATTGTTGTGCTAATAGAAGGCAATATAATCAGATACAATATTAGCATTTTTTACATTTTTTTACATTACATGTCATTTAGCTGACGCTTTTATCCAAAGCGACTTACAATAAGACATTTTGTTGTGTTTAATCACGTGTATAGCCTGTCGGCCTAGGTCTCTGTGTGGGAGGGATTACCCTTCCAACAAGATCTGATATTGCCTTAATTACACAGTTCATTAGTTGCAAACCTGAACATACACATGCAGAGGCACAGCTGTGTCTTGGATGTGCCACACCTGCTTACTCTCTCTGGACTTGCCATTTTAGCTTGCCAACCAATAAGATGTATATGTTCATTCGTGCTTCTTTCAGTTCTACAATTCAAACGGGCTCTTTGAAAAGTCTCTCTTGCCTGATTTGTGTTATTACACAAAACGATTTTGAGGCGTAGTGTGGAGCTGTATGTGTTCTGCCACAGTAACTAGAACATTGTATAGGCCTACCTCTGATCATGTTGAGGCCTGTCTATGTTTCTATTTGTACAAAACAGCCACTGTCCATCCATAAATTCACTGTGGGGCAGGTTTAAAGGCTCCATAATGTGATGTGGAGTGCTGAGAAACAGAGATGGTGAGGCAGAGAGTATATCATATAGCTGATAAAATGGGTTTCTTAAGATCAGGGTCCCCACATTCAGTCTGAATCTTCCCTTAAAATACTCTTTCACAAAGAAGTTGTGAGAGTGTAAGAAACAATGAGACAGTGGCTGTGTTGAGACTGTAGATAGGATACTTTCATCTTAATTAAAATGTGTTGCAGCATTTTATGAATTTTCCAATTAATATAAATGGGCACATACTATACAATCTCTCTCTCTCCCCCCCCCCCCCCCCCTCTCTCTCTCTCTCTCTCTCTCTATATATATATATATATACACTGTATATAAATGCATTGCAGTCTAGCTAAATCTGAGCCCATAGCTATGGGAGTCACCCTACTCTTCATATCCACAAAGCACCCCAATAGTTGTTTTCTGCATTAATCATAACAGCGTTGACTAAGTGCATAGTCATCCTGACTTGATGAACATAACTGACAAGCCTTTACATTTGTAAAAAAATACTTCCTTGTGTTGAATGCATGATCCAGATATTTCCTGTGTTTACAACAATGTGCTGCTGCTATATTTTCGTCTCACGGTTTTCTGTCGAACAACCAAATTAGTGTAGAGCTGTAATTGCTCCATCATGCTCATATGTTATGAAGTGCTGAGAGCTACTTGACTCAGTCAAACAATGTAACGCATTGAGCAATGTAAATCCACATAAATAAAAAGTCCATTGCAAACCTGAACAAAGCTATATTCATAAAATGTTCTTCTAAAACAGAGTGTACAAACGTATAACCTAATAATGAATGTACCTTCATGAAAGCACTGTGTAGCCTACACACACCAAAGGGGTTATCACAACTCAAACAAATAATGCAAAAGCAGTTCTTATTATTTATAATATTATGACAGCCATAGCATTCAGAAATTCAGAATGGCTTCCTATTACTGACGGTGTAGCCTTGTTGTCCAAGAATGTAGGTTAGTCTTTAATTTAAACACCTGTGAATTATTACCTCCGCCACAAGAATAATGCGATGTGTGTGTGCATGCATTTGTGAGTGAGTGAATGTGCACTACAGTGTCTTTCCACGGCTAATTCCGCATTCTGCTGCATCAAACTAAATATTATTTTGGTTGCCAGTTTTATCTGCATCCGTGTACATTATGTTTAGGGGGTTAAGCTGATTGAACCAGTACAACATACTTCCTCAGTACGTTGCATTATCTCAGACTGCATGGTCCATCCCAAATATACTGTGACATAACTGTGGCTGAAGCTGAACTCTGCTCAACTTATATTTGTCACTTTGTGTATTTTGGCAGAAAAGACACTGTGGTTGGTGAGTTAGAGGCAGACACATTGGTGCAACTAACCCCAATTTGAGAACAGAGCTGAGCAAATTATTTTCTGGAAAATACATACTTGACAATCTTTAAAAAACACAGATGAGTGTTTAGCAACATGTACCACTGTTTTGGATGTAGACAGAATCCTCAACGACTCTTTAACTGACTCTTTATGGATGAAAGAAATATGTTGTCTGCTGCACGATAAAAAAGATTGTTGACTCATTTCTCAAATTGCGACTAATTCAGGCCGCTGACAATTAAGTACATATTTATTTACTCTTTTTGTGAAACACAATCAAAATATGAATGCGTTATTCTGTGTGAAAATATAAAAGATCAGAAAGAGATATCAATATAGCAATGTAAAATTGAGGTATTCATTCTGGTTACCATGTTTATTTTTACTTTAACTCGGCAAACCTTTTTAGGTGCAGTGGACACAATATATTTTTTATTCAGATGGTTTGAAAACTCTCTGAAGTTTCTGGAAATACCTTCAGAACAGCGGCTAGTGTTGTTAAATGACCTTCTGTATTTTTAAAAGATCACCAGGTATATACTTTTAGGAAATCAAATGCTTCGCTCCGTGACTTAAATATATATCGTCAATACACACAAGGCATTAACTGGGCCTGCCATTTATCTAAATGACACTCAAACAATAACCATAAAACAAGGTATTGCCATAACACACACTACAGTGTGTGTGTGTGTGTGTGTGTGTGTGTGTGATGTCTTTGGGATCATTGTTTGAGGGCCAGTTGTTATGATTTTGATGTATACATGCTTCATGTAACAAGTCTTTTCTCATGTGACGCACTGCAGGTGGGGGATTTAAAATGTCAGCACTACAGCTTCTGCGTATACATTTGACCAACATGATGGGTACGACCCTGTCTCTGCAGGAATCTCTCCCTTATCCATGTCTCGGCTGCTCATCAATTATTTTTTGAGGGCCTGCCAAGATGGCTGAAACTAAATGATGAAACGGCTGTAAATAATGGAAATAAGACGAGCCGTGGCATATAACACTGCTATCCACCTCTGTCAGAGACTGTAATAATTAGTTTAGTGAATATTGTAACAGCCTTGACTTATGTCTAATTGTCACAGTCTCTGACACAGGTTTGGCTAATTGAAAAAAGAAGAACAAATCATTACATTGTGTGTCTTTTTCATTTAGTGGGAGTGCAGCACAAAGTAACCCCTTGCTGCTAATAACTTCAACCAAAATGGCTTCTTTAAAAGGATGCATTTGCCATCATTTGTGACATCAATTTCTTAAATGTCCTCTTTGTCCTACTTTAACACATTAAACCTCTTGTCTAACAAGCAAGCAGCCACAGTATGACAACATTAAATATACCTTAAATTAAAAAGTATTTCCCACTGGGAAAATAATCATTACCGTGTTCCATTTTACTTTTCAAAAAGTCAGTAGTCACTGACATTCCTGAAAACCTTGTGAAAACAGAAGAGTTGTCTGTGTATTTATGCTCTACTAGATGTCTTTAACATGCTTTTAGCCATCATAAACAAATATTGCAATTAAACATGTTAAAGTGTGATGTAGCCACTATCTCTTTGGCTTGACCTGTACATATTACTCAATAGATGACACAAGATAGATTTCACTCAGAGGCCCAAGGTAGCCAGTTTAATTTCCAATGGACAAAAGACTAATATCAATGAGAAACATATATAATCTCCATTAAAGGGATACTGATACAGGTATTCTCCGTCGGGCTGAAATTAATCTAAATTCCTCCTGTTCCAAGATACATATTTAACAAGTCAGTTAGTGCGAGGCAATGCTTTTTTAAAGAATAATGTATATATATATATATATATATATATATATATATATATATATATATTTTTTTTTTTGCTATTCTGCTATATAGCTGCTATTCATATATTTTTTGAAATTACCCAATTGTTAGTATTTATATCTGTGTGATGGACTATCTTAGAACTACTTACTCTGGTTTGAGAAACTCAAAATGAAATGTTTATTGGCATGTCCTGGCTTGTTGTGTCTCAGCTGTCCTGTCTGACAGTGTCAATAAAGTCTGTTCAAAACAGGCGTCTACTGTATGCTTGTTACCACACAAATCAAGTATATACAATATATTTTAAAGGAAACGTTTCACATCAACATTTCCCAAAATGTTACTGAAATGAACAATTTCAGTAATATCCATTGAAGTCACAATGGGATATTATTTTGCAGAGAGTTCCCATTACAAAAGAAGGGCAGCTTACAAACCCTTCACTGCCCATTTTGTGATAAAGCAAGCAATTTGTACTGGTTTAGACACAAATCCTCAAGTTGTTCTCACTGGACTCCCATTATGGATGAGAATATCGCAAGGAATCTTTTGAAAAGGTGTCGCTTTTTCTTATTAAGACATGCCCGAGGCTTTGCATATATCAGAAGAGATTCCACTTGGGTATCTGTGCCATTCAAGTGATGATTATTATGTAACACCTTCTATCTTGTGAGGACACTGGGAGGATTTAGACTGCACTTGTCCACTCTGTGTAGCAGTGGTCAGTAGCTTTAACAATATCCCCAAAAGTCCAATTTAGCCTTGAACCGAGTAAGAGCGGTGGACAGCACACTGGCAGGACTGTGTTTAATTTAAAATGTAATAGTCCAGTGATGGTTTGAAAAATCACGACGGTGAACACAGGACTCCCGTGGGAAGTCGAACAAGGTTGGAGTTGTGCAGCAGCTCAATTTAAGCTAGGACTCATAAATGCTCACATGCTCTATTTTAATTATTTTATTTCTCCTTTTATTTCCACCATTCTCTCACTGTGGATGCAGAGCGGCTGCTGAGTCAACGGGCATGACAACACAAGGTCTAAGTTGTTATGACAGTGGAAATCCTCCACTCCTATTTAACTATTGACACCAATCCCTGAGGGCCGGAATGAGCAAGAAACCAAAAGTTTACAATTCTGTTGTCTGATACACTACATTTGTTCCACCTTAAACACATTGCTGAGGCCAAAACAGCTTCAAAGGGTGTAAACCAGCCACAAGGAGTACTTCACAGAAACGATAGAGGCAATATAAAATATTCAACATATGCCTCTCTGTTGGCCAAGGTTTTGAGTAGTCTGATATCACACTATGCACAACAATAACATATTTTAATGGGATGTGGACCTTGTGCATCTTACTGCTGAAGGCTTTTAACTAAGACCACTCAAGTAGAAGAACAGCTTTGTCTTGAAATTAAATAGAGATAACTGGTATAAAACCAGTGTGAGACAAATTGTTTCTGGGGGGAGACTAATGTTGTCAGTGTAAACTGCAGAGAAATATGTATTACCAATTGTCATCTACTTTTGTGTTCTCTTTATCATCTCTACCAGACCACCTCAGTCAGACCCTGGACCGAAAGCAGGAGTCCAGAGTGGTCATGGGACAGGGGACAGGTTGGCCTCCCACGACACCCGACAGCAAGCTGCGCCTCAAGGAGAGCAGGGCCAGGGTCATGTGGCCAGGAGGAGTCTGCATGTGGATGTGGGAAGTAGCAGGACTGGGAGGTCCCCCTCTGTGTCCCCGGACCGAGGCAGTGTACCCACCTCCCCTTACTCTGTGCCACAAATTGCACCCATGCCCAGCAGCAAACTGTGCCCCGTCTGCAAAACCACCGATCTGATGGGCACTGGGGAAGACAAGCCTAACTTCAACACCTGCACACAGTGCTGCTCCATGGTGTGCACCCAGTGTGGCTTCAACCCCAACCCTCACCTCACAGAGGTAAGTGGTGCGATTTTATCAATACCAGTGTTGTACTTTCATGATAGGGACATTTTTCTATGTTCCCCAAGTTATGTAGTAGTTTCTGTAGTTTATTAAAAAAACAACTTAATACATATACACAGTCGACATGCTATGTATGGGAAGTCACCGCTGTCACTTTGCCCTGAATTAGAAACACCGTCAGAATATTAACATAGAAAACGAAATGATCTAAAGCACAAAATGGTAAAAAAGAAAAGCTGTTGTACAATAGATTGCACAAACAGATTCAGAATGAATTCAAGCATACGGTATTATAGACTGCCTAAAGGCTAAAGAGAAGAGAGGCAGTTGGGTTTGCTGTGTGAAGTTGACTTACCAAGCACATGGTTTTCTGAATGAAACGAATCATACAATGTAAATATTTTACAAACCTATCCACGGACAACCAGGATGTTCTTCAAAGGCCTTGTAATTGTGATCAGGCTTACAAATCCTTCTTCAGAATAGGATCAGCCGTCTTCATCCCTTCAGGTTTTATTTTGTAAACATTATTTCCCCAATGTGGAGCTACATATGGAATCATACATGCATATTGACGGCTGTTTAACTCTCGCATTTTTTTGTACAACAGCTTTACCTATTCATCGCAGCGTTTTTGTTTTTATTTTATGCAGCGTCTTCATAAAGCATATCAACAGGAATACAAAGTCTCTTACAGTGAGTGTACATTTGAAAATATTGATCAAAGTGGGTGATTCAGGTACTTCATTTTGGTTTACTTTGTCCTGTGGTAATTATTTCTCATTGACATGTGTGAGTAATGTCGTTGATGACTACTAGTGTTGTCAAGTTGACTCTCTGGCCTGCAGCCTGGATTGCACCAACTGAAACTTAGCGAGGATGTGAATTAGTTGCACAGCTGATTGAGAGCTGTGAACTTCCTAGTTCTGACCATTGTTCGCCTTGATTAATGAAGTGTTTAATGATTAATGGGCTCATGATCTTTCATCCCCAAAGACCTGCTTATCACGCAATTCTGTGCCCAGTAACATATTGGTCACTTTCTCTTAATGAATCATAGGCTCTTATCTTGAGCAAGTGCTACGTTTTTTTTACAGCTGATATTCATAGTAAATGCACACAACATTTGACCAAAGCTCTATCCATCCTTTGTGACAGGCTCTAGTGAACATCCAAATCATGCCCATGAGCCTCTCCTAAGTAAAGCTTTTTATAACACCGCACAACACCTCTCCCCATCATTCACAAGCATTCATGTGCATCTAAACAGTCATCATTGTTAACAGGTAGCTGAGAAAGCCTATTGCCTTCATCCTAAAATAAATCGCTTGCCTAATTTGAATTAGTCTATGCTTCGCTGTTACTGTGAGTCAAGTGTGGCTGTGTCATCTGTCAGAAAGTTTCACATCAACTCCAATGAGTCACGTTGCAAATTGCAGCCAAGATGCAATGTCAGTTAAGCTGGCCTGCAGAGCAACTGCAGGCTGAATGAATAGGATTCAGGGAGTAAATGTTTAGTTTTTTAAACTGTAGATGCATGCATGCAAATCTTAACTACGAGAGCATATTTGTGTGCAAAAGATGGAAAAGAGGAAGTAGTGGGAGATGGAAGGACTAGAAAGAAATGCGTGGACCAAAATGGAGACAGACAGAGAAGAATAGATCATGGCGGGAAGTGAAGGAGAGCATGGCAGTAAAGAGAACTGCGGAGGTGGATGTTATGGGTATTTTTTCAGAGAAACTCTGAGGGAAAGCGCTCAGCCTCTGGAGACCTGAAAATGTACCCCCCTAACCTATTTAGCATGGATTGGGCTTTTGCCTCACTGCAGCAAATCTAACACAGCCTTATCACTCATCAGCAAAATTGATCATGGCCATGTAGTTGCCAATCAAGGTGATGATAACAACCAAGACGATGATGTCTGGAATTGCGATTACAGTGATGCCGAGGACAGATATTGTTATGTTTGTTATGTCGTGGAGACAGACTTTTAGGATTTTCTAGGATTATACTTGTTTTTGTTTGTACATCTGGTGTTTTGATGGGAAAATGACTTGTGGCATTTCCTATTAAACAGCCTCTCATTTAATGCAGTTCCAGTATCGTCTCTTGATCACAACACAGGCTCAGTCCAGGTTCATGCCCCGCTTTGTCAGAGATGTTTCTGTTCATGAATAGTTTACAAAACTGTCCAGGATTATGAGTCAAAAGCTGATATTGAAGAGGCTTTCCTCTCAAATTTTGATAACCAAGGGCAATTCCATATTTGGATATTTTAGATTATGCCTATTCACCACAAAGTCCCAAATGGTATCTCTGGCCAAGCATCGAAAGTGTTTAAGTAAAGTAGTTTTTCATTTTTACATTCAGCAGGAAGCCGTTAATCCCTGTTCTTGTAAGATTGTTTGAGGAATGATAACAATTGTTGAAATGCAAGTCGGAGCTGTGTTTAACAACCTGGTGATTGGAATGCAATTCAGAGAGATGTAAACAGCAAGCAACAAATGCATGTTATGTGCCACAGTCTGTTACAGAGCTGTCAGTCAAGCTGAGACAACCAGGTTTATTTGGACGTTTTGGCTGAGAAGGTACACTCATATACATGAGCTTGCACCTATGTGTGCGCATAATAAAAAAAAATATTGTTTGAAAAAAAATAGTTCTGAAGGTGGTGTCCGACTAAAGACATCGTGATGAAAGAGAAAAAGGAGAAACAAGACAGTCCTAGAATAAGAGCTAAGAGAGATAGTGAAAGTACCCACCCACTCCCCTCCCCCCCACACACAGTGTTCTCCCACCATCATACAGGGGAACATCTGCTTTATAATTGGTACAATTTCTATTTATAGATCATACCCTCCTTCTGTCTGCATCGATGGCCGGGTCCTGAGAAGCCACAGCTGAGAGAAAGTGAGAGAGAGAGCTGTGTGTTAGCAGGGGAGAGAGAACGGGAGAGAAAAGCATCATCATAAATTAACCATAATAGTCAGAGTGTTCACGCTCTGCAACACTACATTGATTCAGCTCCAAGTGCCGCAATATAAAAATGCAAAATATAGAGATGAATAAAAAAATTATTCTTGGGCACTTTTGAAAACAAAACCTTTTCTATATGCAGTTTGGGGTGCTTCTCCACGATGGAGGCATCAGCATTGCCAAAACACTCTGGAGATGGATTTGAAACACTCTCTTGTT
This sequence comes from Cyclopterus lumpus, assembly GCF_009769545.1. NCBI lineage: Eukaryota > Metazoa > Chordata > Actinopteri > Perciformes > Cyclopteridae > Cyclopterus > Cyclopterus lumpus. The sequence continues at coordinate 15,093,314 of NC_046970.1, read as the reverse complement.
TTATACTTTTGTTTGAAAAGTGCCTTGGAACTGCTTCTTTTTGGTTTAACCAACAATCCCACACGTTGAAGAGCAGTTTTAACTAATGCTCCCACACAATCGGCTCTGCAGAGGCACTCTTTATATCTCCTCCTCCCCTATCAAAATATAGCAGGTAGGTAGCCACAGTTGGAAGTTGTACTAGATATATTTAGCAACCAAACTAGAAATGTGAAATCTATTTTAACTCCAAAATACAATATTTTGCACTTAAAAATGTCCGACAAAGATTACGTAAACTAATATTTTATAAGTATGGATACATTCATCCATAATGTGTTATATTAATTTGTAATTTAAAGCTGAACTGATTAATTATTTTCTAATAACAATGGTGTACATGACATGACGTCTTGCATACATGTTTCCCACAACAACTTTAAAGTGTTCAAGGTGCTGCTTTAAGGTTGTCCATTACGGCTACATTGAAAACTTTGAGTGCAGTCAAATATTTTTCTCCCATCACTCTTTTTGTAAAAGACGGTATTTAGCTGTGACGAGCAGCTACGATGAGTCACTCTGTTGGTCAGTCAGTTGGATACTTTAACCCCCTCCTCCCTGCACATACACAGCTGTAGGATACAGACTTATAGTGAGTTACCTTTAAGTTTCTCGCAGACAGACAGGAGTGTTTTTATAGCTGACTTGGACTTTAAAGTTGCCCAGGTCATAAGGCCAATGCCCAAAATTGATTTTCTCAAGCTGCTACAGTAACCTCAACCTGGGAGAACAAGCTGTCCTTAGTGGTGTGAGTGAAGATTCTTGTATTTTTTCAAAGAGTTCTTGAAGGCAACTTTATAGGTTGTGAGTGTCTCAGGTATATTATTGATCTTAGTTTGAACTTAGTTTGAACTTTAACTTCTGTTATTGAAGAAATTGTACTTGCTTGATTCTTGTTGTTCTGAGTTTGGACTCATGGTTTAATGCACTTATTGTAAGTCGCTTTGGATAAAAGCGTCAGCTAAATGACATGTAATGTAATGTAATGTAATGTAATGTACTGTTTGTCTTAAGAGTGAGAGCTCCTTCAGTTGTGTTATAGCATGCATTGTCTATATACGGGAACACATTTCTTTGCCAACATTATTCAAGGTCTGATTTTTCTAAGAGAGAGTCTACAAATATAGAGTAAAAAATAAATACAAATATATATATATATAAACTAAAATCATTTGGTCATATCATCGAAGGATAAGTCCAATATACTTCGAGGGAGCCAGAGACTGGATCCTAATCCCCTCGAATTAATTCAAATATTTAGCATCAAACATCTCTAATCTCCCTCTAACTTTCCATCATGTGGCTCAAGAGATTCAATGGCATTTATATTCGGCAAAGTGGGAGACAATAAGGTTGTTCTATGGATCTCTCAATAATATTGTCTTGAGCTTTACTTTTAGCTGGTATACAGTATGCGATGACTGTAGATAATCAGGATTTCAACAAAACAAAAAGTTTGAACGTTTTATATATCACCGATTTTTGGAAAAATATGTGGGGACAAAGTGAGCCGTCGTTTAATTCTTGGTTTCCCACCAACAACACTGTAGCATTCAGACTGCGTGTGTGCGTCATTTGCTGATTTAGCAACTGAGACTGTGGCACTTTAGAAAAAAATCAAAGCTGTTTCGCCTTATGATACAAAATATACATTATATATGAAATCATTATTAGATCATTATCATATAAGTCTAATCTAAATATGTTAGAGTTTGTATTAAATTGTTTGGTCATGTAAACTGTGACTGCATGCACATATTGTTAATTATTATTATTATTGACTTATATGGTGTTTATAGTATGATTGATACAAATTACATTGTGTATGTTTTTAATAAATGTCAATCCTATTTACTGTAAATCCTGAGACTTCTCACTGAACATGTACAGTGTGTCCGTAAATAAAAATACAGAAAATGTATGTAATGTTTTTATGTGACTTTTTGCACCAGCCATCGCAGACTGGGGCTTTAAGTGGACGAACCGTATGAACTGGGTCAGGTATCCAGCTGAGACACTACATGCTGTATGTTGCATTTACCAAAATATTTTGCAATGAGAAGTGCCAGACACTAAATCTAGGACACTGGTTTGATTATTAGCTGCATTTAGAGTCTCAGCTTGCTATAGTCAGTGCGTTGCTCTCCAGCAGGGAATAAGAGCAACCATCACATCTTTTCAATCTGTTTGAATTTAGATGGTCCAGATGTGTGTCTTTAGTCCATTTTCTTAGCGTTGTCACTGTAAAAGAATAAAACAGGAAAAACACATTGAATGCTCACTTCCTGCAACATAGTGACAATATGGTGAATTGTTACTTTGTATGCAACTCACAAGTTTACCAAACTTTGTATAGTCACATTGTTTGTGTGCAGCAGCATCAAAGTGATTTGTTTGTTTCTTTTTTATTCTGCCAGATTTTCAGATTGGGAACAAAATTTAGCATTTTATATTTAAAGTCTATATTATTCAGACATGCTTATTTCTTAACACCCACTTTTTACTTCTTACTGTCTTTATATTTCTACCAACAGTTAGGACTGTACTAAACGTTGTCCTTTGTTGTTATTTTGTTAAATATATATCCTCTAAAATGGGTAAAGAGAAACACAATTTATTGGAACTCAATAGAAAATGACCGTTATCTGTTTTTCTTAAATATGGCTCTTTTAAAGCTTTTGAATCTAATTTTAGTTTTTTTGTTTTTTTTGAGAGTTATGGTATTGGTCAACATTTGCGGAGGTGTGTTACCATTTTGTTGTCTATTATCTGATAATAGCTACTGTTAGGTTGTAGTGGATTTTATATATATTTGCACATGTAGATAAGAGAAGTTTATGTTTTAAATTAATACATAAAGAAAGATATGATAATTAATTTGGGATATTATGAGGAATATTCTGGAGGAATGTATTGTGAAACATAAGAGAGGATCACTGTTTTATTATTCTGTTTTAATGACAAATGTAATGATTAACTGTATGATGCATGGGAATGAATGAATGTTTTATTGTTTAGACAATAGTTAAAATGGATGCCGATTGAAACCTAATGTGTTGCTTTTATTCGGAAGGCAGGATAATAGGGTTTTATTGTGAAGGGGAACTTCCTGTCCTTGACCGGAAGAGTGAGCTTTGACCTCGCCTGTTTACTAATTGGCGTAGCGAACAGAATGGCGGCATCCTTTGAACTGACCAATGGAACTAACCTTTAGGTGTGAATTCATTTGCATGACCAGACTAACGACCGAGCATTTGTTCTGGAGACATGGTTCTACTGGTCTGGAGACTCGAGACAGCCCCGGTCTGTGGCTCCCTAGGAGCTGCACTCCGTCTGTGGAGAGTTCCTCCTTTCTGGCCCCACGATCGTGAACGCTACATGAGTATTATCTTTGCCATTAAATATTGTTAAACTTTAACTCGAATCCTGAATTTCCTGCGGCCATGGGACCCGGAGCTTTGAACACGAATCTTACACTACCCTTTACAGTAATGTATTGCTACAAGAACTAAACACAATGCATCTGGTCTTTGTCCAAATGACTAAACTAAACTAAAGTACAACAACACTAAATGCCGCCTTGAACCTTACGGCTGAGAAGAGTTTGACACAGTCTCAACAAAAATGTAACATTGAAAGCTTTTAAAAGGTATTAGCATGACTTTTGCAGAGATTAGTTTTGTATTGCATTACACTGCACAGGTGTTTATTGTGTCTATCTTATGTACTATATACCAATATATAATGTTATACACTACCTCTCTGCACTATTTCCAGCATCACCACTGCACGCGGTGCCTGACACTGCAACAATACCAGCACAGCATGAACAGACATGTATCCATTCACAAATCTACTAGTCTAACTTAATTTTTTATGAATGCAATTTCCTGCTTGCCAATGTTTAGGAGTAAAACAGATATTTTTTAATTGAGATTGTGTAGTGCAGAAAGAGACAAATTGACAGGGAGAGGGTGAGGGAGGAGGAGGAGGGGGGTGTTGAGGCTTTGGGAGGAATTTCAATGTTTTCTGGCCCAATTTGCAAGGAATTGATAAACCGCTGCATTCCAAGCATGCTGATCCCCAAACTGCAGTGCTCAGATGCTGCGCTTACTGCATGGTGATGCCGCATTGTGATCTCTGGGACAGAATTTCCTCCTTTGTCTGCATTCTTATTTAGTTGAAGTTTGATTCTGTCTCAGAGCGTGTTCTTAACTCAGCTTTCCTTGGGAATGATGGAGTGCATGATGTCTCACTCCTGTCTACTGGAAAAGAAAAAGGGGGTAACTCTGTGCATCTGTGTGATGTATGCAGCATGTGTGTGTGCGTGTGTGTGTGTGTGTGTGTGTGTGTGTGAAGATAGGTTCCCTTCTCCTTCTCTCCTCAGCAGTCAGTGTTTCTTCACACTTATCATTTTGGGGTCACAGGGATGTTATTCAGGTCAATGCTGCAAAAATTCTCAATTATTTAAAGACACAATTTGTGATGTACGTGTAACAACAGTTTTGCCCCTCCATCAAAAATCGGAACACAGGATTGGAATCTGCTTTCAATTTAAGTCATTGACGGGGTTTTTGTTGTACTACACAGAGTGACTCTCGACTACATCTGAGTTATAGATGTTTTCTGATGCCGCTTGTTCAGTTACATCTTTAAACACAGGTTTAACAAGTTTAAGCATTGTCTTTATTGTTGCTTTCGTAAAATGTAGCCTGTGTTCATTAGGTAAACACCCTCCTGAAAATGTCTTCTTGAAGACACGATTGTTGAGAAAAAAGAAAACGTGGGTGTCAGCCACATGACCTAAGAAATTAAGTGATCTAAAATATGATCTATTAAGAGTGAATTTCCTTGCTATGCCTGTAAGTTGTGTCTCAGTTTACAGCGATTAAGCGAATAATCTAAAAAATAATCAGCAGGACACTCCATAATAAAAATAATCATTAGTTTCAGCCCCAGACTAAAGGATATTTGTGGAGGACCCATGTGAGGAAGTGCTTTTGTTTGCCACATGTGATAGTTATAATGGATACCTTTGGTTTGGATTGTTAGTTGAACAAAAGAAGACATCTGAAGATGTCAGGTTTTAGGAAATTGTGATTGCAATTACATTTTTTACTTACTTTTTACAGTAGAAATATATGATTGACAGTAAAAATAATGAATAAATTGTGAAAATAATCTCCAAATGAATGAATTATTAAAAATAACTGTTTGTTAATATGATCAAGAATATGTATCAGATCTTACCCAAAGCATAACATTCAACGTGGAAATATTTGTGTGCGTGTGGTGCTAATAAGGATGCTCTGCTCTCATGATTTGATCCATATCCCAGTATCGCGCGGCCCTTGCTGCTAAAAGGTTCTATTTCTGGCAGCAAGTCGTTGTTCTGCATGAAGCCACGTTGCTCGAGCATCCTGTTGGCAGACGCTGAGTTCTCACAGAACTGTGGGCTCCGATCACATCTTATGACCTTTGACGTGCATCACACCATTGGACACACACACACAAACACACATATTTAGCAAGCTTATGCAGGAATTGGATCCATGTATGTAAGCAAAGTTGAATGAGAGCCATAAAAAATGTACACTTGTACTTGAGATGGAAACGGTGATGGAGAGGAGGAGAGTTATTCGAGAGATGCAGATTAGATGGAGAAATAAAGATGGGTAAAGGAGAACAAGATGGAGGGTTTCAACAGAGAGCTTATAGCGATGGAGGGCAGGAGACGGAGTGTGCAGTGTGCTTGTTTTTTGCTGATACAGATCAGATTTCATAAAGATCCACATGATTGCCTCATAACAAGGGGGACCCAGATAGGAATGAGATGGAGAGATGAGGCGGAGGCGAGCAGAGACACGTTGGAATTGACAAATAGCTGCCTGCCCTCCCAGCAGCTGCTTTCTTTGTTTTTCCAGTTTGTTTTCTCCTCAATGGGCTTAAAATATGATTATGCTAACTGTAATTTGGAGAGGAAAGGAATCAAGGACAATAATAATGATGGAAAGAGGAGTCCCCATGTGTTAATCCCTGATTGGATGAAGAGTCCAGTGTTGGATGGTGTTGTGTTGCTCCAGTGTTGCCTTATTTCACTGTCCACATTACTCTGACTGTCCCGAGACTTCACCTCTGTTCCCGGCTTCTCAGCTTCCCTGATTGACAGTAAAAACCACGGCCTCATCTCTCCTCATACTGAGGAGCCAGGCACAATGCAAAGCTGCTGCTGAGCCTTACTCTGCCTCTACTGACTGACTGACTAACTGAGAAATACTGCAAGGCAGGTGGAGTGATTATTAAACATTTAAAAACAGTAAAGTGACGTGTGAAGTGACAACTACTGTACTAGCTTGTATGAAACGTTTTAAGAGATTATATATTTAATGACGCTCCAGGCAGTCAATAACATTTTGCAATTAAACCTTATAAAGAAGTTACACATCAATAACAAATTACATGAGCACAGTCAGCATAAAATCCACAAACAATCACAAATACTACTCTAACAAATATATTTTGAGGACCTTTATTCACATTTATTGTAACTACTACTATTTGAGTAGTAGTATACAGTCGTTTGTCCAGTAAATGTGTGTTGGTTGTTGTTCAAATAGTGTTGTAGAATTTGATTGTACTTCATAGGCAATAGTTTTTTCGCAAATCTTACATGACACAGATCTTATTACAATAATATTATGCACATAAATTGTGGGATTCTCCGTAGTCCTTCATAGATAATGTGTATGTGCGTGTTGTTTGTGAGCTTGTTTGTGAATCAACATGCTGTGGCCACAGGCTTGCAGAGATTGATTACACAGCAGAAGTAAAGAGATCTTGCTGCATTTTCAGTCCTCGCTTCAGCAGCTCCCAGAGTTCTAAAATCTCTCAGCTGAAGCTGAACCAAAATCTTCATGAGTCCACCTTTCCAGTCTAAAAGTGAATTTTTACCCAAAGGTATAAAGTAAAAAGAGTGGGTCCAGGCCTCATCCTTTGAGCGCCAGACCTCCAACCTAGCCCCAATCTTCACACAACTTTTCTCTGACTGCATTTATAATGCATTACGGCATTATGTAATGACCGCAAATCCAAGACAGCTACAATGCTGTGGCAGCTGTCAAAGCACCAGGATGCCAATTATCATGTATGGCCATGTGTCATCACTAGGACCTCTTTCTGACTTTGACCTTCTTATGTGCCAATATGGAGCAGAAGATAAGAGAAAGAAAGCCGTAAAGGAAATGACAACAGCAGGAGGAACGAGATGAAAATGATGGGAAGATTTTAATGAGGAAGGGAAGTTGTGTAAAGAGTGGGAATGTAAGAGAAAGAAAAAAGGGAAGAGACACTTAGCAAAGATGCGAGGGAAGATACTAAATCAGTGCCAGTCATGATTTATTGAAAAAGTCAAAGAGTTCAACCCGTCTTTCACATTTATTTCCTACGCATTTGTTCATGGGTAAATTATGTTTATCAATAAATGTCCATGCAGGCACAGGATGCTTAAATCCATCATCAATGAGATATTTTACACCATTCACAATTATTCTTTCATTCAATCATTTTCTATACACAATGCTTGGCGATCCCAGCATGCATTGGACCAGGGGAAGGGAAAGCAGTGTGTTCATCACATACACAGACGACACACTCATGTTCACATTCACACCCAAAGGCAAGTCTGAGTTTTTATGTTATGTTACTTGAATCTAAGTGGACAGTGGAAAGAAAGTGGAGCATCCACTAGAAACCCAGGGGGATGCAGGGAGGAGATGCAAACAACTCAGTTACGGTATCTTTTTTAAGAATATCTTATATTTAAATAATGCCCCTATTTCTTTTCAGCCCCGTCACTTAAACCTTTTATCAAAGGAATAATTTGACATTTTGGGAAATATTTGCTTTTTTGACCAAAGTGAGATTCATTCATCGATGGAGACTAGATGCTGTAGCTTATGGTCATTGTTTTTTTTTCTCTTTCTTTCACAGGTTCAGGAGTGGCTATGTCTGAACTGTCAGATGCAGAGAGCGTTGGGGATGGACATGACCACACCACGCTCCAAGAGTCAGCAACAGATACATTCTCCTTCTCATGCAGCCAAACCGGAACTTAAATCTGCTGCTTTGACTCAGCCAGCACCCCAGACACAGCCCCCTCCTCAGATGCAGCCTCCAGGGCAGGCACATCATCCAGCGCAAACTCACCATCCAGCGCAGACTCAACCTCCAGCGCAGACTCACCATCCAGCGCAGGCCCATCCTCCAGCGCAGGCCCACACTCCAGCGCAGACTCACCATCCATCGCAGGCCCATCCTCCAACGCAGACTCACCATCCAGCTCAGGCCCATCCTCCAACGCAGACTCGCCATCCAGCGCAGCCCCATCCAGCGCAGCCCCATCCAGCGCCTGGCTCTACCCAACAGGCTGGTCCAGCTGGCCCAGGTCAGCATCAAATAAAGCTCCCTCCAGGGTCAGTCGCTCTCCCCGGCATGGCCAAAGCCCCGTCCCAGCCTGATCTATCCCGGAATTCTCCTGCCCACCAACCCCAGCACACCCGCCATGACCAGACCCGCAGTGCGGGGAGCTCTCCTTCACGGCAGCCCCCACCTCCAGAGCAGACATTTGGGAAGCTGTTTGGCTTTGGTGCTTCTCTTCTTAACCAGGCCAGCACTCTCATATCTGAGACTACTCAACCACAACAACAGCCCCCCAAAACGGCCCCCAAACCAGGAGGACCTCCTGGTCCAGGGCCTGGGGTGGGTAAACCCTCAGGACCTCAGCCTGCACAACAAGGGCCTCGAGCCCAAGCTCAGCAGCAACAACAACACGCCCCCCCGGACTCCACTAAACCCAAAGCTTGTTGTCCTCTCTGCAAGACTGACCTCAACATCAGCAACACAGCAGAACAACCGAACTACAACACCTGCACACAGTGCCACCACCAAGTGTGCAATATGTGTGGCTTCAATCCCACTCCACACCTAGTTGAGGTAAGACTCTGATTCGATCGGTTTGGCTTTCATTTCTATGAAACAAAGTGTCAACTGGTCTGCAATGGCTTTCAGACCATGAATTTGCTAAATGAAATGATTTGTTGATGTGTTTCCAGAAGAAATGCTTCGTCATGTTGCAGATGAATGGGTTGTGTTGTTATCTATTCTTGGCCGCCTTCGCTTGAAGGGAATAGATGCAATTTACAGATGATTCTTGTGCTTCAGGTGCTGTCAATTGGCCAACAATTGTCTCTGTTTGCTCTTTCTCCGAAGTACCTCATGATCCCCATTCTGTATGTCAGGGCTGGTTCTTGTTGTTTCTTACTATTTTAAAAGAATCCTTAATCCAAAGGGATCAATAAATTACTTTAAAAGATATCATGCAAATGACAAAAGAAGATTTCTGCACCAGAAGGGTTGATTTGTATTTTCAAACTGCAGGTTTCTGTAGCTTGTACACACAATGCTTTATGTAAGCCTGTGAGCTTCTTCTATTTCTCTCTCTCAGTGTTTCTCAGTCAGGACCTGCTCTGGTCTGCTCTGTCAGTGCCTTTCATGTAGTTGAGTGAAGTCCAGGCTGTGACTCACCTCATCAGTGTGCACTCTACCCTGGAGCTGCACAGAAATATATGACCCATCTCCAAAAAGCTGGGCCTTATCAAGTTCAATTGAATGGTTAATCTTAGTATTGATTAGTCACAGGGGTTAGCTGAGGGTATATTTTTTCCTGAAGTAATTCCTGGTCCTCTGTCATGGTGGGAATCCAGTTGGTAAGAGCAGAGACTTGCAGTAAGCCAGGCAATAACAGAGTTTAATTATGCAAATCGCCTCCAATTGAATAATAGCAGTAATAACTGGCGTTCTGCAGAGCCCTGACTTTTTATGGGCGATCCTTGTCTGCCCAGGCATCTGGTTGTCAGAGGCACTAGCACAGGCCATTCATAGATCGCTATGGAAACAGAGAGATAATTTGTTTGTCAGGCGTCCCTTTCATGCTCGGCTGCTTAGATGCTGAGAGTCTACAAAAACTTTCAGACTGCTGTTTCTCTGTTTTCAGGAGAGACTTTGTTATTAGGTGTGATTTGTTTCTGCTCTGCTGGCTTCGGCCTCAGTCCAGCATAAGGTGCATTATTTCCAAACCTGTGAACAGTTTTTGTTGTCATTTCATGTGAGTTGGCAGGTTGGTCACTCCAGAGTGGGTGAGAACCATTTGGACATGGTGTGAGGCTTTGTACTTTGAATCTTGGTTTCTCAGCCTGATTTCCACAGCCTGTTTGGCACATTTTTCCTTCTTATCCTCTTCTAACTTTTTTGTTTCTCCGTTTCTTTCATCTCTGTCTTTTCTCGCCTGTTGCAAACAACATTTTAATCACTGCTCTGTGTTTTCACGATGGTGTGGTGACAAAGCCTGTAAATGCATAATTTCTTCTTGTCACTGGTCTGGTTCGATTTTTTATAGTCAATCTGACAACAAAAAAAAAAACATTTAATCTGTGCTCAGACCACGGTTCACCAGTGTATTAAAGGACAAGGCTATAGTGATATTTAATATTTGTGTTATTTTCAACAAATCCTGAAAAAAACAAAACCAACAATGTGCAATTCTTCCCTGTCTATAACTCTCAGTCCATTGGTTATTACTGATGATGTAATGTAGATCTTTAAAAACAGTCATGAATATATACTTTTATTTGAAGTACTAAGTGTTATGTGTTTATAGTTTTTTATGAGATTTGTGTTTTGATTGAGGAATAACAAGAATCGACTTTATCAAAGAGTAGAATTTCTCTTCTCAGGCTCAACTGTTTAAGGATCTTTTCATAAGCAGCAATCAGTTTTAAATGGTTTTCTATATGATTATATGTCCCCATCTTTCAAAAATATAAACAATTTACAGTAAATATAGTCCTCACCTGCTTATGAGAGCTTATGAAATGCTTTCACTAATAGAAAGTAACACAAATGGGAAGAACATGCATGTACCAAAGTTAGGGTGCATCAAAATACACATTTCCAGCATATTGATTTACATTAAATTACATGTCATTTAGCTGACGCTTTTATCCAAAGCGACTTACAATCATGTTACATTCATACACTGTAGACACAGCTACAGGGAACAATTCAAGTCTTGCTCAAGGACACATCGACTAGGGCGGGGATTGAACCGCCAACCCCCTGATTGAAAGACGGACCTGCTAACCACTGACCCACAGTCACCCTATTGATCTGTGTGGGTGCTAAAAGTGTTGTTACAACACATGCAAAATAACCCGGTTCTATCGGAGCCTTGTCACGGTTCGAGGCATTTTCTTGCATTTTTATGTCAGCCTTGTGAAGTTGTCAATTGGAGTTCTGAAAACACCCCAAAATGCAAATTTTTTAAATTTCACATGCCGTGTTGCACCTCTAAATCTCAATGAATTTTCCCAAAACTTTGCAGAAGTCATTTCTATGTGCATTCGAACGAAATGCAACCCCAGACAGTTCAGATACATTGACATTAAAATGTTGCATTGAATTCTGATGCACCCTAACCAAAGTAATTAAAGCTGTTTAAAAAGAACAATATTAAACTACAGTAGCTACAGAAAGCATGGTCTTTTTCAAGTTTAAATGTGTCTACTAATCACAATGGACTTAATCAGGTTTTTTTTAAAGGCAAAAATATGGAAAAAGTTAAAGAAATATCCACAAACTGACCTAAATGAATTACAAATGCAGTATAGGATTCAGAAATACTGCCTATTAAGTGTTCACCACCATTACTATGTCACACCTAAAGCATGATTTGTAATAGACATTCTCTAATGAAATCCTCTGTCACTGTACTTGACACAGAGGATCTGCTTGGGGATATCAGAAAAATGTTGGAAATATTCAAGAAAAAACATTTTCTGTCACCCCATGAGTGACACACTGCATAATTAATTTAGAGCAAATTAGGCTGAGCTGTATCATATAAAACAAACATTGTCGGCCCCTTTTTGATCTGAGATGAGGCAATGAATGCCAGCGTCTGTGCGTGAACAAGTGAAACAGAGGAGGAGCGAAAGGGAAGAGGTGATAGATTGAGAAGGAGGAGGAAGGAGTGAGAGTGAGAATCAGAGATAATGAGTGAGAGGAAGCCAACTGTTTGTTACATTGCACAATAATTCACATCAATTAGTGCTGAAAGTCATGTGTGGCTCCTAGTAAATAAGATGTCCTTGTTTTAGGGCTGTTTCCTCCCCCATTACGGTTCTCAAGGAGATTAAAACCAACCTTGTGTCATTGTCGTCTCCCCAGAGTATGGTTGCTAATGCAACATAAGATGTTTTCACTGGAGTGTCTCCTGATCAATCTGATTTACAGTACGCTGTCAGTCCTCATCCCTAAAATGTTTTTCTTCCTCGAATAAGATATACTCCAGCCTACAGCCATGCCTTAGCTTTTTCTTGACAATATGTTGACACAATGCATGTTTTAGTTCCCAGCAGTTTCACTAACACATTATTTTTCCCATATGCCCAACATTTCGTTCCTACGGCTGGGCAGGCGTACTGATCTGACTCAGTGTGTCTATTATTATGATATAGACGTGTCCCCTCTGTTCATAACAAGATGGAGGCCCTGAGTAGATCATTAGTAAACAGACCAATTTCTCACAGAATTGTAGAAAAAGTGTAGAGAAACAGAAAACCTAGTTCATCAATAATTCAACGAGGGAGAACATTATAAATAGTTCATGCAGTGCGGAGCAGGGAGAGTGCTGTGTTTGATTCATCATGTCACATAAGGTCAGTGTGTGTTGATGCCCGTGTGCATGTTGCATGCATGTGTATGAGAAGAGATGCAGTTGCATGATAGTTTGACTGCACAACAGTGTCTGTATGGTTGGTGTAAGAATCCAATATGATTTATGAGGGTATCAAATTCTGTATTTGATTTCACATCAAGTCTACTTACTGTATTCAGAACATATAGTTGGTGTCTTGTATCAAATATATTAACTGTTCTGGCAATTCAGAGGAGTTTTATTCTAACATTTAACAGCCTGGAAATTATGTTTTAACTTCTAAATAAGGCTCTCTCTCATCCTCTAGAATATTAAGGTGGATCAGACAAAGTAAAGTAAAGTTCAGCTGTAGCCTTTTCTGCCTCTGGTTCCTGGTCACAAAGATTTGTTCTGCCAGAGACCACAGAGAGCTGAGATAAGATCAGCGGATTACAGTAAGTTTACATCAACATATTTACAGTTTAGAATGTCAAATCTGCTACTCAGCTGCTCATTATGTCACCTTTACCAGTATGCATTCATTGTAAATGATGACTCCCTAGTCATCCACATATATCCAGACACACACACACACACACACACACACACACACACACACACACACACACACACACACAAAGGCACTCTCTCACAGTCTCATTCTGCAATATGCTCTGCTTTGACAAAGCAATTACAGTCAGAGACTGTGCAAAGAGTAACCTTTAACAGTCTGTAATGCCGTCTGCAGCAGCTATATATTGCCAGAACACAGGATGCTGTAAACTGTGCTGTTAGCATACAATGACATGTTGATCATGATACATTGCAGATACATTGTGCAGCATGAAATTTAGCCTTTAAAAACTTGTTGTCGATTTTTCAAACATTTCGTTGTGCAAACGGAGCATACTGTTGACTCAGTTGAAGAATCACGCCAACAGCGACTGAGAGCTCTACACAGATTACATCCATATCTTGAATTAATCAAAGTCTTGGTGGGAATTCTACTTTTCCATTCACGACTACAGTTTGCTTGAGACGCAGTGCCCTTAAAGACACACCAGGAACTCAGTCAACACATGTAGAACATGTAGTATTTGCTTACGTGTCACAAATCAGTTTTCTGATCTCACACTGAGCCACAGTATAAATGAACATGTCATTCTCATTCTCAAATATACTGGAAGTGTTTTCTGAAGGTTGGCACCAGCCTATGTCTCCCTCAGGAGTCCCATCCAAAGCCAGATGGCTACCGGCATCATGCATCCAAGCCTGCCATGCTCAGTCTGGCTGCTCCCAAAGTGATGATGGTACACCATCACAGATTCAAACACCCACCCGGCCTCAATCAGCTGCTTGCTGCCTTTTAATACTTCCATATTCCTTTGTGCTGCATGCACTATGTGCTTGTGGACGGCCAGTGCACATTTATTACAACAATTCAGATTTGGACGCCCACATGCAACTTACACATGCTGCACACACCAAAATACATGTATTCACGCCCACTGAAGCACAATACTAAGAACTATGCAATATTTGTCAGTTCATCCTTTAACAGTGATTTTGAATACAGACACTCATTTGTTTTAGTTGTAGTTATAATATTAGCAAGAATAACAGCATTATATTACTATACTTAAATACAAATAATTGAGTTAATAAATAAAAGGATATTATTACCCATAACTACATCTTCTTGTGATTTTAGTTATTTTGACCATCCATTTCTTGAATTAGGCTACTGACCCCTTTGGGGTCGGCTGTAGCTCATGGGGATGAGTGGTTGTCCCTTAACCACAAGGTACCAGGCTCGATCTCCACATAGTTGCATGTCGAAGTGTCCTTGAGCAAGACACTGAACCCCCAGTTGCTCACCGGGTGCTTCACTGCAGCCCACTGCTCCTTAATAACTAAGGATGGGTCAAATACAGAGAAGAATTTCCCCACAGGGATAAATAAAAGTGTACATTTCTTTCTTTCTTTAAAAAAAAAATCTAATGCTAGCTTTTAAACATTTTCCAGCTCTGGAACATCCTGTTCTCTCAGCCCTCCTCCTCCTGTCGACAAGCCTTTGTTGGAGACTGCTTGCTGTTGACACATTGATTGAATTGGCAATTACTTCTGGTTGGATCGCTCGCAGTTGACATTGCAACACGGGTACTCAGCCCTCTTGATTCAGTCTATGTTCTGTTGATTTAGCAGCAACAGCAGGGTGAGCATCTTAAAACCCCTGCACATAATACAAGAGTATTTATAAGACACAGGTGACTCAGACACAAACAAAAAGAGGCAGAGCCAGTGAGATGGGTGTGTTTCTGTGTGTATACGGGGGTGGGGGCTCGTGGAAGGAGCTAATAGTTCAGAGTGTTTGTAATCCATGTTGAGGGAGTGTAGTGATCCCCTTGAGTATGATGCTTAACCCCGACGCGCCATTGTAACAATCCACCCACACAAATAAGTGCCATCTGAGACTAGTAAGCCTTGATGGCTGATTAAACTGAGACAAAGCCCATTTTGACTTGATATTAGAGTCGAAGAGACTGTAATGGTGAAACAAAGGTTGTTCCACCTAAAGCCTGTATTTCAAAAGAGGCGACGCATGTTCAGTTTGAATAAAATGAGCCAGATTCACCCACAACCATTTTGCCACAGTGACAAAATAAAATGTGTGACTGTGCTGCGTTAGACAACAAGACAGGAAGATGATGTGATGTAAAGCAGTGACTGCTTCCTGTTGAGATTATGTGACACCCAACACAGATGGCTCGCTGGTTTGGAGGCTTAAATGCCACTCACTCTCTTCTCTGGGACCTTTGTGTTTGGCAGCAGGCTCTGGGCTCTGTCTGAGCTGGAGTCACATGCACTTTGTTTAAACTCCTGTATATCACAGACCTGCAGAGAGATCCAGGACAAATCTCTCACAACTGCTTGTATATTCCAGTGCAATCTTGTGTGCTTTTTGAGATTTCAAAATAAGGAAAACAGGGTAAAGTCAGGTAATGCTGTGAGACTTTTCTGGTGAGAAAGTAATGTTAAGAAACTGAGTTACTGAAGGCCTGAGGTCTGGATGAGTCAGAATGAGATTCCTGAGATGTTGCACTGTATTTCCTGTTTTTAAAAGGGTGAGAGGAGACGCTGCATTTACTAGCACCATTTGACACTGGGATGGTATTTATGTGCCTTATTCTGCAAAGCGTCTGTTCACCACATGTGTTCATTTTTCACGAGATGTCTTTAAGGTCAACCTCGACCTGTTCCAAGCCCTGTATGCACCGGCATTCATATCATCTCATTTGATGAATGACTATCTCGGAGCACAGTGGCCATATTGAACTTGAATTACCCTCGAGTTTTTTTCTGTGGCTTTTTTTCTTCAAATCCTTCCTCTCCTACCTTGCGAGTGAATGTGCTTTGAAGCCTACAACGGACCTCAGCATTGGCTTAATCACCTCTTCAGAACTCATCATCTTCAAGCCCTGGTGGCGTTGCTAACGAGCTTTAGCGATGCTCCAAGGGCTCCTCGCAGTGCCGTGTCTATCCTCGGTGTCACAGCCAAAGAGGTGGGCCGGAGCAGTCCTCCCACCCCTGCTACTGGGGCCTTCTGTCTCAACACATCACTTCACCAGCCTTATCGGTGCTCCTGCTCTCTCTTCCCCAAAGAACCTCCGGCATGCAACAACTCCCTAATGCTGCCATTAGGAAAGAAGGAGGGGTCAGTTGAGTGTGTGCTGTGCTTAGAGGCTGCAAATACTAAAAGGCTGGCGACACAAATGTGAGATTATGGAACGGAGACGTGTAGTTGTATGCCAGGGGAATGAAAATACACAGCCAGACAGAGGGAGCGCTATAATGAAAGGGCAAAATGAAAGAGATAAAGCTCACTGATCGCTCAGATATTACATTTAACCCCTTGCTAATCTTCTCAGTGCTGCAGCTGTCGGGCAGCAGTGAAGATGACCAGATCAAGGGTGAGGGTCTGGACTGCTGCTCTGAGCAGCGGCCTAACAACAATATTAACAATAGCAAAAGCAGCATGAAGATCATTACACTTGGCCAGAGAGATGGTCCTCCCACTGCCTCTATTAGTCGAGACACTGATGCTCCACTGCCGGGGGCGTGACACAACAACCACTTGGTCACTGTCATTTTCTTATTTAAACACCTCACCTCACATACCAACACATACAGGGTTGTTCTTGTCTCAAATGTATACCTATTTACTTTCTTTTAAAAGCTATATTAGTGACCCCTGTGCTTTTTATATCGTACATAATGTACAGAAATATGCAGCAATGTTGTCTGATACTTTACTTAATGCACTTTGAACTTTGAAATGTGCCACCTTTTTCATCCTTTCGTTAACAACAGCAAGACAAAGTATGAGACAAGCCCAAAGTGACAGTCAACTTATCCATAAATGGTATAGGAAATTTTGTTTTTGTATTTCTGGTTGCTAAAGGCCCTAATGACCTATTTCTCAAGTTTGTTATGCTAAAGTAACGATAGTTTGGTTATTGCCCATTAGAGTCTTCTATTTTTTTCTGTCTTTGCTTTTTTACTGCCGTCTTGTGTGTGACCACAATCTTGTGACTGTTGTCTTTAATTTACCTTTTGTACAGTGGGATATGTCACTCCATTTTAAGAATTCCCTTCTTCTCTTATACAGTAAGTCTCACTCAAAGGAGGCTGATGGCGATGGTTCCCTACAAGTTAAAACATGTATGTAACTCCAAAATGAACATGTCTGAAACACTAGTGTAGCATTAGTATACATCATTTTTGCTGGACTCATTCCAGTAGAGGAATCAGCTGCCTAGATGCTTGTGATAGGTTGCAACTTGAGTAACTTATTAAAAAAATAAATGTACATGAACTGCATTTGCTTGGCTGATAGCTGCGGATTCGTCTGGTAGGGGTATTAGAAACTCATCTAAAATGAAACAGGGCCGAGGAGACAGCCTGATTAACTTGTCCTGGGGACAGGCATATGCAATGAGACACATGGCTTGTTTGGGCTTGGCTGCCAAACACAGTGTAAAATAGGTTTGTTCGACTGCAGCTTGATTAACATTTTGGAAAACAGACGTATGATTAGAGGTTTGACTGTTGTTTTGTCACTGCTTTTATTCAGTTTTTGCCTCTGATCAAAAAGCACATCTGACTGTAGAGTTTACCCATCGCCCATCCTCTGTATGATGCTGCAGACAAACTATACTGTTTCGTGTGTACATCTGACTTAATCTCAATCAGCCACATAGGCAATCTTAGTATATTGCTGATTCGCTGATTAAAGATTGAACCGGTGGAGAACAGTCAGGAAATATGAGACCAGTGGAGGTGTGGGAAGGTGAAAATAAGCCACATCAATGACTTCTTATTATACTGACTGTATTGGACAGTGCGACCACAGAGCAAGGTTTCATTCAATAAACTATCTGCGCTGTGTGCTGCCGCTCTTGGTGCATTTTATGTAAGATTGCAGAGCAATAAACATTGCAATTCATCTTGAATATTCTCAGAGCAAATTAGCAGAGCTGAGCTAAAAGTTAAGGACACTGTCAAATTCCACCCTCTGCCTTCAGAACCGCTTCAGCCATCATTTGAATGCTTTCTTACATGTCCTGAAGTGTGTGAAGTTGGATATTGGCTTGTTCTTGTCCCCTCGGAAAGATTTCACTTCTTTGAGGGATGAAAGAGGTGGATCCACAGAACCTCCTTTAAAGATTCAGTTATATTTAGACATGGTGGAGGCGATGGATTAACGTTATTATTTGCCATGTTTAGTAGCTTAGTGCCTCACATAAGATGATGTTTTTTTTAATGGATTTAGACAACTCTTGCGTTGTTTCAACGTGCTATGCAGGTTGTTTCTAAAATTAAATATTTTACATAATGGTCATTTTGTTCAGGACTTTGGAATTTCATTTCTGTTTATTTATCATTCTGAAGTCATTCATCTTGTTCTTGGTCTGTAATCCATTGTTGTTGTTACCAGAACCATCTTAATTTAGCAATTATAAATTTCAGAGGCACTTTCAAGTGACGTTTAGATAAAAGTTGTACATCTTACCACATACTTATAATTATGCAGATTTGTTTTCTTACGGAAATGCCTTAACAGATCCAGAACTTAAACAAACAATGTGCTCCTCTTAATGTTCCTGCCCAGAGGTAGTAGAAAATCTGTGTCTGTGCTAGACTCCCTCCAAAATGAAGAAGTGTGGTTGGAAAATTACTTTGTGTGTTAACTTGAAAGTCTTTGTGCTTTCACTGTTTCTTATTTATGTATCGAGAGCCCTCTACTGAGGCAAGGCACTCAGACTGAAGTGATCGGTCCCTGTGTGCTGGGCCAAAAGAGGGTACCTGAATAGAAACAGACAGATTGAGTAAATAAAGAGCAGAAAGCATGACCTGACACTGTGCTACCCGGCCTCCCGGAGGGGCAGAAGAGACACACATACTTAATGGCAGATGACAAACTGTTGTCCTGGAGCAACACACTATAAAAAAACTATTTTATATAAAGACTGCCACTGTTTTGGTAAAGTCTTCCACTCACAATGCTGTTTTAGTGTGCTTAATTGTTCACATTAGTCATGTAATAATCAGGCAAGGGATAGGGTAAGCTTTTAAGATCTGATAATTTTCCTTTCCATTCCATTCCATTATCCAAACTTCTTATCCTATTTAGGATCGCGGGGTTGCTGTAGCTGATCCCAGCTGACATTGGGCAAGGCAGGGTTCACCTTGGACAGGGCACCAGTTTATTGCAGGGCACATATAGAAACAGACAACCATTCATACTCACATTCATACCTACAGGCAATTTAGAGCCTTCAATTAACCTAAGCTTTGGACTGTGGGAAGAAGCCGGAGAACCCACGCTGACACAGGGAGAACGTGCAAACTCCACACAGAAGGACTGCGCGGGATCAGGGATCGAACCCCTCTAGCTGTGAGGTGCTGCTAGCCACTACACCAACGGCAGCCCATTTTCCTTTCCATTTTGTTTTAATTAGTTCACATATGTATCTCTTTTTAGCCCTATACTAGCAGCACCACACAATAGATGAGAATGTCAGTCAATTGATCTACTACTTTGGTCAGTGTGCCAAATACCATGGTGGCAAGTCAAGGCACTCAACTAGCTATACATGCTTGGCACACACATCAGCAAGGCTAATATCATTAACAATAAGGCCACTCACACATCTACACAATAACCACACAACAGCCCGGCAAAATAATCTGAACACTTGCCTCTCTCTCTCTAACCCGAGACACACACACAGACTTGTGTAGCTTCACCCTATGCACAGCAGGTCTTTCACAATTCAGTTAAAAAAATATTAAATCCTAACGTGAAAAAAGCCACTGCTTTTGTAGCAGGTAACGTTCGGATTTTCTTAACTACATTACTATTCAACAGCCGGTATTCAAAGGCAATATAAACAACAATACTTTTCTGTATTTATATTCATGAATACATGTTTTGCAACTTTAATTATTAATACTGCTGGACATAAAGAGCTTTTAAAAAACGAGTAGCAGGACTTTTCCAGTGACCCCCAAAGTGTTGCTGTTGATGCTTTTAGGGAGTCTCGAGTGTCAATTAAGACCCCCTGTATTTGGCACACTGACTTCCAGATTATTTCTGCAAAGGCTGAGCCGGCGGATAGCAGCAATGCAAACAATAGCAACATTGCTATATAAATAAAGTTATTATTATTGCTGACAGAGCTAACAGTGTTTACCTGAGTTGTGGCTCGGGACGTTATTGACGGTAACCGCTGTATGAGCACGGTGCAGCGCGGTGGCGATTAGCACTATCAAACATG
This sequence comes from Cyclopterus lumpus, assembly GCF_009769545.1. Classification (NCBI taxonomy): domain Eukaryota; kingdom Metazoa; phylum Chordata; class Actinopteri; order Perciformes; family Cyclopteridae; genus Cyclopterus; species Cyclopterus lumpus. The sequence goes on along the minus strand of NC_046970.1, from coordinate 15,072,683 downwards.
CCACGCCCTGAGGAGAAGAATAAGTATTTATTCAGGACAGTGTAGTATGGAAATACCCTGCAAAACTCATTGAGATGATTATCTATATGTTGTCTTCATTTTGATTACACTGCGGGGAACTGTATGAGTGACTGTGACTGTAGTTGAGTCCTGCTTCCTCCGTGGATGATCCTTCATTTCCTCTCTAATCCACAGGCCTGACCACGTGTCGTCATTGAAGGAGTCCCAGGGGATTGACCTATATACCTGCTGACTCTTACTGACCTGTCACAGCCGTGTGGTGGAGTGGCACATCCTGGCACACTACTTTGACATGTGCTCGCTACACACTTCACACTGCGCACCACTGTTTATTCAGACTGTGCATAATGGAATTGGATACGATGGTTTAAAGGGATCTGATAGGGCTTTCATAGAGTAACCTGCTCTGATGATGTTTGATTCTTATTGTGAATATCACTGCAGTGAAACAGGATTGTGAGTACGGTTTTTTGTAGTGATTCATTTTATTTCGATTGAATGTAAATGGCCTTTGACTGTGACTATCCAAACTTTACATTCAGTGTGTTTAGGTTACTGGTATTAAACGTGAGTGTGTGTCTACGTGTCTGGGCACCAAACTGTGCGTGACATATTTCCCCACTCACCTTAAACTCACCCCATTCATACCTGCTTGGCAGCGTGCCCCAGTGCACTTGGTAGTTAATAATTCACACTGACCCTCTGCTCCCCTGACCTTTACTTGTTACAAATTAATTATGACCTCCTCTGTTGTCCGCCTCATTAATCTCTGTGAGTGACAGAACGTGAAGGAGTATTATGATGATTTCTGCCTTTGTTGTTACCTAGCTATCCTCTTTATTTCAGTTCTTTGTTATTACTTTGAAGGTTGACGCGACGAGCGCTTTTGTTATGCACCGTCAAAAAGAAAATTCCATTCAGATAATGACCAAAGCTGTTTTGATGTGAAAGCTACCATTGTATTTGTTGTGGATAGACAAAGTTTGACATTTAGAAGTGAAACTTTGGGGGAGAGAATAACACACAATGCGTTACAAATGTTTTGCATCGACATGCATTGCTGTCACGCTTCCATTTGCGGAAGGTTGGAAGCAGCCTTTCTAACATTGCCTCAGTTTTACGTTTGTGGTCTCTATTGTGACATGAAAATAACTATTTAGTGGGATATGATCTTACTTTCCTTTCTGGCCATCTACACTATTATATACCTCTGTGATGTTTGTGACTGCAGTTCATGTCAGCTCACATTTCTTGCTCACAGCTTGTGGTCTGGTTCCAGGGAGAGACACCATGCGGGGGACAGACACTTGCTGTGAGTTGACTGACAGTGAGAGGTGGAATTCTGACATTGTGTAGGCTACACAAAGTATGTCTGCTTGCACATGTGTTTGTACACTTGGCTGTTCAGCATATCAAAATACACCCGTGTGTATGTGTGTTTGTCAGAAGTGAAGTGGGACAGGGGTAGTGACTGTCTCTACACCAATAGTGGAGGGAATAAGAGCTGAGATGGTATTACAGTAAAACGGTTGGTGTTAAATATGCAGCCCACTCCAAGTGCAATATTTAGCAGGATGTTTGAATCAGACTCTGTGAGTGCATTGTTTGTTTTTCATGTTGTTGTGTGGGTGTGTATGCTCCCACGGGGCTCCATATCTCTTTATGAAATGCTGCGCTCTCTGGCTCCCTCAATGGGCAGGAAGTATTACAGCTCTCCATCATATTCTTGCCTCACCAGCAGTTTGGCTCTGTAGGTCTGTTATCTGTGCACATTTCTCGAAAAAGGTGTGCCATACAGATTCCACTTTGGGCATTCTTTGTAGTTATCTCTCCCAGAAGAAAACATTTTCCAGTAGCCACCTCTTCTCTTATAGGCTATCAAAAAGGAGACTGCTGCATTTCAGCTAGAAAGTGAGCCACCAATGTGTTTAAAATGTATGCAAAATAAAGCAACAACTACTTTCTTATTATTAAAAAGAAATATATGAAGACAAATGAAATCCACAAGGACAAACATGTTATTACCTACAGCAATGCATGTACTGTCACATAGGAGGCAGTTCTAACATGTTTTTGGAACAAATACATGTCCCTATATACATGACAGTAGCAGACGATGAGCTAGTGAGCAGCTAAGAACCACACACCGTAGTGGTGTAGAGCAAACCAGAGCTAAAAGGAGAGGGATTCATCAGATAAGCAAAAAACGATTCCAAATGAATAAACATTTGCCATGTTAACTTTTGTTTCTACTGCCCTCAAGTGGCAACATAGTTATTGTGGGTTTAAGTTTGCAGTGTGATTTATAATCCTGCAGCTGTGCCCCTATGCATTATGTGTGGGTTCCTCTCGGACATGTATGTACTTTATTTTGATTTGGAACCACATTTTTTAAATCTTTGGTCAGACGGTCTTTTATTCATTTGATTCAATGTTTTATTTTTGGGATTTCAATGTTTCCATGTACGTTTGGCCGAACACAACTCTATAGCTAGAACAACATTATGGGAGAGTTGGATGAAGAGGAGGAGTTCCTTTGCAGAGAATGCTTATAAGTTGTTGTAACAGTATGTGAGGTCATCTCGGTTCATCTCTGTCTAATCAAACTTCTGTGGTGACTGCAGAGCCTGGCGCGTAGACTCTTTTTTGCTCTTCAATTGTGTCTTTTTACAACTTCAAGAACATATTTTATAACTCATCTTCTACTTGTGGGAGCTTGGTCTTCTTGCCTCATTACATTTGACATTCTGCCTTTATTGGATCATTCCAAATTGAGAGAGACAGTAAAAATAGTGATTTTAATTCAGGATGGTACATTCCTTAATCAAATGAAGCCCCATCTGACCACTTTTCATTTGTCATTTGCATACCTTCTTTTAGCTTTGCTTGTCATTAGGGGTTAGCGGTCAGGATAATTAATGTACTTTCCTTGCTGCATTACATCATTTGGTGAATTTCTACCTAACCACACTTGTATAGACATGGACAGACGCACATGTATACGTACTAGCACGCACATACAGTGAGAGAAGCAGAAGGGAACCTATCTTCACACACGCACACGCACACGCACACGCACACACACACACACACACACACACAGACACGGTGATCAGGGCTGTAATGTCTCAGCAAGCTCCTCTGAGAGTGGGATCAATCTATGAGAATGGGATCAATCTCTCTGACCTTTTCCTTGTGGTAACCTGCAGTGTTCAATCCCTCATTATTTTGACAGTGAAAGGGCAGCTTTTCCGGCTGTGAGCTGATTGGAGCATTACTACGCTACCAGTGTTCACACTATCCACCCGTGTCTCTCATGGTAGATTCAGTTTCACTAACTGCTCTCTCAACACTACTCTTGGTACCTTGTCTACTGAAATGAAAGAAGAAAAAAAAATTCACATTTGTTAATGCGTCAAACACTTTGGCTTCAGCTGTGTTCCTTTACAATTCAAACATTGTGTACACCATAAGCTTAAGAAAATGTTCTGGGTATATAACGTAATATTTACTGCAGAGATGTACAGCTGTAAACATAATATTGTATATATATTAATTAGAAAAACTCCACAGGGGACCTCCTTATAAGTTTAAATGATAGATTTCTAGATTTAGTTTTTTCAGGGGAACTAAATTGTGGGCCTGAAAGCTCAACACTCTACAGCTGAAGGAAACAGACACGGAACCAAAAATATATTTGGTTATTATAGTCACAATATTATTTACAAATGTAAAATGTGTCTGGAGACTTGTGAAACTATATCTCAATCTGACCATGTGTACTCAGACTTGTGAAGGTGTAAAATAATTGAAAAGGCCCAGTTCACTTTTACTGATTCTTTTACATATTTACATAAACATATACAGATTAAAAGATGTAGAAAACAACCAAATGCAGAAACAAGCTGCAAATAGTGACAACACAATGTAGTCTTGTCGCCCACATCTGAGTTACAGTTCAGAGCCGAGGTTACAAGCACAGAAGTTAACCTCCTGCCATTTAACGAGGTTACCAGCTCACTAACAAGATGATCTCACGGACAAACTGAGCCTGCTGCTAACACACAAGTACAGTACAACCCCACACACAGCTACAGAACACTCCCACAAACCAAATCCCCCAAAACACCAAAATGAACAAAACAAAAACTGTGTTTCAAAAGTAATTATTTTGTGCTTGAGCAACAAATTCCCTTAGTTAATTCCCTCTGTAGTTGTATAGTTTAATCGCTATTGAGCTGAGGAGCTTTTCATCAAAGGGTAGTTCAAAAGTAGAAGATTGCCACAGTGAATTGGTTGCTCTGTTTTCAGAGTGCATTAAAAGACTGTTTTTTAGGCGCGGAGGCTCAGACTTTTTTCCGGACCTTATTTTCTCCACACAGTGTGGGCAGAGGTGGGAAACACAGCCCACAATGCTCACTGCTGTACAAGCTAAAGCACTCCACATGAATAATTTCCAACTCCCAGCTCCGGTTGGGCCTTGCTCCTCTCTCCCTTTCACCCACGCAGTGATGTTATGCTGATTCAGGAGCAAAGAGTTTGGCTTTGCCAAAATGGCAGCAAGAAAGCTTCTTGGTGGAGGACAAAACATCTATAGTATAGTATCTAATTTGGGTGTATAATTAATTCATGAAAATGCTCAAATAATTGTTAAAGCAGATTTGATGTGGTTTTGAGGAAGTTGGAAGTGAGTCGAGACTTCAATGGCTGGGAGATTTTTTTAGATCGGTTGATTATGCGATCGTATGCATGCATGTGTGCACACAGTACCCACACATAGAATAGAATGTCTGTGCCGTCTATACTGTCGCTTCAGTGGTTTTCTGTCGGCCCCATTGTGCACTAGCTGTCCACAAGCACACAGACGCTTGACTCTGACATTTCTACACATTTTCTTTTTTTACATGTGAAAGAACCAGCACAGATGGCCAGTTCTGAGAGTACTGCACCTGTTTATATATAGATTCTCAGTAGAGCACTTGAGAGAGATGAAAACAAAGCAAGTCTGTCTGTTTGGCATGCCAATGGCTCCATCCATGCTTCGTGGTCTCAGTTGAGACAACAGATCCCTGTAGGATTTGGGCACGATAAGAACAATTTGATTTTAAATGAAAAAATAGCATCAATAAAAATAGCATTTTACACATACATTTCGAATGTATAGCCATTATATCTGTATACTATGTTTTATTACATTTGGCTCTGGCAGTTATTGTATTGAGGAATGTCCCTTTGTTAAACTAAGTGGGTGAAGTCAGCCTCTTATTGTATCTCCTTTTTTGCTAAACATTGTTGTAGCTGTTCCCATATTCCTTAGTTTGCTGCAGCGATGTCCTTAATGAAGTGCATATTTTCACAATATTCATGATTCAAATGGCATAATTTCTAAATAAGGGAGCTGCATAATTTAACACTCATGTTGCATAAGGGTCTGATTGAGTTATTATCAACAGAAAAACAGTTAAAGTCTACCGGTACCAAAGCTGAATTAATCAAAATGTTCACATTAAAGTAATCCAGAGAGATTGAGTATTTCAGGCAACCGTTTGGCAAGCTACAGCAGCTGCAGACCCCAGAGCTGAAACCATTTGTAGATTATTCAAATATCTGATTGTTAGAAAATGAATTGGAAACAATTTTCATATACAGTAATGCAGGACTTTAAGACAAAATGACACACATTTGATGATCTCAGCTTTTCAGATTTGACTATTTGACAGTTTTTTATGTGCAATAAATCAATGAATTAAGATAGTAATTGGCTATTTAACGTGTATGAAAATAATTGATAGTTGTGGCCCATATACTTTACTGGAACTCAAACCAGTGCTAAAACCCATTCAAATGTGCAAATTGACCAGGAACACAATTGGGACGATGATGTGGCTCTGTGTCGGCTGATTGTGTTCGGCAATTTTTTGTTATCATGACAGCATATAGGGGTTGGTGTCTCTCAGCTAGTTTAGATAACTGATACGTGTAGCTTTCAATTGGACCTGCAACAATAAGTTGATTGGTCGGTTGATGGACTGAAAATGAAAAGTACAAAACAAGACATCTGACATGGGGTCGGGAAGGGTATGGCTCAGGCGCAGAGAGAAAAAGGCAGGAGTCCAGGCACGTGAACAAAAGAATCTTTACTGAAAATATCAAACTCAAAAACACAGGCTGGATAGCAAAGTCACACGGAGGACAAACAACAATCTGGAAGAGGACAAGGGAAAGAATGGGAGCATATTTAGGGGGAGCCACAGGTGTAGGGCATAAGTAATCAAGGAGACAGAGGAGTGGCAGGTGGAGGGAATGAGTGATTAGCAGAGACACAAAACTAACAGGGTCTTACAACATCATCAACAAGAATACATAGCCTTCGACTCTGAGAACTTGTGATGCACATTTGATGCTATTTTCTGACATTTGTAGACCAGTAATCAGTAAATAAAGAAAATGACCTGTAAATTAATCAATGATCAATAATGGAAATAATTGTCAGTTGCAGGTCCCTACTTTATATCTGTGTGCGTACTGGGAAAATTGTCTTCAGTGATTCTCCGAAGATCATGAAAATTATGAATTTGACTTATTTATCTGTTTTGTTTGTCAATTTACTTTTGATTGGTAGGCACCTATTTATTTAACCATCATCTTTACCACCACCTTCTTTCTTCCACTCATCATCATGAACCTTATGCTGCGTTCACACCAAACGCGTTGCGAATATTCACAACGCGTTTGGTGTGAACGCAGCATTAGTTTACCACCACTTTCTTATTCTTCCTGTTTTTTTCCACCCACCACCTCCTGCATCCTTTTTTCATCCTTCTGTTAAATTTCAGCTGTAGCTTTGTTTACCACCGACACCGACTAGTGGTTAATCATTATTTTGGATTCTTTTGCCTTCACAAATCAGTTTTACTGGAAAAATAGTAGAATCGGCCTGTGTTGGTTTGTATCCACCATTCATCATGGCCAGTGAGCCAAACTGTTTCTATACGACTCCAGAGGCCACACAAGTAGCACTGAGTAGAACAAGAGCCTGATCAATTTCTCAACACAGATTAAGTATGAAGACTTTATCACTGGAGACTTGTCTGCCAAACGCCGGTCTCTGGGGTCTCTAGATTAAGATCCCTATCCAGCTATTAGGATGTTTCTTGCTGACTAATTGATTGTCACTCTCTGTCTATCTCTCTTTTTCTTGCTTGTAACAGCTTTTTTCAGTTATTTGTATATAACTTCCACAAGTACTGATTATATGTGATAGTTGCAGTGTGAGTAAAATCTTAGGGCACTGGAAAATAATTAATAATTTCTTTGTAACCTTTTCTGACATCTTGACTGACTGTAAAGATGTCCTCTGAATCAGTCATTGAACACCTGCATTATTTTTTTTGTTTTTCTGTTTCAGGGCATGGTGTTGAATTTCATCTTCTCTAATAGGCTTTTGAGTATGACACCAAGTAATGATTTATTTGGCGGATGGTAATTGGCAATAGAGGTGTTTATGAGGTTATTTGTTTTGTTGTATGAGTCTGTGACACAAGAACGCTCCCTCTTCAGGCCTCGGGCACAGATGATTATCAACAAAACGGAGGACTGCGTTACAAAAATAATCAGTAATATAACCATTTCTCTCCATCAGGCAGTTTCATTGATCTGAGGCATTGCCCTGCAATTGAATGTTTATGTTAATATGTCTTTGATGGGTTTTGTTCTAGATTTTTTAGTGTCCGAATCTAAAACTACCACCAAGAGTATAATAAGCAAGAGTATAATCCTATACTCTTGCTGATTGAAGGTTTGCTGTGGCCTCCATACAACGTTGAATGACAGTTGCACTCCAATCTAATAACAGACATGTTAATTTGTATTCACACAGCACTCTTTCTCTGTGTACCCTGTTTGAGAGTGCTTAATGTTGTCAAATAATTAAGTCTTCACCAAGAGATGAAAGGCCTTGTTTCGACAGGCTTTCAGATATTCAGTTGTTCAGACTTGCTATACCAAGTCTTCGGTATTTCATGATTGAATTTTTTTTTTTAAACTAATGAACACACTTATATTTCTGCACCTATCAATCATCATAAAAAATAATGAAATAATGTGTTCATGTAGTGTCGATATATCAAAGTGAGCTCCAATGTTGAGCATACTTTGTGTAGGCATATTGCTGCCCATTGTAATAGTTTCCCTTGGAACGAGGGGACACTAAGAAAACTATTTTGCTGTTATCTTGCTTGTTTTTCAGAAGAAAGAATGGCTGTGCTTGAACTGCCAGACGCAGAGGGCTCTGTCAGGAAGTTTGGGTGATGTTGCAGCCCCTGTTGTACAGCCCTTGGGATCCCCGCGGCCACCTGCTACAGCCAATCAACAACCACCTCAGCAGAAAGGGCCAAATCAGCTTTTAGGGCCTAGGCCCACAGGTCCTCAACAACAACCACCGGGTCCCCAAGTAAGTGGCCCTGTCTCGTCTGTGAAACATGCTGGGCCTGCCCCTCATACCAAGGGGCCCAGCCAATCTTCCCCTCAAATCAATGGCTCTTCCCAACCTATTCCTCAAACTAAAGGTTCAACTAAACCACCTTCCCAAACTAAGGGTTCATCACAACCCTTAGCTCAGAGTAAGGGACCTCAAAGTAAAGGTCCTAATCAATCACATGCTCAGAGTAGGGGCCCTGTTCAGTCTTCTAACCAAATGAAGGGCCAGTGTCAGGCCAAAGGGCCCACTCAGACAAAAGGATCTGCTCAGCCCTCTGCTCAGACTAGGGGCCCTTCTCATCCTGCTGGTGCCAAGGCCACCCCTGGTAAAGCCACACCCAACCATGCCAAGGCCTCTCCCACCCCATCAAAAACAGCACCTACTCAGTCTAAACCCACAGGTAACAACCAGGCCCGCAAACAGCCGCAGTGCCAGGAGAAGTCTAAAGTCACATCTAAATCTCTAAAAGAAGACGTCAAGGCCTCACCAAAGAAGACACTGTCAGAGACTATCACTTCACCAAAAGACATGAAGATAGCTGAAGATACACAGAAGTCAAGACACCATGAAGTGAGCTACCTGCAACTTCTTCGCCTTCACGTGTTACTCTTGATTCACCATTTTTATTTTATGTTTTTGCTCCATTCAAATAATTGGAACCATTTCTCAGATCCATTTTCATTAAATCATCATCCTTTTAATCATTCACTCTACATTACTCGTTTTTTAAAATATCTCCTCATTATAATTGGAGCAGGCCTCATTGGGCCTCTCAGATCCACCACATTAGAGCATTTTTGTAGTTAATGTTATTTCTACTCATCAGTTCCAACATTCCATTGTCATCATTTACTCTGAAGGTAGTTAGTAGTAGTTATCATCAAATGTACTATTGTCACTATCATCACATCATCATCATCATTGTCATCATTGTCACTATTTTGATCCTTAGCATCATCATCACCATCATCATCATCGTCATCCTTATCATCATTGTCATCATTATCATCATCTTCATGCTTAGCATTATAATCATCATCACCACCATTGTCATCATATTCATAATTTTCTCTGTGGCTATTTCTCAGCCTGTTCTCCCATTCCTCCGCCTGGTTTTGTACACTTTAATTTATGTGTCAAATGCAAGCTTTTTGTTTACTGTGACACTTCGTGATGATATTTTAAGCATTCTAAGCATGTTCGTTATTCTTCAACGATTCGAAGAATGCAACGGAGAATGCGTCAAAGATGACAATCAAGCATGTGACCAAATGACATTTGTCTGTATATGTTTGTATGTTTAACTGTCTGTTATATTCACTCTGTCAGTGTATTTATCCATCTGTGGTGATGTAACTTTGAATGGCAAACTCAACCCAAATCAATAAATTATGATCCATGGCTTTGATGAACAACAAAATAAGATTAGAAAAAGTCTTCTTTTCAGGATAATACATGTATAAATGTTGCTTGGTGGTAACTGTATGCAAAATCAAATTTGCTTCACTTCTAAAACCAAAGTGCAATAGTAAATATTTGGGTTGATTTTAGCCTAAAGTTTTACTATATCTGGTTGTCTGATTAAGGACTTGTTCTCTCCAATGTAATTATTCTCTGATATCTAGCATTAGAGACATTGTTAACTGTTTACGGTCTAGTGCATTCATTTTTATTCCCTATCATCTAAAAATGCTCACGACAATGTCACTGCTGATAAGTTTGATGAAATAGTGGGATTAAAGATGTGCAATGGGGCTTTTAATAGACCATGCCATTAGGTAATTTAGTACAAATGTATGCTTTTGTATTGCTTCTGACCTCTCTCCCTTTCTTTCTCTCCCTTTTCAGGAAAACAACAAATCAAGTACACAGAGTCTAAGTGACACTGGATACTCCTCAGATGGGTTTTCAAGCTCTCATGGGGAGATTACAGGACAGATCCGGGAAGATGGAATCAAGCTCAGTGAAAAAGGTGCATCCATCCCCTCGGAAATCACCAAGCTAGAGAGCTCTATGAAGCCTCTACTAGAGTCAAAGACGTCCGACCAGAAACACAGGCCACATTCACTGTCTGTAGGACAAGGCCGGGACTACAATCTTGATGACGATGCAGCAAGGGATGAATCAGAGGATGACCTCAGTTGTAAGCTTCGGCATGATTACGTGGAGGACAGCAGCGAAAGTGGTCTGTCACCATTACCAGTAAGACAAAAGAAGTCACATAAAGATTTAACAGATGAGGAATTCATGAGAAGGCAAATTATGGAGATGAGTGCGGATGAAGAGGAGATGGAAGAACATGGAAACCAGAAGACTAAAAGGGGACATAAAACTGGTGGGGATTTAAGCAAGGAGAGACGACGACTCTCTCACCATTCTAATAGTTTTGAGGAGGACACCAAGGCAACAGAGGCAAATGAAGAGGAAGATGTTGTAATGGCCGGTGGCCTTCGGCGTTTTAAGACCATTGAGCTGAATAACACAAACAGCTACAACCGAGACATGGAGCTCAGCACCGAACATGACCTACGAGAACCAGAGCTAGAGATGGAGAGTTTGACTGGTTCTCCCGAAGAGCGGTCTAAGGGAGAATATTCATCCACTCTACCTGCCACCACACCCAGCTACACCTCTGGAACATCCCCGACATCTGTGTCTTCCATGGAGGATGACAGTGACAGCAGCCCTAGTCGTAGGGCAAGACTAGAGGAGGCAAAGCAGCAGAGGAAGGCTCGACATCGATCCCATGGGCCACTGCTGCCCACAATCGAAGACTCATCTGAGGAGGATGAGCTCAGAGAGGAGGAAGAACTACTTCGTGAACAGGAGCAGATGAGAGATCTAGAGCAACAGAGGATACGAAGTACTGCTCGAAAAACAAAAAGGGATAAAGAGGAGCTACGGGCACAGAGACGCAGGGAAAGATCTAAAACTCCCCCCAGTAATCTCTCTCCTATTGAGGATGCGTCGCCAACAGAGGAGCTGAGGCAGGCTGCAGAGATGGAGGAGCTTCACAGATCATCATGTTCTGAATACTCACCATCTATAGATTCAGAGGCAGAGGGCTTTGAGATGATTGGTGGAAAGCTTTACAAATCAGGAAGTGAATATAACCTTCCAACCTTTACATCACTCTACTCCCCTACAGAAAAGACATCAGCAATGTCACCATCTGATAAAACTCTAAAAAGTGCAGAGGAGGTTTATGAGGAGATGATGAAGAAAGCACAGCTAATGCAGAGGCAGAAAGGTGCCTCTCAGCCTGACAGTAAACATAATCTTGAAGCAGGAACCGTCTTGACCCCTGGCTCAAGCCCAACGCAGATTACTGCACCTATGACCTTCTCCACAACAGGGAGTGATCCAAGAATTTCAGGAATTCATGCAGCACAGCATCTATCAAAAGAAACACAAAATAGGATGATGACACAGAGTGCCAAAATTGAAGGTGTTGTTGGAGTTGCTACAACCAAAGCCCAAGTCAGTCAGACTGCTACAACTCGACAGGCAGGTAGCACAGGGCCTGCTGGCAACAGAGCAGGCTCCCAGAGGCCAACACAGGCATCCCCTGACCCTGGAGCATCCTCCCTTACATCCAAAGTCTTCTCCCTTTTCAAAGGTCCCAGCCCCCCGATCTCTCCCAATGCTTCTCCAGCACAAAGCCCAACGCATAAGCCATCTGTGAGATCCACTGGTGGAAGTGGCAGGCAGCTGCCATCTTTGCCTGGTGGTCCGGTATCAGATACAGCATCTCATGGAGCTCAGGCACCACAAAGGGCAATTTCACCACGTCTTGCACGACAACAGTCCTCTCGAGATTCGCCAGTGATGGTGATAACTCTAGGCTCAGATACAACCAGTCCAGCCAAGCCACTCACAGTAAATTCGTCCACTTCTCCTTTGTCATCACCAACACAGGTCAGTTGTAAAACCTTGTATAGCTCCCAGCCCCCTTTGATAAGTTCCCCAACATCCCCACAAATGCATCCATCACAACAGTCACTTAAACATTCTTCACAGATGGCTCAAAATGTTGAAAAAGTTAATGTTGGTATTGGCACTGGGACCCCAACTGCACATATTCGTGGATCTATGGAAAACATATCTCTGTGTAAAATCTCAAATATTCCAGGCTCTTCAATGGTTGTGGGTCAGGTTCAAACACATCCAAGCTCTAATGTGGTGGATCTGAGAGCCCCAATGAGGCCTGCTCCAATTATAATGACAGATCAGGGAATGGACCTAACATCTCTTGCCACTGATGCAAGGAGATACTCTTTAGGAGCAGAGCAGCCATCCGGTCGTCACACAGCAGTGCAACCTCTTATCATGAACTTGAATGCACAAGAGCAACCGTACATATCTGTATCAACACCGACTACAGTTAGCGTCACAGTTGCAGGTTCTATGTTCATGTCCCAACCCAAGCAATTAGTTGTGTATGGAGATCCTTTGCAAAACCGTATGGATTTGGGGCAAGGTGTTGGATCAGCTGTGTGTTTAACCCAGAGCAAGCTTCCAATTTCTGACCCATCTATTCCCAAAATTGATGCCTGTCTGGAGAACCTGGGTATACAACAGCAACAATTGCAGTTACAGCAGCAGAAGCTCCTGCAGCAGCAACAGCTTCTTGAGCAACAGCTACAGCAGCACCATCAGCAATCCTCTTTTGCACGTTACAATTTAGCTAATCAGGTGCAGCCAATCCTAATGAAAAAAGACCTTGTAGTCAGCCAGACAAGCAGTGCCCAGCCTGCAGTGACTGCTAGTGCCATTCCTAGAGTATCCCCCCTGGCTCCACCATCAGTGTCTGGGGCTCCTGCTTCTAATGCTCCACATGAGGTATATGGTGGAGTTGCCTTAGAGCTAAAAAACAAGCCAACAGTAATGAACTTGTCCACTGGTAAGCCCCATGTCATGATCGTGCAACTTGATGAAAATAAACCATTGCAGGGGGGCACAGTGACTCAACTGGTTAAGCAAGAGGAACCTCCTCCCCCTCCTCAGGTCTTGGATCTCACTGGACAGATCAAACCAGAAAACCAGGTGGCTTGTTGTGATGTTGTTTACAAATTGCCCTTTGCTGGTTCCTGTTCAGGGTCATTCACTCAGCAGCCTGCAACAGTATCCTCAGATAAAACTCCTACCACTGAAACCTCTCAAGAAGCCCACCCTCCACATCCACCACACTACAATGTCATCCAACAACAACAACATCATCATCAACAACAACAACACCAGCCTCAAGCTACACAAGGAGTAACAGGGGAACATAAACCATTTCAACCACCCGTAGTCCCCTCAGGAAGAATTCAGCCCTCCATGTCTGATGCTAATCTGCCCTCCATGACTGATGCTGGTCACTATCAGAGTAACGTTCAGGGGGGTCTGGCAGTAGATCTTAGCAGCATGAATCAGGCTTATGATGGTGGATACCTTGGCATCGGAGCGCAATATGGATCTTACACAGACTTGCGTCACCAAGGAGATGTTACTGGTCCTTCATTACCCCTTCGCCGATATGGCTCCATGTCAAATATCAATTCCGACTACGCCTACACTTCACGTGACCAAACAGGACCACGGGACTCCAATCTGGCTCAGTATAGTGCAACCACTGCCAGGGAGATCAGTCGCATGTGTGCAGCTCTAAACTCTGGAGACCAGTTTGGGAGCCGGTATGGAAATAACCCTGAAATGGTACCATATGGGGCTGGAAGGAGTGGACCTTTAGCTAGGTTAAATCTCCAGCAAAGCTTAGCATCAATAAGAGCAAACCTATTGTATGGCCCAGATGGAAGACCAACAGCAAATGGCCAAACATTAACAAATCTAATAAATGCTAGACAAGCAAGTATACGCGCCTTGTATCCAGCTGCTATTAGAGGAGGTGATGGCATGATGTATTCCACCATTAACACTCCCATAGCTTCCACCTTGCCAATTACCACCCAGCCTTCCTCAGTCCTGCGTCCCATACCTAGAGGAATTTACAGACCATACCCCACAGGTGTAACTGCAGTACCATTGGCTAGCCTTACCCGGTTGCCTCAAGTGACTCCCAGAATGCCGATGTCCACACAGGGACCATATTCCTACCCTAGTCCAAACCAGTATCCTACTTCAGCCACACCATCAGGAAGTGTGCCTGAAGCAAGCAGCTCTCACCAGGAAACTCCTGTGTACCTTGGAAAGCCTTTAACAACAGTTGCTGCTCAAACAGCTGCAACCATTCCACCCACCCAAGCTGCAGCACGCATAGGAGCACAAAATGTGCCAGCAACTGGTATGCAAACAATGGCAGATCAACAGACAGACCGCACACAACTTACTTCACAGAGTGTTTCGTCATTCTCTCAAGCTCAAGGTCAACCTCCAACTGTCCAGCCATTGCAGATTCAAATGCAGCCACACCAGTTACCTGCTCAAACTGAACCATTATCATTGACTCAAACCCAACCTCAAGTTCAACCCATCACTCACCCTCAACCATTAGTTCTGCAACAGGGTCAACCCCAAGTGACACCCCACGGCACTGCCCTAGCACAGAGTTCCACACTTTCTCCTCCCATGGATGCCCAGAAAAGTAAGGAAGATGAGAGACTGAGTCAGCAACAAGAGCATGTGCTGCATCTAGAGCGAGAGCGCGTAGAACTGGAGAAATTACGTCAGCTCCGTCTACACGAGGAGCTTGATAGAGATCGTATGGAGCTTCAACGTCACAGAGAAAAAGAACAACTAATTGTTCAGCGTGAGATTCAAGATCTACAGACAATCAAGCAGCAAGTCCTACACCAACAGCAGGCAGAACGGGAGACACAGCTCATTATGCAAAGAGAACAACTGGCCCAGCAGAGAATGCAGCTTGAACAAATTCAGTCTCTGCAGCAGCAGCTCCAGCAGCAGTTGGAGGAGCAGAAAAGACAAAAGACGGCAGCTGTGGAGGCAGCAGCTGCTGTTGCAGCAGTGGAGGCAGCCACTGCATCAGCAGTGGCGGCAGCAGCAGCAACATCTGCCCAGAGTGCTATACAAGGGGTAGTTGTTGGAGGAGGGCCCCCTCAGGGGTTCATTATTTGTGACCAGAGTGGTAGAGTTATTCAACAAGATGGACAGAGTGTTCAATTTTGGCAGGATGGACAAGTGGTCCAAGCCATGGTGGCTTCTCGACCCATTCATAGTTCTGCCTCTGAAATGTCTTTGAGAAGCAGTGACAAACAGGCTGAATCCAAGATTATGAAAAAGCAGAATTCCATGCCTCGTCTGAGGGATGGTTTAGAAGAGGACTCTGGGAAAAGGATTACAGACAGCTGTGTGCAAACAGATGATGAAGATGGAGAAGACAGATTTATGAACAGGCGTAGGAGAACAAGGCGTATTGCCGACTGCAGTGTGCAGACTGATGAGGAGGACCAGGGAGAATGGGACCAGCAGCCTGTCAGGCGCAGGCGATCACGTGTTTCCAAGCACTCTGAATCTAGTGGGGAGGCTAAATCAGAAGGGTCATCTAAAGTGGCTTCTGCAAGTATAGCTATTCAGACCACAAATGATTCGTCATGCCAAACAGAGCCCGACCAACTTAGCAGGATTTCGCCTGCAATCCACATTACAATGGCAGAGACCTCAAAGGTTGACCTATTACATTACATAGCGGCCCCTGAAAGGACCCACAAAGGAGAGAGTCTGGCCTGCCAGACTGAACCAGAGTCTCAGTCTCAGGGTGTGGTGGCCCCTCAGCTGAGTGTCCCTACAACTATTAGTCCGTATTCAACAAGTCTGCATATAGTAGGTGCGAACATATCTGATCCAACCTCTCCTAGACACCAAGGAGTTGTTAAGTTTGAGAGGAGGAAACCAGACCCCTTGGAAATTGGCTATCAACAAAATGAGTCTCCATCTCGGCAGCCCCCCAAATCTCCCCAGGTGCTATACTCCCCTGTATCTCCATTGTCTCCTCATCGCATGCTGGAGACAACATTTGCCTCTCAGGAGAAACTTAACAAGGCCCATGTTACACCCCAGCAGAAGGCCTTTACTGCTGAATCGCCCCACCGTCACCAGACCCTACCAAGACCCATAAAAAGTGTGCAGCGCTCCATGTCGGATCCCAAGCCTCTAAGCCCCACATCAGAGGACCCTGCCAAGAACAGGTTTTCCCCTTATCACCAGCAAGCTGTGTCCAACAGTCAGGTACGAAACCATCACTTTTTCTTTGAGCAGAAGTTAGTTTATCAAAATGTCAGAAGGCTTACAAAATGATAATGAATCGAATATGAAATACATATATTTAAAGGAAATGTATTCAGAAAATATATTTTTTTGTAGAAATGCAGCATGCCTTCACAGTCTAGAGTAGTTCTTTCAAATAAAGCTACAGTGCATACTGTATAAATGCCTTAAGTCCCCCAGGGAGATGTGAGTATACTGATCAATACAACACGTTTTTGCTGCAAATATACATCGTTTTTGGATATTAAGAATGGGATAATATGCTGTATGTTATTGTAGAAACATAATACATTCTTATTTTTTTATACATTATATACACACATTACTTACTATATTAGATGTCACACTGACACTACAGGATGTCATTCAATGTGTCACAACTTTTGCACTCAAACACATTTTTCCAGTGCATCAGTGCATAGCAGTCTCAAACCCCGCAAAATGTTTGATCCAATTAGCATCTATTTAAGCATTAAATAGAAATTAAATATGTTTAATTAAATTTAAATTAAGTTTCAATTAATTGTCAGAGAACATGCAAGTGAAAATATATGCATGTTAATGCAAAATATGTTGTGTGGACATGATCACACAGGATCTGGCATCAAGAAGGTGACAGAATGTGAGCAACTGGCCATGCCAGAAAACCTATTCCCATCATGTTCTGCTGCATCTCCTCCCTTATCTCCCCCTATCTACTCTTTTAGCCTGTTTTCATCTCTCTCTCTCTCTCTCTCTCTCTCTCTCTCTCTCTCTCTCTCTCTCTCTCTCTCTCTCTTTCTCTCTCTCTCTCTCTCTGTCATGTCTTCTATATCAGGCAAACCCTTAAGAGTTGCCAGGGGGACATAGTATGTGGAGAAATTGTGGTGGTGATTTGCTGTCTTCCTGATTGTGAGCAGCTGGTCTAAGTAAATTAATGAACATAGACCAACATTTGTCTAAGAAGGAAACATAGAAATAAGATTTACGACATTTAACACACCTTATCTTACCTTATCTTACCTTACCTTATTTATCTTTAGTGTTATTTGTTCATACATTCTCTTGTGGATACAAGTATTTTGTAAGTATTAGACTAGCACAGATATATTAAGTTGTGTTTTTATTTCTAGTTTATACAGTATGTTTGACTTTTCTTACTTGCATGCCATACAGAAATATTTAGAGCAAAGTAAAAAAGGGACAGATATTGTGGATATTCGATCAAGGAGAAGAGGGAGAAGTAACATATTTCAAAAAAAACATTTGAATGAAATAAAACGACTTAAAACCCAATTGCTTCATTAACTCTAATGTCGTATGTTGATTTGGAAAAATATCTTATACCATTTCATGATGTTAACATTTACTGAGCTGCTGAAACATGCATTAATTTGTTAAATTTTTTAGAATTTAGAATTATTCTGACCAGTTTTTTTAGAATTTAGAATTATTCTGACCAGTTTTTTAGAATTTAGAATTATTCTGACATTCATAGATCCCACATTTTGCAAATATGAATTGATACTGCAGAGATATATTTGAAATTGAATCCATTGCAGTAACAATGCTATTAATGTTACTGGTTTAGTATAACAATTAACATAGTTCAATTGTACCCCCAGATGGTGTAAGGTTGTAAATTGTAATATGTAATATAGCCGCATTGTGAATACAATGACTGCCACTACTCAACATGTTGCTTAAGATTGTTAATTAGGCATGAAATGAAAAACATCACTTATTGTCTTTGGCTTCAGTGAAACAACATTCTAATTGATATAATGAAATCACACCCTGTTAGTACATAAGCTAATTAACCAAGTAGTTTGACAACTTATCAGGCTGGAGAGCTTTTCACTTGGGTCTAAAGGCATGAAGAAATGTGAATACCCAGTGTACAGTAATGAGTCTAATTTACATAAACACATTCTGTTTATAGCTCAGTGTTTGCTGATGTGTCTCTGCCTTTCCAAGCAGATGGCCTCCCTGCAGCAGCAGCAGAACTCTCTGATGAGGAAAATAAAGAGGACTCTCCCTAGCCCCCCTCCAGAGGAAACTTCGCTCCCCATTGTTACTCCAGCACAAATGTACAGCTCCCCCGGTATGCCCCAGAGGGTCCTGCCCAGACCTGCCCAGGGAGTCACCAAGGCTGGCCTGCTGAGTGAACTGAAAGCTGTGGAACAAGAGTCTTCAAAGCTCCGTAAGCAGCAGGCTGAACTAGAGGAAGAAGAGAAAGAGATTGACGCCAAGCTACGTTACTTGGAGCTAGGCATCACCCAACGTAAGGAGACCATGGTGAAGGATAGGGAGAGGAGAGAGCTGGCTTACATAAGATGTATGGGTGATGCTCGTGACTACATGTCGGACAGTGAGCTCAATAACCTCAGGATGGTAGCAGCAACAGGAACCTTTGACGGTAATGGTCTGCTGACAAGGCCTAGTACTGCACCATTGAGCCAATTTACTAATGACCTCAATGCAACCTCCCAGTATCCCTCAACCTCATCCTATATGTCTTATCCATACCCTCAAAGTCAGCCATCAACACAGCAGCCAGGCTCTGCTTACCAACAGATAGGTTTCCAACCTCCTCAATACCCTTCATCCTCTGCACCCCAGCCAGGAACATTCCAGCCCCATCCCCCACCAGGCCCTGTCTACCAGAACCAGGGAACTTATTCCAATCGCATGTATGCCCAGCCCTCCTACCAAACAGACCTTGGCATGCAGCAGCATGGTCCTCAGGGCTTCCATCCTCCTGGTCAGCCAATGCCAAGCCAGAGCCTTCCTTACCCCAGCCACAGCTCCTACCAACCTGGTCTCTCCTACCAGCCCCAGGCAGAGATCCTTACAGTCCATCAAAGACCACGTCAAACCTCTTTGGCTGACCTTGAGCAAAAACTCCCGACCAACTATGAAGTCATCAGTAACCCAGCAGTGTCAGTGGCCATATCAGCTCCAGATACCAACTTTGGCCCAGTCTACAGCAATGCATATGGACAGTACCGCCCCCCAGAGCCCGGCCTGACTCACTCTGTGGACAGCCCCCCATCTGCTTTTGCTTCTGATGGACTCTACACCTCTAACCTGGAGCAGAATGTTCCTAGGAACTATGTCATGATTGATGATATCAGTGAGTTGACAAAGGATAACACTAGTCAACCGTTGGATGCTCTAGGCCATCCTGTGGGAGGGCGGTATCGCAATGAGAATGGCCCAACTCGTGGGAGTGCCTACAGTAGACCCGAAGATGAGCCTGTAGATGCTTATGGCAGACCTAGTGGAACAACAGGGTACCAGAGTACAATGGACAGTCGCACCAGCACCACAGTGAGTGGAGGCTCTTCCTATTACTATGATGATTATAAACACACATCAAGGAGCAGCTCCAGTAGCCACAAACTTGCTCCCAAGAATCTTGCCCCTGCTGTAGTCTCCTCTAAACGTAGTAAGCACAGGAAGCAGGGAATGGAGCAGAAGATTTCTAAATTCTCCCCTATTGAGGAAGCACGGGATGTGGAGTCTGATCTTGCCTCTTACACTATGACAACATCAACAGGAGGCAGCTGTACAGTTGTGTCAAGATCCAAGAAGCTTCAGGATGATGCCACATATGGGATTAAGAAGAATGCATACGACCAGCAGAAACATTATGGCACCAGTCGTGATGGTCTTGAGGAGGAGGACCGCATGTACAGCTCTGGTAGGTCCAGGTCTACTGGATATGGTATGGACAAGATTTCCTCAAGAGATGCCACAGGACACAGAAGTAAATCTTACGAGAGGGATGCCATGGAGCGGTCTCAGAGAAGCAGTCGCAGTGGAAGGCCTCCAATGCGCAGTCAGAATTCAGAAGAGGAGAGTCCAATCAGTCCTGTTGGGAAGCCCGTGGGCATGGGAAGCGACTCTGGCATACCAGAAGCCCACGATGTGAGGAACCAGTATGGCTCCAGCCATTCGTTGCCAGATGTGCAAGACCATCACAAGAAGGACCTGCCAAGGAGTCATGTCTATAAACCAGATGACCCTTACCTCGTTGATGACATGCACTGTGCTGTTTCTGACAGTGAAGGTAACTGGTGCTGAATCATTTTTGCTGTGTGACATTTGTTCTTGCCACCTTTACCGTGTGTTGGAAAGGTACTGCATGCCAAGTGTGGAATTTTGAGAAGAGTAACATTACTTTGCTTGTCTTTTGTTATGGAATGTTGAATTAAGCCAATAATGCCTGTTTTATATTTATTTTTGCACGCTTTTTAAGTGTAAGGTAATGTTCTTTTTTCTACGTATTTTTTTCTTCTTTTTCTGTTGGATTCCTCAAAAATGTGCATGGCTCTGGGATGTGGAGCATGTTTTCCCAGTTATTTTGAATGGCTTCAATCTGCATGCTACTCCTCTCACCACAAAAAACAATTGACTGATAATGTTTGTTTTGGTTTTAAAAGCCTATCATTTGGGCCAAGAGGAGACTGATTGGTTTGAGAAGCCACGGGAAGCCCGTTCTGATCGCTCAAGACATCATGGAGGTCACTCATCCACAGGGAGGCGTAGTAAACACACCTACAATGACTATGACGAACCTCCAGAGGAATACTGTCCCCAGGAGGAGTACAACCAACAACGCCACCCCTCCTCAACAACATCACGGGATCAGCGTCATCACGGCGGCAGCACTGGCAGACACAGCTCTTCTCGCCACACCTCAGAGGATCCCAGGTCGACCCGTTCTTCCAGAACACACCCCAAAGACCCATCTGTTCGCTCTGATGGCAGAGGCTCCTCGGCGACACAAAGAAGGAGTGGTCCAGACTCCCGTTCCACCCAGGGAAGCCCCCGAAACTCAGGCGACTTCTCTCGAGACTCAGCCTCTGCGTATCATCATGGCACGGGTGGACGAAGCCAGAGACCCCAAGGAGATCGCACAACATCCAGGAGGCAGGAGCCCTCTGCAGCAGGGCTCAAACCACAGCAGCAGCAGCAGCCCTCTCAGGGCCATGTTGGGCAGCAGCGTGCAGGTGGTCAGGGCCAGTCTGGGAGACATCCAGGCTCTGAACCACTTGATGGTACACAGCAGGCCCAGCAGCAGCATCAGCTGAGTGCACATCAGCAGAATGCACATCAGCAGAGTGCACAACAGCAGCAGCCGCAGCCGCATCAGCAACCCCTGCAGCAGCAGCAGCCGCAGCACCCGCCGCAGCAGCAACCCCTGCTACACAGCCAAACCCCTCAAAGCAGCCAACCTACAACAACCACAACTGGAGCTGGACCGACGCCGCAGCAACCCAAATCTGGTCACGCCCCACCACAGGGACGACAGCCAGCAGTAGGGTCTGCAGCAGGGCAGCCAGCTACCACAGCAGTGAGTAGACCAAAGCCGGATTTTACTGTACTACATTAACTGTTTCTATCTTCTGTTATTAAGGATGTGCTATTTGAAAATCCTGTATTAAGTTATGTTCTTTATCAAATATTACAAGAAGTTATTTAAATGTAGTCATAAAATGGCATTGTGTCCTTTTTAACCTAAGAAGCAATGGCTGTTGGTTTCTTGCTTTGGGATTGTGACACACTCAAAAAAGACACTTCTAGTGGGTAGTGAGCATTATGTAAACTAAACACAGACAGAAGTGGGAAAGGGAAAATTACACTGAGATTAAAACAAAATCATAAAATAAGAAGCTCTTTGATTAACTATAGTATAGATTGAACTATATAAGATTATATTTAAAATGGGATTACCTTTAAAACATAGTTGAGTATAAATACATAGAAGCAAATTCAACTTTTCCTTTTACTCAATACATGTCTGTCTCTTTTCTGTTTGACAGACAAAAATGGAAGCTTCACCTGCAGCAGCAGCGACAGGAATAAAACCTACAACAGGAGCCCAAACAGCACCTCAGCCTACCAAAATAGCGACACCTCCTCTTATAGGCATTGGTAAGTCTCAGTTCCATCATTACCGTAAACCACTCAATAACCATAAGCAAACAACGACTTAAGTGTTGCTTATGTTGTTTGTTGTTTGCAGGCTCTAAGGCCGCTCCTGTTGGGATCGGTAGTAAACCCGTAGGTATAGGCAGCGCCGCAGCAGGACAGCCACCTGCTGAAGGGGACAATGTTCTCACTAAAATCCTGCAAGGAGGGGCAGCAGAGCAAGCGGGGAAACTGGGCGATGGTACAGTCATGAATAAATAAGTGTTTAAAAAAATGAAATACAGCTTATCTTCAGGTCCAGCAAATGTTTAATCCACTATGATTTAGCTTTAGTTTTAAAGTAAGAGTCTATTAATTCAGTAAGACACTGGAATTCCTTGAATGGGTATATCGCAGTTTGGGTTAGGTTGTTTTCTAATAATCGCCTCCTACTCTTTGTCATTCTCGCAGCTTTGTCTGGCCTTGGGAAGAAGTTCACTTCATTTTGGTGAACTGGAGAGAGGAGGGTAAGTTGTTTTAATGAAAGTTAAAGGCCTGTGCAACTTTAAATGTTTTAGTTTTATATATAACAGATGAAATGATCATGTATGTGCTTAGTGCCTAACTTGTATATTTTGAATCAACTGTGCTTTTCTCTCAGGGTATGCAGAGTTGAAATGAGATGGATTGGTAACTTTGTACTTGAAAAACCTATGAAACTGCAATAAATTAATTTCACTTAACAGAAGAAATAAAGGAAGATAGATCCTAAGTGCATCAGTGAGTATCTCATCATCATTGGACATGCCTTAATGATAAATATTGTGACATCTGCTTCCCCAAGCAAGTGAAAACAACAATGTAGTAGAACATTATTATTTAAAAAATGCAATGTATGTTGATTCACTTCTGTTGTAAGAAGAAGCAGTAATGCATGAACGTGTTACACATTTAATTTCTAGTGATATTTACAGTTTTAGATTGTTAGTTTTAGTTCTATTTAGCACACCAAGAAAAACATAGAATTCTGTCATGCTTTGATTAATTGATACATTTATTTATCAGCTGGATATTTACATAAATTAGCATAGCCCGTGTCTGCATTATGAGAAGACTCAAGCTAAGGTATGACTGATTGTATATTCTGACTGACCCGTTGTACCTTTACCTTACCTCAAATTACTAAACAGAGCTGGAATCAAAGGATACCTTGTCAGCACTGAATTCCCCAGACATGGCCACACAACGGAAGTGAATTAATTAAGGGTGATTGCTTCGTCAGCACAGTGTTACAAGACATGAGCAGAGGGCTGAAGAGTCCTGAAAGTAAGTGGATGCCTTGACAGAACTACAGTCCCAGAATGATGATTGTGGAGACGTCTGATGCCTCATTGGACCAATGGTAAGTAAATAAAGCCATTCACATACATGTGTGTGTGTGTATATATATGTGTGCTCATGTATGTGTGATTCTGTTGCTGTATTAAGGGCTGATTGAATTTAGTTTTGTTGTTGGTTTTGCTTTGGTTTGCTTCAGCATTTTATTTCATTGATTCACTGCTATGTCAGGTCAGGTTATTAAAGTTACACACACTTGTACTGTCTGCTGCAGAGGTGTGAGGCCAAGACCAAGGGAGGTCAGCACTAGTGTGGTTTACCTTCTGACTCCACAGACGCCCAATAACCTGGGCCAAGTACACTCGGCTATAATTAGCCTGAGAAGGCTAACTGTGGCTTTGCTTTAATGTCACATGCAAAGACACACAGGGACAAGAGCCCATGCAGACAAAAAGAATCATGACTCATGGTAAGAATCACTCATTACATGGTAGAATGAGCTAACAAACTAATTATGCTCAATCGAGCAGAACTGCAGAAGCAGATTTCAATGCACTTTATTTAGCATATGTCAAAACACATGATGTGACTTGCACAGGATGAAGTTGTTGCTCATTTGGGTGAAAGTCTATCGTTCAGCTGACATGATGTCTATGTTGACACTTGGATTAATATCAGTAGCTGTGTCAAGTCATATTTGTGTCTGTGGCCAGTCTCAGGATTCAGTGGGGGGAAAGATAAAGATAAATTTGATTCAGTGCTCAGCCCTGTGGATTACTGCCGATATAGCAGGGCTGTGATTGGCTGGAGTGTCACGGGAAGTGTGGAAAGTAGGCTGGCAAAACTGAAACATAAACATTGCAGAAGGTTTCAGTCTATGTAAATGGCCATTGAAATCATTGAAATAATGCATAATTTTTAGTGGCTCATATTATATATATATATTTTTTTTTTTTTTTTTTTTTTTTTTTCTTCATATAATGTTTGTGGTTTGGAGAATTTCATATTGTGCAATTAATTAATTTCTGTTGACATTCAGATCTACACTCTCTTTTCAGGAGGACATAACGGTCAATAATGAGGATGTGGAGAAGAGGAGGAGAGACGAAGAAGGGGGATTTGAGTCCTGCTCCTCGTCCTTCTTGAGATAGCTTCCTGGGATCTGTGTGACAGTAAAAGGCCCACCTGAAAATTCAATGTGATAGGCCGTGCATGTCTCTGCTTTCAAACAGCTCAATAAATGAAGCCTCACAGCGTCCTCTATAGGAATCCTTATAGAACACCACTCACGTCTGAGGAGTGCACATCTGGCAAGGATATTGATTCTACATTGATGTCTTCAAAACCGTTTCATGCTAAATACAGTGAAAAAAAGAATAAGATAGATTTTCATAGGTTTTCCTTGTATCAAAGATACTGATATTAACCCACAGTGACACCACATACCTGGAGTGAACAAGGTGTATCACGGCCATGACAACCAACATGACAACTCCACTACGATCCTTGAATGCTTGGTTTCTCTGATCTCTACAGTACATTCCAGTTTAGGGAATTTTACCCTTTATTTGAATGTGTTTGTATTTCTCCTCTTTTTATTTCGATGTCTACAGAATGCATTGTATAAATGTGGACATACACGCACACATATTTGAAAATCAGAAAAAAAGAAAGCCCATAATAATACTTGTTCACCACCTATGAGATGCCACTAGTCATCAGTTGTAGGTTATTTGGAAAGAGAATTACTACCAGTGTGCCCACAAGTGTGAGATTCACACAGATGAAAGGACCAAATGAAAGAGTGGCCACGGCTCTTAATTAGCCATTGCAAAGCCATCGTTATAGTCAGTCCCAGGCTGACTACAACGCTCTGAGGCTGACTATAAAAAGGATAAAGCCTCAGAAGGGACTTTATCCTTTTTATTGATTTGTCTCATCTTTTAGTTTATTTTCATTTTTGCCTGATACTCACGGAATGGAAGAGCCTTATTCAGTACATGATTTTACTTGTATACCTAATATGTTTTAAAATGTCCAAGTCATCATGTTTTTCTTTTTACACAACTGTATACTATTGTATGTACATAAACAAACCAGAGATGTAATTATGTAAATGTGTCATTTGTGTATGTATGGAATCACTCTCCAGTGACTTTTTGTTGTTCTGTGTTTTTCTTTGGTAAAACTTGCTATTTTTCACTTTTTATTTGTTTGAATCTGTTTTCTTGCATCAAATAATTTGCTTGTTGATTTTTTTAAAAGCAATAGCATGCAGAAAATGGTATATAGCACAATCGTATAAATGTTGTTTAAATCAGTGATGGGAAATATCAAACACTCAATAAATAGCCGTAATACAATTTGTCAGAGGGTTTACAACCACAGCACCGTGTTCATATGTGCATGTTATGTGCAGATGCATAAGAGCATGCAGACAAGTACGGACACAGTCACACAGAGTCTCTCTCTCGCTCTCTCTCTTTCTCTCTCTCTCTCTCTCTCTCTCTCTCTCTCTCTCGCAAACACATATGCGCACACACATACTTTACACATCACACACTTTGCACTCTTGTTACACTTCAGAGCCAAGGTTAATTGTGTTCTCCACCGAATAGAGATGTTAACCTCCTGCTGATTAATGAGGTTACCAATTCACCAACAAGATGACCTCACTAACAAGCTGGGCTCACTGCCTCTAAAGACACACATACACGTGCAAACATATATAGGATCGGATGAAAGCAATTATCAATTCAAATGTTCTATGCAATGACTCATTTTGAACCTGGAAGTGATTCTGCCTAAAACAGTTTATTATCATCACTGTATTCACAAGAAAACAACATAATTCTGAACTAAGATAGTGAACAAAAAAAGGTCATGAAAATGTTTTTACTTAGCAACTTGTCCGTACGAATTTGAATATTGAATATTGAACTAGAATTGTTTTTATTTTCGTGGCATGTTTTGACCCCTCACTCCCCGCACGGGGACTTGTTGCCAAAGGGTAAACTGTGTAGACTGTCGGTTTTGAATGTCCACCATCATGTTGCTTTGAAGCATGGGTTTGCTTGGCTTTGTCTGGCTGTTTGTAAGCCTTCATTCAGTTTGTGTCAGTTTTGGCTGACCTGGGCTCCTCAGTGTTTGGCTTGCAGTGACTGTGCGTGCTGCTATAAACCTGTGATACAGATGGTCAGCACTTCTCATTAATACTTGTCAATGTACATATTGGGTGTCAGTATAACCTGTGGGGTGAATGGAATGCTTCTATCGGATATTTCATTGTTGATTAAACCACTCAGCAGCAAAGACATTGGAAAGGTGCATGATTAGATCTTATCTTCTTGGAAGTTGTACCTGAGTAAAAAAAGGCAAAGGCATGATTTCCCCGAGGTTTGCCTAACGAACCTTAGCTTTCACAGGCCAATGTAGAGAATATTGATGAGTGAAATGTCCAGCCAGTCATTTACAAATCAGGGCATGTCATTTTGAAAGCACAAGCCTGACTGGCAGCACTTGCTGCACGATGAAACGCATAAATACGGAGGTTGCGTCACAGTGCCTCCCACAGTGAGATCTCAAGGTGAGTTGGAAATGTTATCTGGTCAAGATGAAGTGCACGAGACAAAACAGCCTTCGATGCAGCTGTCCATTTGACAGAAAGGCAGAGAGAAACACATTCTCACATCCAAATGTAAATACAAATTCAGTCTTCTGTACAGCTTTTGAGTTCTGAGTACGGCTGTCATGTGCATCCCCATGCCGTATTTGCTGCCAACTTTTGTGTATAAAAAGAATATTTACTACCACAATAATGAGGATGATGATTATTATTATTGCATAAGCATAATGTATGTGGCTGACTTGTATTGACTGTTTACAACAGTGGAACACAACTTGTATTCAGAAACATATCCAGTGTGTGTATAGTTTCTATACATATTGTGCTTGTAAAACAAGAAGAAAGAACCTCCTCAGCAACTGCAGAGTTGAAAGCCTTTGTCAGACTATCGGGAGGTATTCGATTTGATGGATATGATCTGCAAGATGATGAGGGTAAAGGGAAGCAAAAAAATGAAACAAAAAATCTGGAAAATGTCATTCACTGTTGTAAGTGCAATGGGCAAAACGTCAGTCGTGTATCCATTGTGAAACCTTGTGTTCTATTCAGTGTATTCCTGTAAACAGAGTAAATGTTGGTGCATCATGTCAAGTAATGTGATTAATGAAAATATTGACCCTGCAATTTCCAAACAGAGAGAAGAATAAAAAGAAAAGGAATATATTGTGGTTATTGTCGTCAGTGTGTGTGTGTGCGTTTGTATGTTTGTGGTTGTGTGTGTGTGCGTGTGTGTGTGCACTCGGTAAGATGACGAGAGATCAAGAGTAAGACCTTGAATTAGTTATTTTGGCTGGCCATTGCAGTGAGGACTGATTTGGTACACCAGGTGAGTCATCGTGTCGCCCCTCTCTCGTGGGGTAATATGGTACTAAAAGCTCCTTAAGATATGAAGGTGCATCACCAATCAAGGCTTTGTAGGTGAGGAGAAGGATTTTAAATTTGATTCTTGATTTTACAGGGAGCCAGTGCAGAGAAGCTAATACAGGAGTAATGTGATCTCTTTTCTTAGTTGTTGTTAGTACACAAGCTGCAGCATTCTGGATCAACTGGAGGGACTTAGGAGACTTATTAGAGCAGCCTGATAATAAGGAGTTGCAGTAATCTAGTCTGGAAGTAACAAATGCGTGAACATGTTACGTAGGTGAAGAAATGCAGTCCTTGAGATTTGTTTTCAGTGGGAGTTAAAAGACAAGTCCTGATCAAATATAACTTTTTTAGATTCTTTACGGTGGCGCTGGATGTCAGGGCAATGCAATCTAGAGAAATTATATCATTAGATAATTGATTTTTGAGGTTTAGGGACCTGTAAAATAACTTCAGTTTGGTCTGAAATTAGCATCAGGAGGTTGGAGGTCATCCAGGTTTTTAATAAGACATGCTTGAGTTTTAACAAACTAGTTGGTTTCGTCTGGCTTGATCAATAGATATAATTGAGTAACATCGGCATAACAATGAAAGTTCACAACGTTTAACTTATATTAACTGTGACTGTGGGCTGGGCTACAGTGCTATGGACGGTGAGGTCTAGGGCTCTGACAAAGCTGGAATGAGAGTGTGTTATAAAAACAATATGGTGGCCCTTAAAAATGGGAACTACGTATAATGGAGACCATCGACCATGTGTGCATCACTATTCCCATTTGTACATCGCAGCTCATCCCCTCTCCATGGCATCTGTATATTCCTAATGTCAATGTGATGCATACATTGTTTCTTCCAGTCGAGACAAATTAATGTACCACTCCTTTATAAAGAACACAGCAATGCAGCTCTAGTATCAATTCACCAGCAGACTGAGCCCACAAGTTGTCGTGACATTGTGTTTGAACGGCACTATTCTGCTGTCACAAAGTTCAATGGGCCACCAGATTACTCTGAAGCCCCAACCCATCCTGCTGCTCCCCTTTCCCTCAGAGTAAAGCAGTAAAATAGTCACATCTGCAGATCGAGGCTGCCCTCATCTGGTAGAAAGAAAGCAGCTTGGACAAAATATATTTTACGTTTACATTTAAGAAGAATTACATTTATTTAAAAAGTGTGTTGAAAAAGTAAGTTTGAATTTGTACTGTTCTGTCGCAGTGCAGTTACCGATATCAAAATAATACACAAAGTGGCCTTTTTCTACCTGTTCATCAAAAGTAAAGACGGGAAATTCTTAATAAATATGTTGCAACTGGAGTTACTTTGGTTGGCAGATTCTTGATTTCATTATTAAAGAAGTTAGTGTTTAGTTTGGTGGAAAGACATATATTATTATGTAGTGAATATGCAGGCTGTTTAAGTAATTTGGCTTCATGAGTCAATAATATATTTATCAGCATATTGAGACAATATCTCTAAATAATACAACAAAGTTTAAGAATGTGTTATGCAAAACAGGATGACCCTGAATGCTATGTCCTTGATGCTAATCCTGAATTTGAAGTGGTCAATTATAATTGCATGGTCTACATATATAAAAACGAAGAAGTGAAAAGCTTAATCTGGACTTTTACCCAATTTTGCAGCTGAAAGAAGGTCAATGGTTCCTAAATGAGGTCAGCGGCTGTACTATGATCTGATTTGAATCATGAAAGCTTGACAGATCTCCACAGACGAAGATATGAACTGATGCTTGAAGAGGAAGATGTGTTTGCTGTCATTTAAAAGATCTAGACTCTTTTTACATGTCGGGTGAACCTATTGCGCCAAAGACTTCTGCTAGCAGTTTTCAAATGAAGCAAGTGTGGACTTCATACAAGATATATTTTTTAATAAAGATGATTAAGACTTAGGTCCACAAAGTTTAAAACACCACTACAACTTTTCTGTGAACTGATATGACCTATCAATGAGAGTTTTGTGAAGCCTTAAGTGCTCAATCTTTGCTCTAATAAGGATTTATCGCTGGGCCTAGAAGCAAACTCTGCAGCCCTGGTGTCATAACCCTTTTTTCAGGTGGCTCTAATGGAGCATATTTAACTTCACAATGATATATAAAACTGCTGAGCAACTCTTCTCATAAACTGTTGGAGGTCACTTACTCTATACTTAATAGACATTTTTCTGTTTTGTCTTTCGCAGCAGCGGTCTTATGGGCTGAGCCAGCTCTGTCCGATCTCCCACTACAGAGCAGGTGGCTGCTTGTAATACAGAAGGTTGATTAATGGTTTGTCCTCAGTTATAGGTCACTTCACCTAGACATCCTCTCATTAGAAGCATAATTGTAAGTCAGTAAACTATAATTGGGATGCTTGCATTTATCCATTTCCTACAAGCCATGACGCATCGGCCTCTGAGGATTAACCAGTTATTTCCATCAGCAATGACCTCAAAGGAACATGTTGTGACTCAACGTCAAGTGTCTGAAGTGTGACACAGAGGTTGAAGAACTGTGGAAGCAGAGTGTGACTCATTCTGAAAATAAATTATTAATTGTCATTGCTATGGCCAAAGTGTGCTCATACATTACCGTAATTGAGCCTTTTTCTGAGAATTAAGCTGATTGGGAGAACTGTCTGCTCAGGTTTTTTTCGTTCACCTGTCACTCTCTCTATAATCAATACACAACACTTAATAATGAAATAATCCTTTTCCAGGCATTTATGCTTTCTTAATGTGCTTTATGTTTTCTTGTAGACCATTGCTGTCTCAACAAAGAAATAAGAAAAAAAGTCAGAAAATCCTCTTACTGAATCTTACTGATTTAACAAGTTATCAGTTTTATAGCCCACAACTAGGATAATGAAGCATAAATACAGTGTGCCTGAGGAGGACTTGAAGTTCACTAAAACAAAACAAAAAAGGGAGCTGTGATTCCAGTATGTGAGTGATCCTTGTATTGCAGTTTTATTTTATTTTATTCTATTTTATGTTACTGAGGTTTTGTGGATTGTGCACACAACTACTCTAACCTATTACAAAGTTGTGTACACTCATGTTACCAGAGGATTACATTATTATCACAATTATTTGTATTCTTCCTTCAGGAGCATGGTAAAGTGTAATCTAAATTGAAAGAGAAAGAAAATGGAAATTTCTGGCAGCACCTCAGCTTTGACCACATGGCTGCTCCGACATGCAGGAACATATTGCAGGTCAAATTGTGAGAGGAAAAAGAAGCCAAGCCTCGCCATGGCCTCTAATGCCCTGCAAGGGACAAGCAAAGCGTACCAACCACCACTCTAACTGTAACTGATCTCATTATGGAAATGTCAGTAGAACATATATCCAATAAACTGGAGCACAAAGGGCTTCTTACTGTTCTTACCCCCTTTCCTGTTTGTATAACCTTGTTTGTGTGCATGAGGGAAAGAAAGAGGGAGACTATGTGTGTTTGTGTTTTCAGGACACAGAAATGCTGATGCCTCTCCTTTGGGCCCTGTCAAGCACACTTAGCGTCAGTGTTTACAATGCAAATGGGGGAAAGTCCCCGTAATTCCAGAAGGCCTGTAGGCAGGTGAGAGCAGAGGGAAGACAAGAGCCATGGGAGTATTGTTTTAGTTTTGAAAAAGCCTGCAGGTCTGGCTGTTCAAACACCTCTGAAGGACGTGCTCACCTCTTGCTGATTTCTGAGTGATGTCATAAGTTGAGATAGATTCAGAAGTTCCTCTGTCAGCTGCTCACTGGATCTGTGGTTACCCTCAGGCAAATCGGATTTAATGTTGGCTGAATACTGGAGAGGAGCCGTTTCACTGTTTTATAAATGACACAATAATACGTCACTGCTTTACTTGATGTGTTATCCTTCCAACTGTTTGATTTGAAACCAGACTAACTGTTTTGCTCTGAGTCAAACCAGATGAAATAGCTTCACGTTTTGGAAAATACGCTTATTTGCGTTCTTGACGAGAGTTAGATGAGAAGATTAATACCAATCTCATTTCTTTACTGGAAATATAAAACTACCAGCTGGAGTCTTGTCATCTCAGTGATGTTGCCAAGCAACCAACCGAGACTCAAGGAAGTTACGGCACAGGGCCAGGAAATAGTGCCGCATATACGCCCTTAAAACAGTTAACATTTAACAAATGACACTTAACATGTTTACGGTTTACATTTGTTGGTTGGTGGATTGTGTTGCCATTGTGCAAAGGCAGGATAACTGTTCCTCCTGTAGGCCTATCTAGTCCTTATGCTTAGTGTCTGGCTATAGCGCCGAATTTAAGAGTTGCGCAATCTTGCCATCTAATTCTATGCAAGGAAGCTGTAGAGCGAGTTTTTTATTTAATCTGCTCATGCACACTTGATCCACTTTCATACAAGAGGTGTTGGGGTAATTCTGTTTCTTCTGCTCAGCCATTAAGAATTAAATGGATCAGCTGTGCTAGAGTAGTGAAGGGGAAGAAATTATAGGATGGATGACAGAGGACGAACCTTGGGACTTTGTTCCCAGAGTACAGCCCGTCAGGCATGCACATTCCTCCTTTTTTGCCAGGATTGGCAGACAACAGTCCTGTCCCTTGGTATTATCCCAACCTTTTTTAACCTATAGCGTTAACTGGGAATGGTTTGATACATGTGGGTTTCAGTGTGAGAGGAAAAGCTGCCTGGGAGTCAAAATCTAGCACAAAATAAGAACCCACGGAAATCAATGCAGCTAGCTCCACCTACAGGTTAACAGTGGGATGAAAAAACAACAATCCTGGAATTCATTATGACAAACTATCAAAATAATGATCTGAAAATAATGATTTAGTTTCTATAAATATTTTGATTTAGTATTTTGAAATAGTTATTCAATAGTTATTACATAGTTAATAGTTATATATACTAAGTCATTATTTTTGAATGTTTCTCTTTGTTTTAAAATGCTAACTCATTATTCTGAGATAATGTATCACTATGAATGAATGGCATTCTACTTTTTAATCGAAATGTGTTACCACAGGTTTGACTAATCATGCAAGCCACACAGCTGACTTTGAACAAGGCCCGTCTACTGTAAGTACTGAATGTGTTTTTCTGTGCACCTGTGAACTCTTGATTCAAAACGAGAGCAATAAAAGAGACAAATAGAGCTCGAATACAAACTCAAATATAATGTTTAATGAATATGAGCCGACGGGGTCAATGATTACCGTTCAACGCCAAGATGAAGTTAAATTCCGTGCAGGCGGCTCACCGCATCCCATCCGCCCATCCCATCCTGCCAGCTGCCACTTGCAGTAGTGGTGATGCTGCTCCCTGGTGTGTGGAGGAGAGAGCGCGTGTCCGCTGCCCAATGACAGCGCAGGATGCTGAGAGAGGCTGCTCGAGTGAACGGAGGCGACAATATGCCGTCTAAAGCCGCGAAGGAGAGGAATTAACATCGACTAAGGTACATTTGCCTCATTTGTTTCACACCCACGCTATCCGCGGTTCATTCTAGAAGCCATGGCACGTGTGTCCTTTAGTTCTTTGAGCGTTTTGTGAGCGATTTAGCGGAAAAAAGCACAAGCTATGTGTACCCCCCCCCCCCCAAAAAAAAAAAATCAGGTGGTCGTTGATTGCATGGACACTGCCAGAAAGTGCTCACTTGACACATGATGATTTGCATTTAAAGCCGTGTTGAAACGATAGAGTCGGACCGTGTTTCAAAATAAAGGTTTCAGTCGGCTTCTCTATGCTGGGTTAAACTCGTATTTCATTGGTGTAGTCAGCTGCTCGACGCACACCACGAACCATAGAAAATGTAGGCCCAATAAGATGTCAATTGGTCGACCGTGCTTCCTATGCTGCATTAAATACCCCACTTCAGTGAGCAGATATTGGAATACATATTTGAATTGAAAACAGAAACCCGTGTGTGATTAAGATAGACATCGGCTGAAGACGTTTCATGTTTTCCAGCCTTTATTTGCATTTACAAGCCATTTCTAAGCAGGACTACCGTTGCATATTGGAGTGTAGTGTACGAGTGAACAGGCCATTTGAATACGCATATTTAAGCCACATTTTATCATCCATTCAACCAACCATTGAAGTCAGTAGGAAGCAGGGGTGGTGGTAGTAGAATACGTGGTGAGGGGGCTGCATGTGTTGCACTAGCTCAAGTAGCACTGCACCCTCACTGAACAGGCTGGCACTTCTTTTCAGGTGGAATTTCTTTATTTTCAACCGATTGTAAAGGCTATTAGAAAAATGCCCTTTGTATGCCCTAGACATGTGATCTGGCCTCAAAAGCATGGTCTCACTGTCACCGAACCCTGGTTTAGTAGTCCTGTTCATATGTGTTAGAGGATAGGAACAAAATGTCTGCATGCTGCCTTTTTTTTTTTTTTAGAAATAGGGTTTCCCTGACCGTCAGAACATCAATATACTCCTTGCTGTTAATGCACTACTGCTCTCTGAATTGTCAGTGATAATTTCTTCATGGCCTATACTAGAATGTGCTGTCCTACTGTGTTGCTCACTACTACTTGAGCAGTGTGAGTACAATGCCTGATCAGAAATTAGCAATAATAATGTTGTATGAACTATTTGTTTTAAATATCCTTTGTAAAGTTAACTGTTGAGTGGGGTTGGGCTTGAGGATTACAATTGGCCTTCTCAGCTGGCATCCCTTGTGGTGCTCCAGTATTATCACTGTTTCTGGAATAATGATACCCTCTTATTGCACTCTGGTCTTTACCCTCTGCCTGGCATACTGAGAACTGTATTTTGGTGCTGTGTGTGTGTGTGTGTGATGTCCACTGTACTAATACTGATCCATTTAGTCAAGTAATTCATTATTCAATTGACAACATTTCTGAAACTTTTTCAGCCAACAAAAACAAACAAAATATTGATTTTATCTTTTTTTCTGAGGTTTTTCCTCTGTTTTATTGTAAGCTTAATATTGTTGGGTTTCAGACTGCTATAGTCCTAGTACTAATAATCAATTTTCTGCACTAAATGATTAATTGATTTAATAATCAGCCCAACACTGGATTCCCATTCCACTGCAAATATCAAAGCTCCAGGAAATTAATCTGTCAACTCTGGGATTGTGGCACACCCATGTGATTAGAGTGTATGCTGGTGGTAACACCTCAAAGGCAAGATAGTACCATTGAAGTGAATATGTTTGTGTTTGGTTGTTTATTTAAAGGTCATGTAGTGTTGAGCATTTATTTCAAGCAATGTTTGCAGGAACATTGTTCATCAACACAAGGCAGTTTTACTCTGTTTAGCATGTCATCATGATTACTTAAAATAAATATTTCTGGCATACAGTATGTGCCTTATATTAAATGGCTGACAGTGGAAATTGGCAGGAAACAGGGTGAGCGAGGGGCAGGACATGCAACAAAGATGGAGCTGGAATCAAAGCGTAAACGTTGTGGTCATATGGCTCACATCCTAGATCACTGGCCCACCAGCACGACACAGTTGGCATGCTACTTGTCCCCACATCACATGACATAGTTAACTTGCAATTCACATTTACAAAGGCAGCAACATGAATGAATGAGAGCTGGAGTTGAATACCACAGCTGTCAGCTAAGAGGGTTTTTAAGGTAAGCTAAGTCAACTTAAAGAACAACAACAATGGTGACATGGATCAAGTCTCAAAATGATGACAAGATATGAACACAAAAGCTTAATTAAAGGGAATAAATCACAACAAACACTGACTGAAAGATGCTTCATGCTTTGCTTTATGCTCCAAACGGGCCTAAACAATTTGATGAATCATCTAAACTAACAGTACTATGCTAGTACTGTTAGTTTGGATGATTCATCTAAACTAACAGTACTATGCTAGTACTGTTAGTTTGGATGATTCATCAAATTGTTTAGGCAGTTCTAAATTTATTATAAGATGTGTATGTGGTTTTCTCTGTTATGCTCATTGCTGAATTTGTGTTATTCTCCTAAAACATTTACCAACCAGACTTCACAGACCTGATATAGCAAGCTGACCACTGTAGATTAGAGTTCCATTGTTCTTCTAATATTTGCCTATTTAAAATTAAAATGTAATTTGCCAGTGTCTCTCAGAGGAACTAAAGAGGAAAAAATAAGTTGTTTTACACAGCTATGATTGCAAAACCGTAATCCATTCTCTGCCCAAGACCTTAAAACAAACTCTGGGTGATTTGCTCTGCCATTTTATATTTGTACGTTCCCGTCCACCCAGACACCTTTTAATTAATATTACTAACACAGACGACCGTGACCTGTCTGACCTCCTCTGCCAGTCTGCAGCGATTGCCCCCTGGCTAAGTCTTTCCACACAGATGATGCTTCAGTGAGTGCGACTGAGGGTTCCTGTCATACAAAGTCTCACTGGATTTTAAACACAGAGGAGACCTGTTGACACTTGGTTCTCTGTTCCATGAATTGTCATTTCATCTCTACCTCAAAAGGAAAAGAAAATAATCTACATGAAGTTAAAAACAGTTACCATAAAGCCTACAGGCCGTCATGTCACATTGGCACTGCTGTAACACACACCATCTATATTTTGCCCCCATTTTTTGGAAACTTATGCTGCTGCCGTTATGTCAAATGACTGAGGTGCTTTATCTCGGTTAGTCCAGGCATAGTCACCATGGCAACTGGGTCTGAGCAGCAAGTGTCAGGAGAAACAATATTGTAGTTAACTTTGATGGAAGAGTCCATTGTTTTGTCCCACAGTCGATCCAATACTATTCAAGCTTGAGGTGGCATGAAATGGCATAACCATTATTACAACATAAAAAATGAAGCCTCCCATATCACACATATAGCATATTCTTTCACTTTGGTTCAGTTTGCAACACTTGTTACAGTAATAAACGCTGTATCCAAACATCACTGTGTTCTCTACAGAACATATGAAAAGAGCTGATCAAGTAGGGAGCCAAAGAGTCAAACATCATACTCACATAAACCGCTAATTCAGTGTTAACAGTATTACTGGATGCATGGCATCTGTGCTTATGTTTTATAGAAACAAATAACCACCTGATACTTTTGAAGGGAATTAACTGTAAAAAGCATGCATTTTGCCATCATTATTTAGTCTCTTGTACAACAATTGGCCCCCATATATTAGAACAGATATAATCATATAACCTGTGTTTTAATGAGTATATTATTTAGCTGATGTCTTGTGTGGTTAAAATGCTTTATTTCCTGACTGAATTAGAAGTGTTAATTGGATGTAGATAAATGTTAGCTGCTGGGAAATCCAGTATGATGCAGGAAAATTCCTGTGGGCCATTTGAAAAAGGAGACACACAAAATGTGACAATTTGATGCTGACTAAAACAGTCTTAAAGCAATTCTAAATATGTATTTATTCAACCGAATCTGTTTGTTTTAGTCTGGAGAGTTTCTTAGGGAATTGTACTGTGTATTTATTTAAAGTATATGCGCTTATTTCTTTGCCTTTTATCTGACACACATACTGGTGTTAGCCATCTAACAGGTGCTTTTCTCCTGTTTCCTCAGATCTGACTTTGATGTGTTCCATCCATTAAAGAATGAAATAAGTTACCCATGTGCAGTTCAGAGGATCAGAACAGTCACACTTCAGCGCCCCTCTGTTAAGGACCCTCTGGTGGCTACACCGCCGATTCACAGGACATGTACGGCAGTGCCAGAGCTGTAGGCCATATAGAGAGCAGCCCCGCACGGTCCCCGCGCCTGCCAAGGTCCCCCAGGCTGGGCCATCGGAGGGCCAACAGCGGGGGTGGGGGCGGAGGTGGTGCGGGGGGAAAGACGCTCTCTATGGAGAACATCCAGTCACTCAATGCTGCCTATGCTACTTCGGGGCCCATGTACCTGAGCGACCACGAGGGCTTGGGCTCCACTGCCACCTACCCAAAAGGCACTATGACTCTGGGTCGCGCCACCAGCCGGGCCATGTACGGGGGCCGCGTCACAGCCATGGGCAGCAGTCCAAACATCGCTTCAGTGGGGCTTCCCCATGGTGACCTTCTGTCTTACAGTGACCTGGGCTCCCTCTCCATGCTACACCATCACCACCACCACCAGGGGGTTCCCTCTGCACTGCTGAGGCAGGCGGTACGGGGAAGTGGTGGGGAGCTGCTGGAGATGCAGGTCCAGTTCAGGGACATGCAGAGGGAGAATGAGCTGCTGCGCCGTGAGCTTGACCTAAAGGACAGTAAGTTGGGATCTTCCACAAACAGCATCAAAAGCTTTTGGAGTCCTGAGCTGAAGAAGGAGAGGATAATGAGGAAAGAAGAGGCGACTCGCACATCAATCCTTAAAGAGCAGATGAGAGTCACACATGAGGATAACCAGGTGAGACCAGCCCTCTCAATGTACTCATGCAGTGAATTTGGTTTGCTACTCGGCTGTGTTTCTATTGTCTTCTATGATCTCTTCTCTGCAATAGACTAATGTCATCCTCAGTCTGGGAGTTCCATGATAATTAATGCAGTCAGTGCTGTTTTCAGTACTTGTTGAAACCTTTCTGGAAAGAGTTATGTGTGCACATAAATATTTAACACACACTCTCCTCGCATAGTACTCCAGTACCAAATCAATGAGAAAGAGACCACCTAAGCCAAATACAAAAACAACTTTAATCTAGTTTTCTATCATCTAGTTTTTGAAACACAAGCTAATATGCTGAGCATTGTGCCTCACATGAAACTATTTTATAATCCATAATTTTAAATAAAAACCTGCTCTTGAGTTGTTTAATGATGAAGTGAAAAGAACTATGGTACTGCCAACAGGTGAATTGTAACTTGGCCACAACATTGATTGTAG
Organism: Cyclopterus lumpus; assembly: GCF_009769545.1. Lineage (NCBI taxonomy): Eukaryota > Metazoa > Chordata > Actinopteri > Perciformes > Cyclopteridae > Cyclopterus > Cyclopterus lumpus. The sequence goes on along the minus strand of NC_046970.1, from coordinate 15,033,426 downwards.
TTTGTTTTGAAAGGTTTTTATCAGTGTGCTTGCCTCAATGTGGGGGTGTAGTCATGGCCCAGTTAAATCAGGAACTGAGAAGAGTAGGCACAAGGCCCAGAGACACATGTCAAGTATGCTTAAAACACTTTGTTATAATCTATCTCTCTCTTCCCATTTCTACAGCTGTCCTTTTATTTACTCTGACTTTGATCACTGTCTACCTCTGTTAATCTGGCCTTCACCATCCTCAAGTACACAACAGTGTGTTTGTCATCACTAAATGTAAAAAAATATACATTTGCAGCTAAACTCTTATTTTGAATCACCTAATTAACCCATGTAGAAAGTGAAAATAAGGTTCTAACAATGGAAATAATGTAGATATAAAAATCAGCCAATCATCATTAAAAATCAGCCAATCATCACCTGCTTTCAGTATGAGAAAATAGTTATCTGTCCTCAGACAGAACCATGGTTTAGTTTTATATTTCAGCTACAAGGAAAAGTGCAGCACACACTGAAGTAGATTGTGGAATAGGTCAGCGTATTGCTTGACTGACTAGATTGAGCTCTACAGCGTTTAGTTTTTTGAGGCAGTACTGTGGCATGATGCAGATGATTGTCCCACACTTGGAGCAATGTAAAGGCCTAGTTTTGCCGGCAGTATGTGGTCTTAGTGCCGGTCCGTCTGCGCTTCTTTCTGTCTAGTTGAGTGATGTTGTCAGACACTGAGCAGCCAGTTGAGTAGGCCACTCATTAGTCAACACGGCCTCTTCACCCTTCAAGGTCACAGCAGGTTACTATTAGTGTGACTGTTAACAGAGACCCATCTGTCTTTGTGCATGTCTGCTTGTTTGAACATAACCGTTTGGGGCTTACCTGATTTGACTGGAGGTTAAAGAGGCTGCCGTTTGCCAGCTCATCCCTGAAGCAGTGCCATGCTGCTAAAGGGAAGGATGTTCAAGCTCCCTGCCTCACAGTTTTACCTGCTGGTGTTCCCCAGAGGGGAGCCGGTTCTACTTTGATTCTTTTCTTTCATTATGATTCATGAAAATGTGTAGGGACAGTGTTTGAGAGGAGATTGTGCCTTTTCAAAATAAACCAGCTTTGCCACTGACAGGGCCCAAGCCATTCATAATTTCATTTATTCCTTATGTTCATTGTGATTTCAACACTCAGTGTAAATCCTTGTATATATTTTTAATTTGGTGTCACACACTGTAGGAATGTGTCCGGCAGAATATAAAAGCTGTACAGTGTGGGCTTTCATGCCTTTGTGCTCGATACAAAGAAAGGACTCTTTCTTTTCTATCTTCAGCCTTGTCCATCGGTGTTCGCTCTGACTCTGCAATGAATGATATTTATGTCCCTCCTTGGGTTCATTAATGAAGTATGTCGGCTAATAAAAGGCAGATGTGCCTCGTTACTATAATTGGTATTTTCTATCTTGATTTCTGGGCTGTGACGCGCTGTTACGTAAGTGAGTGTATACTTAACAGCGGGATGGTTTGAGAGGCTGACTGAGGAGCAAATTGTCTCATTAATAATCAAGTAATTAAAGGCCAATCGTTACATCTGTCTTATGGCAGCCTTTACAATAGCATCAGGAGCCTCGTGCTTCTATTAGCTTGAGGAAATACCATGCATTATATATTTTGTGAAAGATAAGATCTGGGAATGTGTGCTTATTTTAAACATATCTTAGGAAACAAGGAAAACCATTCATGCATTAGTTTGTCTTTCATTTGTTTTGTAAAGCACTGACTCGCTGAGAGTGAAATACCAACCGTAGCCTGCAGAGCTTTAAACAAGACGGCCGATGGTAATGATTCGAGGTAGTGATTAGCTCAGGACTGTTTTGTGTGGCACATTTTGTATGTACTAATCAAATGGACCGGGATGCTACATGGCTGATCCATTTGACTTAAATTCATGTTCTGTCGTGCTGAAGCTGGACAAGAGCTGCTGAAGGCAAATGTGTGAGCCAGAGCGGACCATATCTGACTGAGTCATGACCACTGCTGCTCAGCCACCCAGTCATCAACGCAATCCCCAAAATGGAGGCTGAGCTTCCCATATCACACTGCTCTGTCTGTGCATGGAAACCTTGCCTCAGAGTCAAACATGACATATTTTGTTTATTTGTAGTCCTTACTGTGAGCTAGCATTTGGTAAGTGTGAGCATGTGATCAAGGTGGGGCTATTGTGTCTCAGTAAAGTGTCAGGGGTTGGGTCTATTTTGAGAACAATGTGAATACATGTATATGTGTGTGTGTGTGTGTGTGTGTGTGTGTGTGTGTGTACTGTACAGCCTGTGGTGTGCATGTGGACAAGGATGTTTGCATTTGTGATTACAGGCTCCTTCCCTTTGTACTTGTGCCAGCTGGTAATGTGTGTGCAGAGGTTTATTTACCACTGAGTGAGAGGTATAATCGCAATTAGTCGTTTGCATATAAGATTCATATGTAGGGTGATGCAGCAGGTGTGCAGCCCACACAGGATATTGAGTTAATATTAAGATATAGATACCATTGCTCATCACATAAACATGATGAGCAATGGTATTGATCTTTTCGGCATGTGGGAGCTCAAGTGAGCACAGGTATCATGGGAAAAGTATAAAGTGCTCACATACTTCCTGTGGAACCCCCATAAAAAGAGGAGTCTTAAGATTTACAGCTGGGAAACATTCAGAGAGTGCAAAGCCTGTGAGATTGAGCTGGGGGTGTAAGATGGAAGAACAAAGCAAAGGGAATAAGAAGTGTCTTCTTCTCCAGAACAACACTGTTTAAAATTTGATCAAAAATATCCATCTTAACAAGTAAAGTGAGAACTCAACTACAAAGAAAAATTATTCTTTGAACCAGGAAAACAGAATTGGAACACAAACAATTTGACTCTTTTCAACTGACGTTTTACTGGGTTTTTTTTAGGGGTGGCTAAGGGTCCTCTCCTAATTGCAGGGTTGGCAGTTTGATCCCTGTTCCTCAAGTCCACATGTTGATGATGTGTCAATGCTAGATTTGTTATTGCTCTTTGACATCTTACAGGCAAAAATTAACAAATTAAACCGGCAGATTACTTGTTCTATGCAGGAATGATAGATTAAAGAAAAGATTATGAAACCAAAGTGTTCTAAGAAAAAGAGTATACATATTCGTTATAAATGTTATAAATGTATCCGTGTGTCTTTATGTCTATATGTCTCCACATTAATGTATGTAACAACTCATTAAGGATCATTGTCCTCTGTTCTGCATGGCTTGGAGTTTTTAGGGACTCTGCACTGTCCCACTTTGGGATGCCCACTGGGACGTGCTTTCATCAACTCAAATAGGAAAAAAGGATGCTTGAACCAAAGGGTGCTTACCCTAAACATTATTTTGAATCCACACTTGCGTTAGAATGGTTTTGTAATTTGAAAGGCGTTGATTTTTAAACATGGCTGTAGATAGAAGTCAGCCTTTTATATCTTATTGAATGGTTTATTGATTGCATGCACTGGTAGGCTGAGATTATACAGCCTCACTTTATCATTACTCAGAGGCTGTTTATCACAGTGTTTTGCATCAATGTGGGTGGAAAGATTAAATAAATAGTATCAAATTACTTAGCTGTGATTCATAGAACATATCCCAGAGCCAAACAGATGTTTTCAGTGTGTGTGCAAACTGTATTGTCCTCTTATAGCTGATGGCATACAGTATGCTATCCCACTTCTATAACGCTGATGGATTCTTTGAAACATTTATAAATGACATGCCATTTCCAATAAGTGCATTCAAACATGAGTACAAACTCAGAACAATAAGAATCAAGAAAGTAACATTTCTTCAAGAAAGCCAAAACTTTCATAAGTAAGAGCCATAGTTTCCGGCGGAAGATGTAAAGACTTTCTGCTGTCCTGATGTCAATGGGGAGCTTGTTCCACCACTGAGGAACCAGGACAGAAAACAGTTGTGATTTTGTCGAGTGATTTGCTAGCAGTGACGGAGACACAAGTCGATTAGTAGCTGCCCAGCGGAGTGAACAGGCTGGGGTCTACGGTTTAACCATGTCCTGGATGTAGACAGGACCCGATCTGTTCGCAGCACGGTACGCAAGTATCAATGTTTTGAAGCGGATGCGGGCGGCCACCGGTAACGAGTGAAGGGAGCGCAGGAGCGGAGTAGTGTGGGTGAATTTAGGCAGGTTGAAGACCAGTCGAGCTGCTGCATTCTGGATGAGCTACAGAGGTCGGATGGCCTTAGCAGGTAGAACTGACAGGAGGGAGTTACAGTAGTCTAAGCGTGAAATGACCAAAGCCTGGACCACAACCTGTGCCACCTTCTGAGTAAGAAGAGAACGTATTCTCCTGATGTTATGCAGCATGTACCTACAGGAACGTGTTGTCGCAGTAATGTTGGCAGTCAGGGAGAGTTGACTGTCGAGTGTCACACCGAGGTTCCTGGCAGTCGGGGGCTAACGCAGAGTTGTTGAAAGTGGTAGTCAGGTCGATGTTCCTGGAAGGAAAAGTAGTTCAGTTTTGTCAGGGTTGATTTTCAGGTGGTGTGCGGACATCCACTGAGAGATGTCAGTCAGACAGGCAGAGATTTGTGCTGCTACCTGTGTTTCAGATTGGGGAAACGAGACGATCAGTTGGGTGTCATCAGCATAGCTATGGTAGGAAAAGCCATGCGAGTGAATGACAGAGCCGAGAGAATTAGTGTACAGAGAGAAGAGGAAGGGACCCAGGACGGAGCCTTGAGGGACCCCAGTAGTGAGAGGGCAAGGTTCAGACACAGATCCTCTCCAAGTTACCCGGTAAGTGCGGCTGTTGAGGTAGGATGAGAAAAGGGAGAGCGCAGTGCCTGAGATACCCAGGTTAGGATAGCCTCACAGGTAGAGATGCACACTGAAGTGTTGCTTCCTGAAGTTGGTTTAGCAACAGTTATCTAGACAGGCTTTCTGCCAGAAAGATTTATAGAAGTAGTTTGTACCAAGTTCTAGGCTGTCATATGCAGGTTTCTCCCCCAGCACCAAAAGAGGAGCATAAAAACGGATATTTTTAGTAATATTCTTTATTGTCGACTGTGCCTCTGCTCCCCTCTCTCGTGCCTCCAACTGTATGCCCCATATATAGGGCAGAGTCACTCAGGCCTTGATTCCCTGAAACTGAGGCTTATTATTATTTTCAGTCACAGTTTGGTGAGGTTTAGAAAAGATATACCATGTCTACAGTAGGCAACATATGCACTGTATCTACTGTACTCTGGGCCGGGTAACCCTAACCCTATTAGTGGGGTGTAGAGTGCTATCTTTTAGAGACCTACAACACTTTATGGACACTTAATTAAAGGAAGCATAAGTATACTGGGACCGGTCTTTGGTTTTATTCAACTGAGCAGTGATCTAGTATTACAGTGGGCTGTTCTGTTAAATGAGGAGAACTCATAATATATGATATGATGAACAAAAATATGAATGAAAAATAAATGGTCCTCTGCGCACTGGATGAACTCTTGTAAATACTGTCAAGAAAATATAGTTGAGAATTCAGTATAGTCTGCATTCAAAGGGCTCTCTACCTTTCTTTTAGCACTTTTAGAGTGGAGATGAATAAATGCCACGTCTGCTGGCATGTCTGTGGGTGTAATTCTATATTCACGACATACATCATTGAGATTAGGGATGCAGTGAGCAGTAGGTTGCTCTGAGTGACTCAGCTCCTTGGAGCTGTCCATCTGTCACATACAAACTCCCACTCTCTCTTAACACACACACACGCGCACGCACACATACAGCTGCTCTTGCCTGCACAGCCTGGTAAAAGACTTGAATGTCACCATCTTAAGTATCTATCTATTACAGAGTAGCTTTGAGGTAATGTGTTGTGCGTCCACCACTTGTCCAGATGGAAATATCTCAGTAATCACAGGATGAATTGCTAGGAAATTCAGTCTTGATATTCATGGTCCCCAGAGGATAAAACCCTAGGGCTCTCCAGACTCTAGCGTGACATTTATTGTTTTGAAAGAACAGCTATTAGATGGATTCTCATGATAATGATCATGATTGGTAAAGACATCCATGTACCCTTTAGGATCATTTGTAGTTACTTTGATGACCCATTACTACTTTTTTTTTCGCCATGATGCGGTCAAATTTTAAATCAGTTTTTTTGGTTTATCACCAAATAACTCCGATACCAATGACATTCCCATCAGCTGCAGCTGTACTTTGTGTCCGTTGCTAATTAGAAAATGTTAGTATGCTAAACTCATATTGTGAACATAGTAAACATGATATACAGTATGCATAACATCAGTATGTTAGCAGAACACAGTAGCAGCTAACATACCCCTAGACATTTAGTCACATTAATGTAATGTTTTACCCGCATGATAAAACACTACAACGTACCTCATTATTTGTAATTATCCGGCATATAAGCACATATAGCTTTTGAAATTTTGAGAGGTTTTGAGGGAAAATTGCAGCGCTCAGAAAGAATAGCTGAACATCTCTCCTTGACTCTGGGAAAGCTCTGGAAGCTCTTTTTCAGGTTACACTGTAAAAGAAAAGCCTTCTCTGGAGGCAGGGTGACCCCAACGGCAATATCCACTGAGTCATGACTGACTAACAGGACCTGGGACAGTTTTCTGCTGTATATGTTGGGAGGAGAGGCCATACAGTCTTTTTAAACTACAGTAACAATTGTGCACTGGAATCACTGGGCGGCGTCCTGCAGTTTAGTTCCAAGACAACAGGTTATTGATCAGGACAGAGAGAGGGGTACTGATGAGGAAGGGAGAAGGACCAGTGTCAGGTGAGATTAGAAAGAGAGAAGCTATGAGGAGAGCGAAAAGGGTTGTTTTAACAGTTTAACAGGCCAATATTTAAAAAAAGAAAGAAACGGGAATGATGAGGATCCGTTCTTTATCGTATATAATATTTACAAGTGGTGACAGTAGGAATGACAGAAGGCAAATGAACGAGATCACACTCAATGGGAAATTGAGAAGCTGAGATGTATTAAATGGTTGTTGTTGCCGGACTAAATGGCACTGACTCTCAGAAGGGAGTGTGACCAAAACTGTTGATGATGGCAGCAGACTTCAGTCAGCAGAATAATTCATCAGCGCCTCCATCTAACACAAACACTGCTCCCCGGTGGTTACAGCACATGCTTACAGTATCCTGTACAGTCTTGGGGCAGGCTTCAGGCTGCTCTCCATCCTGTCTGTTCTGTGTTACTTTAGTTATGTTCAAGATTATTGCACTGCTGTTTTATTCAATCATCAATAAATCAGAGCTGCATCTGATGTTTTCGCCAAATAATTGTTTGGTCTGTAAATGTCATACTTTCCATCAGAATATTTCCTTTTTAATTGTTTTGGTTTCGGATTGCTGGTCTGACAAAACAATAGAAATTCAATTTAAAGTAAGAAATAAGTTACACATATTTATGTTTGAGAAGCTAGAAAATGCATTTTAAAGCATTTTTGCTCGAAGAGTATACATTTTGAATCGATGCTAAAAGTAGTGGCCGATTAATTAACAAGCTAATGAATTGACTAGTGAATGAAGTTAGTATTTGTTTGTGATCTATTTATTTGATTTTTCTTACATACAGATACAGTATATGTGCACCAACAAAATATAGAAATATCAGTTATATAGTCATAGTCATAGTCATATAACGCCCAAAGAAAAATAAATGTGACATGGAAATTATTTATGACAGAATAAAACTATACCAAACCATGGTATTGATGTCGATGCCATTTAAAACATTATCTTCATCATTTTCCAGAGAGGTAATCTCAACAAGTACTATTTTTCCTGTAGGTATATTGTGAATATTATCTTCCGACAGAGGGCTGAAGGCTGATTACCAGACAACTCGACAGACTAATGGGTGTCTTTCATTGAACATCTCTGGCTGGTTTGTGTTGGTCATCCGTCTCTGTTGCATCATGCTCTGACGCTCTGTTTTTACCATACGTTTGTTTTTCTGTTCATTCTGCCCATGCTCTGCAGCTGCTGGATGTCAGGAGAACCAAGGTTTGTCCCTATGTTTGCACCACGTGTTGTGTGCACAACATAGAGTCACCTCCAGTGTGGCGTGTATTTTCAACCTGGCAATCCCTTTGCGCCATTACAACCTCCTCTCCTCCTCTCCTCTGAAAGGAAATGAACTCCTTGTGAACCCTCATATGTTCCCCTATAAACACTGTAAAACAGTAGGTTTGTTCTATCGTGTCAATCCGAATGTGTCTGGTTCTCCTTCCCCCTGTAGTACCACAAACCCTACAACAGACTGCCTGTAAAGTGGGTTTAACAATCTGCTCGCTCTCCTCTAAATCCTGATTGGGCCATTTTCTCAACATAGATTGATTTCTCTCTGGAGATATCTGCTGGAAGAAAATGTCAATGTTAATCTGTGACAGAAACTCGGCCCTAACAGTGTTCCCATAAACCAAGAACCAACACGCCTGCACACAAAGAAATATAGTTGGCTTAATAGTGAGAGTTTTTATTTTTATTTGATCCTGAAAGTATATGTTTTTTTAACTCATTACTGTGCCTACTCTATAGTGCAAGCATACTATACTGTTGTAGTGTCTTTTTATTTATCTAAAATGTTTGACCCCATGTCCACCAACAGTAACGGCTCAATAAATTAACCATAAGCATACAGTACTTTCCTACATGCTGCTCAGTTAGCTCTCAGAGCCTTTTTCATTATAAGCAGATGCCACCTCTGAGATTTGAATCACAGTATTTGTATCCAGGCGTCTCAAGCTGACAGTCAGAGGGCAAAAACCTGTGCTGCACTGCAGGGGAGCATCGGGGTGGGCTTCAGCTGTGATAAGCACACCAACAACCTCTTAAATTATGTAAAACAGAGCAACCTATACTAATAAAGGTATAGGTTTGACAGCTGTGATTTATTTCAAACCTTAATACATATATATTTGTTTAAGTCTTACTGTGACTCCAAAAGAATCAAATTTGATTATTGTTCCAGAATGAAGAAACAAATCCCATGAAATAAGCAGCAATTGTTTACAGTCCATTTGTTCCTAACGATTGGTAAGTTTCCCCTGTCTGACCTGATGTTGCATTTTTTCACAGAATCGTGTGCACAGGCATTTTAGAAATGTGTTGTAGATATGTTGTAAAACATGTAAAAATAGCTTTGTGTTTCTTCCTGAAAAGAATTTAAATAATTGTAGAGTCTCTCTTTCAGCATCTCCAGATGACTATCCAGGCTCTTCAGGACGAGCTGCGCACACAACGAGACCTAAACCACCTGCTGCAGCAGGAGGGCCGCTCCGCTTCCGACCACTACACCACCATCGAGCTGACAGAGGAGAACTTCCGTCGGCTGCAGGCCGAACACGACAGGCAGGCCAAGGAGCTCTTCTTGCTGAGAAAGACACTTGAGGAGATGGAGCTGAGGATCGACACCCAGAAACAGACACTTGGAGCCAGGGACGAATCCATTAAGAAGCTGCTGGAGATGCTGCAGAGCAAAGGGCTGCCCCCGGGGATGGGCAGGGTGTCAGAGGAGGAGGAGCAGGAGAGGGCGAGGCGCATCGCTGAGGCAGAGGCCCAGCTCGGACACCTGGAGGTCATTCTGGATCAAAAGGACAAGGAGAACATCCATCTGCGAGAGGTACTCTATGACCAGGGTTGTGTTGATATTAATTAAATGAATTAGATTCACAAATTGACTTTTTTTTTTATTGTTGTCACTAGAGGGCAGTGCCGAGTCTCTCATAGTCAACATGCTCTATTATACAGCTCATATTGTACTGCAGAACACATTAGTTGCATTAAACGTTTTACATGTGTAGACAAACTTTGAATGCATTTTTAACATTTTACTGTTTCACTATTTTAGTCACACAATCCAGCTTTTAGTAGAGGTAACACTATCCTGCTGTTCTGGTGCCTCATAATATTGTATCTTTCCTAAAAGGAACTACACAGAAGAAATCAGCTGCATCAGGATCCAAGCAAAACCAAGGCCCTGCAGACCATCATAGAGATGAAAGTAAGAACCGGACTCATAATATACAGCCTGACTGTAACCACTGCAGCAGTCACCATTTGAAAAATCTTTAAATGTCCTCAAATCCTCAAAATAACGTTAGGGTTCTTAATATGTGGTTTATGATTTTACACGGCAGCCGTTTTTTTTATTTTTTATGTAAGTTCCTCTAACTATGGCTGTATACAAAAAAACAAGCTAACCATGTTGAGAAGACAGATGTTTCTTTATATGTGTTTGGATCACTGACGTTCACAGGTGTTGTTTTATGTAAACTGCTGCATGTCTAAACAGATCTGGTGTGGGTTCTACTAAATCTATTGTTGTTATTGTGATCATCAGCAGCTGAGTCAATAGTGAACACATTGACACATTCGCTATCTCTCGTTCACACACAGACAGCCAGACACACTGTGTATGTACTCACAAAGCAGTTGTGTAAACATCAACAATCAATATTACTGTTCAACGTTATAGCTGTCATTGCTGGAGAGGTGCAGCAGCCAGTCATGCCAAGCTGCATCACACTTTTTTTATGATGAGCAACGGCATATTTAATGTCAATAAGTAACTCTTCAACAACATAGACTGCAAGTTGATCATTTCAGCTTTGTTTTGTGCAGAATGCACACTTACCTTCTGCAACTGTGTCTCCACCTTACTGCACTCCTCTTTTTTGTGCTCAATGGCAATTTCCAGTGACTTTGAATCCCTAAAAGCAACTAAACTAAATGTGTGACAAATGATGCACACGATTTTTTGTCCAGGTCTTAAAAGGGCTTTTTAGATTTGAATAATTCACTTAAAATATAACAGTGAAACAAGGAGAGAAAGAATATGTATGTAATGTTTGATTTAAAACTTCAGGGGAAACTTAAGGGACATTTACATATTGTGACAAACATTCATATTTCACAAAACATATTTAAGAAGACAGACTGCAGTTTTAGAGACCCCGCCCATCACCATCCAGTATGGTTGCCTTCAGCTCATGCAAATTACATTTGACATACATATTGCATTCTTTCAAACTGATGCAGCTGTAATATGCAAATATGTAACATACAAATATGATTTTATAAAAATGTCTATTCAGATCAACCTTTGTTGTGCGGCTGAACTGTACCAGTGTTGTACCGCTGTAGACTCCACCAGCCTCACTGCAGAGGCCTGACATCACTTCCTCAAAATAAATCATGACATCATCGCTGAGGTGACACAGCCCCTCTTACTCGGCTGGATCGGCACTGGGCAGGTCCCAGCCTTCACCCAATGTGATCATGTGACATCTGTGCTCTGGGATCTTGTTGATTTGCATACAGAGCGAGGGAAGACCCGCCTCCTCCTCCTGTGCAGGAAGACCCTGCATCTCTCCCCTCTCCTCACCCCCTCTGCTATGTTTGTGCTGATGCTGAAGCACGAATCAGTCTCCCTGCCCGTCTCCCCTTCATTCCTCCCGCCCTCTCCTCTCACTCACCAGAGACATGCGCACCGGTATATAGCCAGCCTGCTGCTACCATGGAAACAGGTGTGGTTGTTTATGACAGCGAGAGGCCAGTATGCAGGGAGATAGATAGGCAGGGAGACACACAGAGGCAGGAAAAGAGAGATAAAGAGCAAGATTTACTCACCAGGTCGATGTACCAATGATTACATGTGGATGGAATAAAATCTCCCTTTGAAGGTACAGTGTCTATCTTTTAGTTCATTGATGTTTGTCTCGTAACAGAGAGACTGAGGTGAGATGCAGCGGCAGTGCGAAGTGGATGTAAAGTGTTCATGCATTAACCCCTCCGATCCTTCGCGGATAGTCCATCGTTCCTCATTACGATACATTTCCCATGTTCCTCTGCAGCGGGCTATGTCTGACCCTGCTAACAGCCACAAGTTCAGAAGTTCAGAGCCACGCAGAAGAAAGAAGGAGAGACACAAAAAGAGAGAAAGGAACAAGGTTGCTCTATGCTCTGCTGGTGAGGGAGATGGACCATGGCTAATCTTAAAGACGTTGTATTATTTATTTAAAAAGCCGTGAAGCTAAAGCTGCACTCACATTCGCAGTCCAGAGACTGGATTCTGCATTGATCTGCAAGCAACTGGGGCAAAAGCTACGGCTTGTTACTTTTCTTCCTCTCCCGTTGCACGTTTCTCTCCGGTCCTGGCTGATCTCTCCGTGCTGGATGTGTGCTCAATATTTCCCAATGGTGATTAATCCATTGAGCGGCTGCAAAGAGATGGATAGAAAGCTTCTGATTTCACCGACAGATACTGCAGTTGCTCTCAGCCACAGCAAAGAGTTTCTTATCTTTATCTTGCTAAATCTTTCTCTCTCACTCCCTCTGTCTTTTAGTCTCTATATCTTTTTTGTTTCTGTCAGTCTTTCTATCTGTTCTGGACTCTCGTATCTGGTTCAGTTTCATTTGCAGCATCAAACTGAAAAAAGACATGACACTCTGGGTTTTGAGTTGTGTTTTCTCTGCATGTTTGTGTGCAGGACACCAAAATTGCCTCTCTGGAGCGCAACATCCGAGATCTGGAGGATGAGATTCAAATGCTGAAGGCGAACGGCTTACTGAACACAGAGGACAGAGAAGAGGAGATCAAACAGATGGAGGTCTACAAGAACCACTCTAAGTTTATGAAGACCAAGGTAGACACCATCTGCTCTATGCATGAAATACAGATCCTGTTATGTGGCTGAAAAACAAAGACGATTGAGTCGTTCTGGATACAGATAGCTGTGCAGATAATGCTAAATTATGTTGATGTGTTTCTGCTTTAGCATTTAGTGGCATCAGCAAAGTGCACTGTTGGCAACTATCTATCTGAGAGATGCTGTTTCTTTTTTCAGTGTCAAAAATACCAAAAAAGGCTAAATCAGCAAGCGCATGCTTTGGTCTAATTAAATACTTATAATTTCTTCCCTACATATGTATAAAGAACGGTTACTTTGCTATTATGCTGCCAACAGACAATTGTGACTTGCATTATGTTCAAATAATGAAGCGCACGCCTGCCAAGTGATAGATTAGTTATTATTAAACAGACTTTCCCTGTGTTTCAGTGTTTTAACCAGCTCTCTGCCCATGAAGACGTGATATGTTGTGTTAGTTAGAGTTTCAGTGTCAACACACCAGCAGAGCTGCCGTGAATCTGCGAGCGTATCAAGGTGCATGCGTCGTTCTCTGAAGCTCATCTGTCTCTCCGGAGCTTCGGCTCTGTGTTTACATACCACTCCTCACATCACAGACACAGTTTTGTTATTCTATTTTTAGACTTCTTTTCATTAATCATGAATAGAGATGATGTATAAAACATGATGAATGCAGGGGAGTCGGTCCCAAATGCATTTGTAATGGGAAAAATGCATTAATGAAAATAGTGTAATAGCTGTACTGACTAGCTGTCGAACACTCACACACACGCACACCCCGTGATGGTATAACATGATAATGCTCATGTAAATGCTTGTTTCACATGTCTGTAGATTGACCAGTTGAAGCAGGAGTTGTCAAAGAAGGAGTCGGAGCTGCTGGCTCTGCAGACCAAACTAGAGACCCTCAACAACCAGAACTCAGACTGCAAACAGCATATTGAGGTGCTAAAGGAGTCTCTCACTGCCAAGGAGCAACGTGCTGCCATCCTGCAAACGGAGGTAATGTGGGGAAAAAAATTAACGTTGTTTGTTCACATACAGTAAATTAATCTAACAATACACTACCTCACAAACATTTTCATACTCCAAGCCAAACTGATCAAGGCAAGCACAAGGCTTATTATGACAAATCATATCAGCAATGTATTTACTTTGGGATGCACTTACTGTGACTCAGGGCACCACCAAAGAAATGTAATGTGCAGTGTACTGGCCCAGCACATCTAATAAACATAGAAAACATCAGAAAGCTGCACTAATACATAAATTACTGGGGAAGCATTACGTTGTAGTGCACAAATTGAAGATCATCACCGTAAATAAACACCTGCTCAGCACCATGTGTTCCCTTGCAATGGCATGTAGATTAAGTTTAATACTTAAAAGATTATTTTATTGTTAGCAGACTCACTGCTAGGGCTGCCTGTCTTCGTCTATTAGTGGACTAATCCATCGTTTTGGTCTTAGTCAACCAAGATGTCTTCAGTCGATTAGTAATTTATTTATGCTTTTTCATGCCAAATTACTCATTTCCAAGGAACTTATGAGCACATGGCTTATATTTATATTTACACAATATTTAAAGTAATGGTTTTGTGTGATTCTTTGTGGAGAAGCTCAGTTTTAGTTTGAATCAATAAGTTGACAAAATGCCATCAGTGTTAGTCAACTATGATTTCGTTGGTCGAGGACAGCCCTACTCACTACAGTGTGTATTTTTGTCCGTGTCTCGCTTCAGGTGGATGCTCTACGTCTGCGTCTGGAGGAGAAAGAGTCCTTTCTGAACAAGAAAACCAAGCAGCTGCAGGACTTGACGGAGGAGAAGGGCACTCTCGCCGGAGAAATCAGGGACATGAAGGACATGCTGGAGGTCAAAGAAAGAAAGATCAATGTCCTGCAGAAGAAGGTGAGAATCAGAGTTGGAGGAAACCTTGCCATTTCGGGTGTAAGAATACAAACTGAGGAAAATATTGAAATAATTCTCCAAACCATTCACTAACCATGTTATTGTTACATTATTTATCGGTTGAGAGTAGGCGAAGGTCTATGCCGGCGTACTCCAGATGTACAGTTAAATGAACGATGAGCGCAACGCATTGTTTCGTTGGACTCTTGTGTTCTGGACTCAACCAGCCGCTCTGTGAAAATACAAAGCAGAGTGGTTACTCTCTCCATTTAGAGTGAGAGACTCTATGTGGCTCTCAGGGGGAAAGTGTCCATAGAAAGACAAGCTAGAAGATATTTCTGCCTCACTGACTCTTAAATCTATAAATACCCAGAGTGTTACTCCCTCTCTCACCCTGACCTGCTCACCCATTCCCTTTGCTTCTTTTTCTCTCCTCTCTTGTTCTATCACACCGTCTTTCCCTCATCCATCCACTTTTATCTCTTGTGATTTCTAAATCTTTGTTTTATCTCGATGTGGTGGATCATCGGTTTTGTTTCTCTGTTGTGTCAATCATATAATATGAAAAGTTAGATCAGTGCACGTTTTAATGTCTATAAATAGTTGTTGTGTTTTACATTAGCCCTAATGCACAATTTCTACTTTCTCCCAGATGGCAACTTGATTTATATTCTGTTCCACTCTTTATTCTGCTTCTCAAACTCTTCTTAAAATTCTGTCAGTTTTCGATGTATTTCTTGAAATGAAAAGGCTTCATTGTAAAGCCCCAACACATTTTAAATTTTGAACATGACGTTGTCTGTAGTGGGTATTAATCATCAAAGACTTTCGTAATCGCCGATTCCAGCTATTACACCTACTTTAAATACGTCTGCGATCATGCTATTTTACCTCTGCTTCTCTGCTTTCTTCTCTCCCTTGTGCCACCACCATCCTCCCGGTCTCCTCCTCGCTGTGCCAGATTGAGAACCTGCAGGAGCAGCTGCGGGACAAAGACAAGCAGCTGGGGAACCTGAAGGACAGGGTCAAGTCTCTGCAGACCGACTCCAGTAACACAGACACTGCCCTGGCCACCCTGGAGGAGGCGCTGTCAGAGAAGGTAGTACTGCACTGTAGCATTATGGTCTGTATGCAATGAGTGGGACATGAACAGCAGTTGGTGTCTACCTCACTGAATGGGATTGGGTTTGATTTTTAGGGCCTGTAATTAGTGGGACATCTTTTGGACAGAGACAGGCTAGCTGTATGCTAAGCTAGGTTAGCTGGTTGCAGGTGGTAGCTTCATACTTGTGTACTAATATGACTGGTATCAATCTTCTCCTCTAATTATCAGCAAGAAAGCAAATAAGCATATTTCCCAAACTTTTCCTTTAAAATCAAAGATTAAAGTAATAACCCTTTACATTTACGCCCACTCGCAAACTTAAGCTTTTGTTTATGACATTTCTCAAAATTTGAAGGTGCCACTTGAGAGCTGCTCTGAATGCTTAGTCTTACACTTTAGTCTTAAGTCGCTATACACATGTGTCTTACTGCTCATGCTCAGCAGGACGCTTTGAACTCCTAAATTGTCTCTTTAGAGCATTCTTAAGTGTAACTCCCTTAAATATTTTTGTGTGTGTGTGTGTGTTAGGAGAGGATTATAGAGCGTTTAAAGGACCAAAGGGAGAGGGAAGACAGAGAACGTCTGGAAGAAGTGGAGTCATATAAGAAGGAGAACAAGGATCTGAAGGAGAAGGTCAACAGCCTGCATATAGAATTAACAGATAAAGAGGTCAGTGAGTATGCAGGGAGCAACGAGATGTGTGTGTACGGGTGTGTCCACATGGCTGCATATAGTCCACATGCTGTGCCTTTATGTTTCTCTACTCTGCTGGTTTGTACAGTATATTCTGTTAGCAGGTCTTTATATGACATTTAAGCTGTGGTACGTTGGCCTTGAACCTGTGCTAACTGTCTGTCCACCTGCAGTCCAGTCTCATCGATTTAAAGGAACACGCTTCATCGCTGGCATCCTCTGGCCTCAAGAGGGATTCAAAGCTCAAGTCACTGGAAATTGCCATTGAGCAGAAAAAAGAGGAGTGTAGTAAGTTGGAGACGCAGTTGCAGAAGGTAAGTGTGCGTTTCACAGTGCAGAATCACTCATCATTACTCATATTGAACCTAGATCTATATTTTTGATTTAGATGCAAATAGTTCACAGATTACCAATCAATTCTTTAGATGTCAGTCCCTAGTTTTTTACACAACAGTTACACCGTTCTCAACACAAATATCTTACATTTCCACAGTCATCTTTCCTTTTTGTAATACTGGAATAGCTTTATCATTCTGTCAACATTGGCATTGCAGTTAAGGAGAGGAAAAATCTGAAGTGCAAAAAAACCCTCAACAAGCTCATCAGTAAACACCACAGCAGTTTATCGTAGCAAATACATGTTCCTACAGATTTACAGCTGTTTGCAATACAATCTTACTACAAGCTTCCTGTAGTAGCTGTATTTTAGCTTTTTATTGTATCCCATAAGCTACATCTGAAACCAACATCTATTTTGCAACTTCACCTGCTGAGAATACCATGTAATCTGATCACAAGCTCCAGAACAGACGCTACATGGCTGCAACACAAAGACTGAATGCACTCATACAAGGAACATAGAATCCATAATTACAAACCCACATAAATCTATAAAAAAATGTAGAGAATTGTTATTGTTATTATTGTTATAAATCAAGAGTTGTCTATTTTAGTCACCAAAACACTAATTTTTCAACTTTAGCTGAGCTGTGGAGGGCTTCTCTGCACTGAAGGAGGTCTTGAGAGATGTCCATCATTGATCACACTGAACTAAGATAAATACCAATGCTTGCGTGTCCACTGTGAACAAAATAATAAGCTTACTGTGAGTCCAGGGACCGCTTGGATAGAGACTTTTAAGTAGTTGTAGACTTCACCAATTGTGAATTACTCCTTTTATTCTTAGAATTAAAAGTGTTTGTCTTTTCTTTCCCTGCTCATATATTTCTGTAGCTAAGGTCTGACACTGTTATTTTCATGAAGAATCAGTTTGAAGGACTAATCAAACATGTTTCAACAGAACACACTAACGAGATGAAAACCTGTAATCCCTCATTAAGCTAATTCCTGTTCTGTAAATATCACTGTTATCTGGACTGAACCAGAAACGTGAACCTGCCTTATATAAAACACTGTTAATTAGGTTAATGGCTACCATCATGCTTTCTCTCCTTTTAACGGGCTGCACTGCTTCGATAGGCCGTTGCAGGGAACAGACAGTCCATTAAATACCCTCCCACGCCTCCTCCTACTCCATAATCCACAGACTATCCCTGTGTCTGTTCCTTTGCATTTGTCTGTGATGTGTTGTCCTAATCTGTAACAACATGTGCTGTACTGAGACTATGTTACTGCTCTGTCAAACACGTATTGTAACATGTCTGATCCTGCTGTTCTCTCCTCTGGCTCAGACTAAATCCTAACACTTACTCTCCCGCCCTACTCCCTTCCTCAACCCCTCCGTTTGCAATGTAGCAAGCTGAGCAGCTATTCAGTCACATGAACAATCCTGTAAGTCCTTCTCTTGAGCTCTCTGAGGCACATATTGAAAGCATGAGGACCACTGATAACTTCTTAGAACCATGCTATATGACCACGCCAGCCCCAAGAATAGGTTCTGCTTTGACGCACTGAGCCATCCAGATGCATGTTGATCATCGCACTGTACTAATAATAATAATAATAATAATATAATGAGCTTTATACTGCACTCGGAGTCCTGTGCAACATACTCATTCCTTTTTGTTTGTGGTGAGACTGGTGCAACATATGCAGTATTTAAAGTTCACTTTATTCGGTCAGTTGGAAAGTGTACAGTATATCTAATGTGTGTCTTCTAATTGTGGCTGCGTACTTGGTTTATCTGTGATTAGTTTGTTTAACTCCAGTGAGATTTTCTTAATCTTGCGCACGAGAAAAAAATGAAAGAATTTAAAGATTAAAGCGAAGTCACGAGACCGTTATCATATTTGAGAGCAGGATATAATTAATTAATTTCTTCCCAAAGGCTACTCCGTTGTTAAAGGACATGGCCTGATGGGGTTAACGTCTGGTTAATCTTTTGACACATACAACCCTGTAATGAACTGTATAGCCAAACTTTCCCCATCCTTTCCATTTGTTACAGAAGGATGGTATATAATGACTTGATAGCTAATTATTTGGAGTACTTACATTTTTGTCTTTTGTAAATAGTTACAAGGGGTGCGCTGATGCTGACATTTGGTATTTTCTCCCTTGCACTTGCAGTTTAGTAAAATCGCAGGTACAAAACAGGTTACGCTTCAATTATCCTGAGGTACTTTATTTTATATATGAGTATACAATATGTCACAGAAACAGAGGATGAATCAATACAGAAACAAATCTGAAAAATATAATAATGAAAAATAAGTACCTACATCCCTGAAACGCCTCATTAAAACCTCAGCTTTAGCATACTTCTCTCATCAAAGTCCACATTGATACCCACAGGCTGACTGGAGTCTAATTTCTATGTCCAACAAAGTTATTTTTGATAGACATGTATTAGTGGATCTAAAATAACTTGATGTATATTTTGCAATTTGAATAATTGGGGAAATCTCCCACAAGCTGAATCCTAACATCGTTCCTCATGCTTAAAATATGAGACAGATTAAATTGGTCCCTGTTGCTTCTGTTTCTCCATTCTTTTGACTGAAAATCACAAAGACTGTGCAGCTTCGTTGGGTTTGCATGACATAGTCGACCTTGTTGCATGTTGTCACTGTCAGTGTTGCCACGCTTTTCTCTCGTCTCAGTGTGGTGCGGTTAGCTGAGGTATCACTCGTGGTTGGAGAGCACTGCAGTGTTTTGGTGGATGCTCTCTGGCTCTGTACAACTCTTGCACTTTTGTGACATGTGTGGCTGCATATTCTCTCAAGGGTGATGTGTACCACTGTATTGTACTTCATAGAGAGTTACAAACTGTTGCAATAATGGTGACACTAGTCCATATTGATCAAGCAGTAAAGCTCTGATTAGTTTGACGGATAACCAAAGAGACAGGTTCATGACTTAGCATTTCCCTGCCACTGATTTGTTACTATTTTCTGATCGTGAAAGTGCTGCAGAAACACAAGATGCACAGTCCTGCATTCCGCACGCTCACCAAGTGTGCAAAGTGACTGGGAGTCTCAGAAGGCTGCTAAATGGAACTAAATAATAGCTCTGTTACAGCTAATGAGCCAGCACCAGTAATGATGCCCTTGTTCACAACATTTTACTTATTCATTCAGAAAGAGAGAGAGGGAGAGAGGGGATAATATAAGACAGTGATGGACTGCAGTGTACTGTATGTATCTCTCTTCCTTGGGCAGTAACACATTCTGTGCTGTACTGCATGATTGTGTTGATGTTATCATGTTAACTGAGTGTATCTTCGGGTGTGTACATGTGTGCATGTTTGTTTGTTTTTATCTTTCCCCGGCACGTGGATGCAGAAAGCCCATGAGGTGGAGCTGCAGTCCGGCCCCAGAGGGAACCCAGAGTACGTGGACCGAGTGAAGCTGCTGGAGAAGGAGGTGAGCTACTACAAGGACGAGGTCAACAAGGCTCAGACAGAGGTGGAGAGACTCCTGGACATCCTGCGAGAGGTTGAGACTGAGAAGAATGACAAGGATAAGAAGATTGCTGAGTTGGAAAGGTAAATAGATCTGACTGTCTTGACTTAATTTATTGAAGTATTCAAAGACATCTTAAAGGAAATCTTCCCCAATTACTCACCCTGTGTTACCTTAAATGCTTCAAGAAAACTTAAAACAGTCTGATTTGAAGAAAATGGGGGCCCAGCTCTACAACAGCAAAACTATATCATAACATCGGTTTACAGACACTCACATTACTCCTGCAGTATAATCCAAGACTCATTTATCCAGTCGTATGGTCACATACCTTCCAGACACAGACATCTTCAAAAACAACCTTAATATTTAAACGCTTCTGCATAAACAGTCTCACACTTGCATCTACTACTACAGCTACTTGTCTGCGCGGGTCGACGTGTTGTCAATAAGATTGCAAGGTAACACATGGTGAGTCATTTATATACAAACGGTCATTTTGTGGGTTAAGTATTCCTTTAACCTTCAGTTTGCCCAGATGTATTACTCTTTTTTTTCATATAATGAGTATATGTGTATGCTATTTCACCAAAATTGTGACGTTATCACATTACATTAATTTAGCAAAAGCATTACATAATATGCATTCAAGCTTGATAGGAAGAAGTGCTGTTGTTATCGCTCTGTCCCTCCCAGCTCCGAATCAAGAGATACAATACTACAAACATACAATATACAACAAAACAAGAAACAGCAGAGAGAGAGACCCACAATCAAAAAGGGAACAAAAGACGAACAAATCCCTTTCTATGTGTACGGTGTACATCCTCTATTTTTCGTAATTTTGGTGAACCCATTGCAATGCTACTATTTGAGGCTATTAGGCTATGAGCATTTTATTCTCCCCATGGGATTTCAACAGACAAAGTCAAATAGTAAACAGCTCTTTGTCAACTTTAAAGTGCCCTGTTATATGTTCTCCATGTTCTAAATTAACTTTTTGTATCCATGTACTGTCATTTTCCTGGTGGTGTGTACAAGTGTGACATCATGAGTTTGTCACGATCAGTGTCTTGCACTGGATCCAGACTCTATCCAGGCTTTTATAATATACTCAGAAATACATGAATACACCTTTCCTTGAATGCATGTTGACATACATCTGTTAAAGCTGTGATGCTTTGTTAGATGTGATAATAGAACACAAGTGCCGCTAAGTCATCCCCTTAATGGAAGAGATCAGACTGATTTAAGTTAATGGTTAAATAAATGAATAAAGCTCACCTCCTCCATCATTATCCTTTACTTGAATTTAAACTGATGAGACAAAGATTTGATAAACTGCATGAGGACGACACATGAGCACCGTTTGCCAATGACAGACACTTTAAAAGTGACAAAACCATTTCTGTTGTTCCTGCCCAGCTACTGGTAGGGGCCATTTCATTTCTCTGTCATGCTAATTTATTGGTCGCATTTGATTAATTCAGTATTCTTGTCCTTTTTTGCCATCTTTACCCTCTTTTTTTCTGTTCCTTTCCTCTTTCTATCTTCTGATTCATGCACAACTGTCCCTCTCTTCACCGCCCTCCGTTGATCATGTTCCACTTTGGTCTCAAACCTCCCTTTTCTTCTCCTTTCTCAAATCCGATTCTGTTTTTCTTTTTTTATCTCTTCTCTATCACCTATGCAAACCCTCCTCTTTTCCATTGTGCCCCCCTGAAACCAGCCCCCCTCCCTCTGCCCCTCGCCCCACCCCTCGTCCCGGTGGCAGAGCTCCCCCTGACCCGCTCCCTTCTGTGTCCGCTGCCCCCCAGCAGATAGGGGGCATGGTGTGGGATTTCCTGGGAAAGTGAGTGCTCTGCCCTGGCACTTCCACTTGGCTGTGTGGTTAAAGTCTCCGACTGTGACTGCTGCAACTGCATCTGGTTTCACCTGTCTGCCTCGGTCCGCCTGCTGTCGAACGGATTCTCATATCTTTGTATCAGAGTGACGGGCTCTTTTTTTTGGTCTGCATTGTTGTACCCGTCCGTACACATGATTCATGCCTTGCTTTTTTTTCTGTCACATGTGTTTGCTCAGTGGAATTTGTATGTGCTATGAATGGTCGTAGATCAGTCTGTGTGAGAGAGTTCATATGGCATGTTTATGTTTTCAAACTGCATGTGGTAACCAGCATTAAAAGCAATCTATATCTGCACTGATGGACTTGGGAATTATGTCAACAAAGATTTTGTTGCATGACAAATTAAAGCACCACATCGATAAACTGCATGAGAACGACACATGAGTATTAATAATTGCACCAATGTGGCACAAATACTTTTTTGAGATTTGTACCTCAGCCAGCTCACAAGTACAAAGCACATTTTGCAATATATGTGTTCATATATTCTGTGGTGTTTGTTTTGATTCCCCTTAACTGTAGACGTTATTTCCTTTTGTGACCTGTTTCTGTTATGATACATGGTAAAGTCGCACAATAAAACCATTCACACCAAGGATTCAGCAAACTAGCAACCAAATTTCACACCTTACAGTTATACAGTTGTAACTGAAGGCCCCGATAAAAATTTGCACTTGAATATAGATATTTAATACTCGGTAATACTGTAAATACTGCACTATATACTGCAATAGAAGCAGTTTCCTTGGTGTGATTTTCCTAGCTGCTCGCTTTTTTCCAACCATTTTAGTTGACTATATTGTTTTTCTTGTCCCTCAGTGTCCTTCGCTGAGCTATAATAGAGCACATTTGCACACTAAAACACTTGCAGACACACATACACTTTTGTTTGTGTAATTTTGTGGTGATGGCTGTTTTGTTGCAGCTTATGTAGGAAGTTTCTGTCCTTAAATCTGAGTCGTCGTCCTCTTGCCATGAGCACACTTCCCCTGCTCGTTCCATCCACCCATCTGCCCACCTCTCCCTACGTTACCCTATTCATCTGTAATTCTAACCCTCTTATCCTTCCAGTAACATCACATGACAGCCCGTCTTTCTTCTAGAGGGCTTTCCCGGTGCCCACCTTCCTACTCTTCCTCCTAACCTACCCCCCCTGCCCTAGCTTGCTCTACCAGATACTCAGAGAAATGATCAACCAAGTTGCCTGCATGAATAGAGCTGCTGTGCTCCAGGTCTACACGCGCTCTGTGAGTGAGGTGCTGTAGTAGGTAGGATCTGGACTGAACCTTGATCTTGAAGTATGTCAGTCCAGTCGGGTCTCTTTTGTCTGAACAATCCTGCATCCATAACTAATTCTCAGCTAACACCTTCTCTCTCAAACCACTGTTGGCTTCCCCTCCTTTTGCCCGACACTCAGACCTGTTCTCTTCCCTTATCGTTGTGCCTGTCTGACTGCATGTCTGCCACTCCCAGGCTGGGCAGCAGATGCACATGGTTCTATGTTTTCAGAGAAGGTGCATCCTGCATTCGCTGTGTCAGACTGCACAGCAGCGGCTGTCACAGGTGCCTCTGTGATCTCCCATGTTGTTTTACAATGAACACACTGTGATCTCCTCTGGGTCCTCTGTATTGTTTTCTTTTTTGTGGTTAATTCTTTATGTTCTGGTTCTAATGTCTCTTTTTTTTTACTTTTTCCTTTGTGTGCTTTCGTTTGCTGCTTCCAATGTCTCGTCCACTTGTCGCGTCATCCCCTCCTCTTCTATCTCTTACTCTCTCCATCTGCAGTCTAGCTCCCAGGTAAGTAAAGCCCCTCCCTTCCCATCAAGCTCCAATCTCTGTCCATATCCATCCTAACTCCGGTGCTTAAATCTGTGAGTCATCTCAGCAATGTCATGTTAACATGAAGCTATCAATTCATCTGTGATGCTCATGTCTTTTTGCTGTCCTGGTGATCTCACTCATGATTGGTACCATTTTGAAACAAGATTTATTCAAAATGCACCTGACATGATTGTCACTTACGCTGTACTTGTTCTTTTTGTTTGTTTAATGTTACTTGTTGGGATATATGAGAATATATTGTACCCTAATCACACATATACTTCATACTTATGGAACACTATTGCCTCAAGTATGTATTTTGCATTTCTTAAAAGATAAATACTACAGCACTTACAGAATGGAAATCAGAAAGATTATTGGCATGAAATGCTAAATTTTTTTTGTTTTTACAGACAAGGAGGCAAAGACCTGACAAAGAAGGGTCCAAACATCAAACTGGGACCACAAGGGGAAAAGAAAGGCTTAGGACAAGACCCTCGTAAAGACAGCTCCATGGACAGTGGCCACCACGTAAAGGTGCAGATTTACTTTTGAGAAATACACCAGTTTATTATAACATTCATGAAGGTAGGATTTATTGTCGCACTGTGTTAGACTGCATTAGTCTTAGCTGAGTGTATTTATTACTGATATATGGTTAAATTTACTTGTTGTTACTGAATGTGTCTTATTTACACATTTGATGTGTGTTCCCATCTAATGCAGTTGGAGGAGCTGATGAACACACTGGAAAGGACGAGGCAGGAGCTGGATTCCACCAAGCAGCGTCTCTCCTCCACACAGCAGTCGCTACAGGAGAGAGACGGCCACCTCACCAACATGAGACAGGAGCGCAGGAAACAGCTGGAGGAGATACTGGAAATGAAGTTAGTGTCATCATTTGATGTCAGCCTCACAAAGACAGCCTATTATTTCACTTCTCTTGGTGTGTTTCTGGCAAAGGGACGGATTCATGTCCGGTCTGGAAACAGAAATTCTCTCTAATCCATCTCCCAAAATGATGTTTTAAATGTATTTGAGCGGCTGTGGCTCAGTGGTAGAGCCGTCTCCTTGGCTGGCCAAAAAATAGTTCCGTACATAAACATAACCCACACAAAAACTCACTCTTTATATGGATTAAACCAACCAGCTGTTTAGCCCTGTGAACAGTCTTTGAGCTCAGCTAACAAGCTACTGGCTGTAACTTTGCATTAAACCGACAGACAGTGCAGTAATAATCTTCTCATCTAACTCTAAGCAAGAAAGAAAGTAAGTGTATAAATGTCTAATGACTCCACTTCTTTGAATCTCAGACTACATTTGTCACACTCACTTCTCACGCTTAGTAGTGAGGCAAACATTACGCCGTCATCAACAGGAGTACAAAGCAATCAGATTTCTTAATGCCTTGACTTTGTCATTCATTGATCATCATCTGACTGAATCTGGATCGTATGTAGTTTTACTTGCACTTGACATGCATGCAGTTACATTAAATTGATAATTTTGGGGATGAAAGAGTGTAATGGGATGTCTCACTGATATACCATTTGTTTAATGTGCTTTCTATTTTTTATACTATAAGTGCTGATCCATAATGTTTTTGTTCTGCAGGCAACAAGCTTTGCTGGCAGCCATCAGTGAGAAAGATGCTAATATTGCACTGCTGGAACTGTCTGCGTCCAATAAAAAGAAGACCCAGGAGGAGGTGCTGTCTCTCAAGAGGGAGCGGGACAAACTGATGCACCAGCTCAAACAACATGTTAGTACTTCAGCACAATGTCAAGGGAAATACTGTCTGCAATGTAGCTGGTTGCCATGGCAACTGTAATACAAATGAAACATGTAGCTGCACAAGGCAACTAGATATTTCATCTACAGGGGGCGGTGCATGCGCATAACCACTGGTCCTCTTTGCTAGTTTAGTTTTCCCCCAAATGTGTCTCATTATGCTTTATCAGAGCGGAGTCAAGTCTCTACTCATTTCACACAGTTCCGAGTCAAGTTGCAAGTGCTCATTTGCCCATTGCAAGTCATTTGCCACTCTTTTCTGGCCATTAACATGATATCAGCTCTGATAGATTCATATCAAAGCTCTGTTCATGTGGATAGCTGCGGTCAAATCCATTCAGTCCATAAGTCTAATAATGTAATATTTAAGGTGCGTTTACCAGGTCCAAACTTGAGTCTTAAATGTTTTTGCTTTCAAGCCTCAAAATATGTCAGGTCTTCAAGGAATGAAGTCTCAAGTAAGTAAAGTCTCACAGCAGTCAAGACCAAGTCAAATCTCAAGTCTTTAACTTCTAATTCTAAATCACACTCTCAGGTCTTTAACTCGAGTATGATTTATACACCAGGAATTCAGGGAGCGACAATATGGCCTCATTGTGTCTCTATAAAGTGCCCTATGTTTCCTTAATAAATATAAAATGTTGATTGTTAAACCTGCATTAAACATGCTGCTCATTGTTATTCAACTTAATACATGCAGCTGCTTTTGTAAATAATAAATAACATTAAATGAAATAACTTTGAAGTAAGAAAAACAGAGGTAGTTACACAAATTATTCTCATAAATCATAACAATGTATACATACAATAATGGTAAAGATAAAGTAAATTTCATTGGTAAAAACAAAAAGTGGTTAAGCTTAGACCCACATCGAAACAGACTGATAGACACTAGACAAGACTGAAGAGTTTGATGAAAAGATATGGTAAATATTATACTATTAATAAACTCCCTTTAAATTACAACTTGTCTTTTCATAACAATATAACTCTTGTACCAGTAAGACATGTGAGTTAGTGAGTAGTAGTTACCTTTGGACAGGAGACATCAGGCTGTTTGTGTTCAGTCTTTATGCTAAGCTAAGCTAATCGGCTGCTGACTGTATAAAAGGGTAGAATGGGATCAATCTTCTTATAAGACAGTTATTTCTGAAAATATCTTTTCTTTTGGTTTTGTATTTTCAAAACTAAATCACAAAGACCTTAAAAAGGACTATAAAGAAAAAAAAGCATCTGCTGAAGAAAGAAAACATATAAGCCTCAGTGTTGGTTGCATGGTTATTGCCCTGGATTGTATTATTGTAAGGTGTTCTTGTTTATATGTCAATCAACATATACTGAAAATGTGTGCGATGCTCATTTGATGTTCTTTGTGAGGGAATACTGTTCTTTTTATTAATCACTGCTGATCATCTTGCACTAACCAGTTGCATCTTTCTACAGACACAAAGCAGAATGAAGCTGATAGCTGACAACTACGAAGATGAGCAATATCATCCACATGGTCCTCACCACCCCCCGACTCAGCCTCCGCACGTTCAGCCCCAGCCTCAGCCGCAGTACCCCCACACTCCCCACGCTCCTAATGCTCCTCATGCTCCTCAAGCTCCCCACGCTCCCCATGCTCCCCATGCTCCTCAAGCTCCCCACGTTCCTCATGCTCCTCATGCTCCCCACGCTCCCCATGCTCCTCAAGCTCCTCACGCCCAGCAGACTCCATATTCACACTCCATGCATCCGCAACACCCACAACACCCACAGGCACCCCAACAGCATCCTCAGCAGCCACAACCCCAGTACACTCACCCACCTCATCCACAGCACCCTCAGCAGCACGCTCAGCACCCCCAACCACCTCCCCAGCATCAACAGCACCCACGCACCCCCCAGCCCCAACACCCTCACCAACAGCACCCACAGCATCCTCCACAGCACCCACACGGACACCCTCCTCCGCAGCACCCTCACCCTCAGCACCCTCATGGCCCTCCACAACAAGGACCCCACCCCCAGCATCCACATCCCCAGCACCCTCAGCACCCTCAGTACCCTCAACACCCTCAGCACCCGCACCACGCCCAGCATCCACGTCACCCATCGCCCCACCATCGCGGAGGGCCGGCCCGAGGACCCCCACATGCTGGTCACCGCCCTGCCCCGGACCAGGTTAGATGTCATTTGTGTAATCATTTTGAAAAATAAAACCATGAAAATGCGTTGCCAAAAGCAAAACGCCAACTACTTAGCACATTAATATATTATCTGACGCTTACTTTTTCTATCACACTGCCTGCTGTTTTCGGATCAGCAATTACTCCAGTTTCTGTCTACTTTCTTCCCTTCATGCATATCGCTGATGTTGGCCTGTAACACTGACATTAACAGGATGACGACGAGGGCATTTGGGCATAATGCTGTGACAACCAAAGCTCTAATATTGTTTTGAGGGGTGAGATATGTTTAAGATGTTCCCACTTTATGATTGTCAGTGTCCCCTGTGTCTGCTATATTTCATAGCAAAAGAAACAGTTGGGTGATTTTTGTGTTTTGTTATCTCTCACATCAGATGATTCAGTCACTACTGGGAGCACAGCCATGCCATCATGTTGAAACACTACCCGACCAAACATTTATTACCTCCACTCAATAAACGCTCAGCAATGGGACCTTTGTTTATCTACCGGGGAAGAGGAGGCGGCACTCAGGTGTGCAGGTCACTGACAGCTTTGCAGGTAATTTAAAAAATGTTGTTTCATAATATATAATAGCACACAAAATATTATTATGTATTGAAAATACATTTCTGCTCAAGGTGACCTGGAACTTCTTCTTTCTGTGAACAAGAGCAGACGTCATCTACTTCCTCAGCACAGGATCTCAGATACGGAACTGAATTGGAAGGAAATAGACAGATGTTGATGCTGATGGAGAGAAAGATGTGCTGTGTGTTACATCTCTTGAGGCCAACAACGCCCTCTTGATACCTCCCGGCAAAGATCCAGCCCAGTATTTGTTCCTCATCCTTCTTCCTGTGGTTGACCCAAGATCATGGTTGTCTTGCTGTCTGTTTCACCTGCCTGACTGACTCCTCTGGCTCCGGTTGGCTCCTCTACCTGACTCTTTCATGGTTTCTCGATCCTCACTGCCCTGCTGACCAACCTGGTGACATCTGACCCCTCTACCTGGCTATCATGACCCTCATGACTCTTCTGTAGTTTTAATCATCTGATTGTGTTGATGAGCTATTTCACTCTGATTTTACCTTAATACCTGACCAACATCAGCATTTCTGAAAGAGATAGTGGTTTTTTTTGTCATTTCTTCTGTGCTGAGTAATAGTCCGCCTTTAGCCTTGCCTGCAGCATCGGTGGTTTCCTCTGCTACACGAGCTCCTGGATTTTTTTCTAGCCTCAAGGCTCTGGTTTCCATTCATCTTTCTCTTCATGTTTACCTCATTTTAATCAGTAGTCAAAATAATCAATCTATGCAGATGTCAGTCTAGAGTGATTAAATGTATTAATCAAAGTGTAATTAACCATTCAATCAGAGCAGCCAAGAGAGTGGTCAGAAACTACTCATCAGTCAGATTATTTTTAAGTTTCTGAGCCTATGCACCTCCTCCGTGTTGCAGGAATTTTTACTAATGGTGCTTCTTGCTGGTGCTTAAACTAAATGGTGTCAGAAGACCTGGTCAAGAACATCTTTTAGTCCTTTTACAGGAGAGGGACTTGATCCAATAATGGGCTTCACAAACGACTGTAAAAAGACTGCTTTGTACATACGATTTGACCTTTGGGGTTCTGTGAGCAACGATCACTTCAAGACCCACAGGGAGGAGATTTCCCTCTATGAATACTGCTACTATAAATACATTATAGACTATAAAGTGGAGGATGTTCAATAGATGTTTCCCTGCAGGTCCATTTGTACTATTGACAGCCCAGTATCTGACCCACAGTATGCTCCTGCTCGCCTCTCCCTGGTAATTCTCCTCTTCCAGCAGTCGTCTGTGTGACCTCCCCAAACATAGTGACTTGTTTTCTCCTTCTCAACAAGGAGGCCTGTGCCTCGTAAAAAAAAACTGTACACAAACATGATAGATATGCATATATTATACATATAGAGAGAAATCTATAGTGTGTGTATACGTGGTCAGAAAATCGTTTCAAACTGACAAGATAATATGTTTTTTTTTCTTCATGGTTATTTTTCTAACTGGCTGGAGGTCAGAGAGACGTCTTATCTAGAGAGTTGAGTGGTGTGATTTTCCTCTGAATTGTACATGAATAAACCCCCTCAACAGCAAGTAACATTCCCTGTCTGAAAACACAGGACAGCCCAAAAATAAAAAAATAAGAGCTTTAGAGCAGTTTATGTGAAATAGACAAGTATATCCAAATCTATCTAGAAGTCTAGTAAAGATGACATTATTACATTCCTTTCTTCAATGTGAAAACATTTAGTTGAACACCGCTTGTGGTGACAACTTTGAACAATGAAAAAAAGACTGAAACTTGCAGCTCACATAAGTAGCAATGAGATTATGTCTGTTGCCCTCAGCAGTCAGAAACGTGCACTTGTGAGTGAGGACTATCACATTTAACATCCCAGTGGAGGTTTGAGTGACTCTGTCGAAATGCATTTCTTTCGCGTGTTTGTCGTCGTTGTCGTCTTGTAAACAGAAATGGTGACATATGTGACTGTGACAGCTGATTAAGTAGAAAAACCAACACGCATTGTTGCAGTGTAGTGGAAAATGGAATTAGACCGTTTCAAGACAATCCCCTACTTCCTCTCCCTCCACTCATGATGCCGGTGTGTTTCACTTATATGGCCAAGTGTTGATTGTTGTATATAAATGTCTTTCCATCTACCCATCCTCCACAAACCGACGTGACCCATGCATCACCCGTTGTGTCCGCTTCACATGTGAACCTTTACAGCTCATGTCACTTACCAAGAATCAACCAATAGTGTGAAACTTTTGTGTTTACAACTGTTAAGAGAAAAGTCCTGATTTGGATTTTTTTTTTTTTAAAGGAAAGACAATGCAAGCAGACAGAGGAGCAAAAATCTTCTCACTTCACCATCAGGGGGGCGGAGTATGAATCCTCCATTTTCAGGTCCTTAACTACTGAATACTTGAAGTAGGGGGTTCTCCTACCATGAAATACCATTTATAATTTACATGGTAGAAAACATGAAACAATTAATTTGTGCCCATGCATGTTGAATTTTACATAAGGTGCCAACTGAAAGCGATGATGTAAGGATAATCTCCTGTTCTCTATGCAGAGCGATTTCTTAACTGTTGTATCAGAAAAAGGTTTAGGAGACACAGAGGCTTAGAGGCTGGGGCTGGTTTCCTAGGCTTAGACGAAAGACTAATCCTGGTTGTGAATGACATCGCACTCAGTGTGAGGTGGAGTCAAGAAGTCAAGTGTGCATCTGTGCCTAGAAGCAGCTGTATAGAAAGACTTGAGTTGAAAGGTCTGTAGGTTCACCAGTAATTCTCAAAGGCCTTCGAGAAAAAAAGCATGAAAAGCCTAACACATATTTTCACTTTATTGTTGTATACAAGCTGTTTTTCTTTTAATATGTTGCTGAACCTTTGGATCAAACAAATCACTGTGACCAATGCCAGAAACATTTTTGTTGTGACAGAACAAACATTGTTTACTTTTTTATTACTTTTTGTATTTAAGTTAGCTTTATTTTTACTATTGTTTAATCTTACCGAATATGCCAGTTTGAGACTGTACTATTTGTATATGTAAATGTTTTGAGCTGTACAGTAAAGACCTAGAAACAAGTTAAATGTGAGTGTCCAGCATGCTGAATGATTACTTGTGTGAACGTGAGCTAATCTCCCATGAAGCATCATTCCTCGTTCATTACTTGCATCTGCATCGTGCATTGTGACGGTGTGATGTTGTGTTTGAGAGTGACGTGTGTGTGTGTCTCACTTACTGTGTCCCCTTAGTAGACAGCCTGTGCAGTTTTGTGAGAGTACAGCATGTTTATGCGGTTGCTTGTGTAAATGTATTCAGAAAAGAGAGATGTGTGCGTGTGCATAGCTGCATTTATGGATCTGTGTGTGTGTGTGTGTGTGCGTGCTATGAATGCATCAGAGAAAAATCTATTTAAAAAAAACTATCAGAGGAAGTCCCTAAAGTTAAAAAAAAAAAAGCAAGAGAGTCAAAGTTTTGAATGAAGCATGGATACTCTGTGATGTTGTCTGTTTTTTAAACCTAGGAGGCTGTCCTCAGTGACCCAGTTTGCTATTGTATGTGCTGTATCAGAATATTACTATTGAGTGTTGGCCAGCTTGTTTATATCCATCAAATAAAGGTGACTTTCTTTCTGACTTTGTTTGGGATTTTCTACTAAAATCAGTTAAATCTTATATTTAAAAAAAGCACACTAGTAAGTCAAATGTTGCTTTGATTTCATATCAGTTTCAATTTCATAATATATTATTCATATATAATGGCAACAATTGAGCTAACTTGGTGAACAATTTCTACCTCTACCATTTAAGTTCCACTAACAAAAGTCCTGGATTATCACGTTCAGTAGTGCTATTTTATTTAACAGATGTAACAAAAAATAATAATTGTCATTAACAACAGAAGGACCCCCCCGCGACCCTAATGAGGATAAGCGGTATTGAAAATGGATGGATGGATGGAACAGAAGGACCCTGCAAAAGGATGAAAGAGAAATGCTGGGTATGTATGTTAACATAGGACAACTATTTGTGTTTTATATTCTTAAGAGAATCGTGCACTTTGAGAAAAGTGGCTAGAATAGTACTTGATCTACATTGTTCATGTTATAACTTTATATTCAAAGAGTGCAAATGCAGTGTCATTGATGCAGTATATTACGTCAATCTAATACATTGTTTCTGCACACAAAACAAGCAAGCTGTATATTCCTCTTTAATCAAGCTCCAAATGACAACATTGTGCATTGGTGGCTCCAAATGAACAAGAACAGAACAAGATGGCTGCTTAAAAAACATGAAAAGCAGGAGACGATCTCAGCACGTTTCTTTCTCTTTGGACAATAAGCCTGACGCTTTAACTGATTTCAAAAGCATCTAACGGTTTTCATCAATGATTGGAGTCTGTGACAACAAAGCAAACTCAATCTACCGAGGAAGACAGTGAAATAGTTGAAAAGCTCCAGACGAAGCTGGTAAGTGCACCTTGAATGAAACTTTGTCAAACTGGCTTTTAAAAGGTCAAGAATCGATTTTCCCACTCATTTTGCACAGCTCTGTGATATTACAGAATGACGTTTGAAAGCTGAAGCTAACTTCATATCAATAACTTTTGTCTATTATACAAGTAAAGGCACACGATTCATCTGCTTTGTCTGAACTATGATTGTTAGGGCCTTGCCGAGCAGTGGCTCATGAAAGTCCTTTTGCAACACTTTGAAGCTTTAACGTCCCTTTAGGAAGCCGCCTAATAACCGGTCTCCCCTGTCAGATAGCCAGTGCCCTGCCATGGCGGCCAATGCTCCCATGAATACAGATGTGTAGACCAAATCTCCCTTCGCAGCCAATGTGGCCAGAGCACACAGCACCACCCCGAAGAGCATCTGCTGCAGCACCTCCAACTCGTCGTCCTGGATATCCTCAAACAGACCTTTCTCTTGAACACCTGCACAAGAGACACACTTGAAAGGTTGCGCTGAGGTTAGGTTAGTTCACATGATTGTGCTTATGATGAGACCCACTAGGATGCTGCTTCTTCACACAGACAGCATCCTTATGGAAGAAGCCTTTAGCACAGTCACAGCGGAAAGAGCCCTCTGTGTTGGTACAAATCTCATCCAGACCATGACAGGCCAGTACCCTGTCACTACATTCATCTACATCTGAGAAAAACAAAGAGAGACGCATGATACAATCTCATCAGAGACATACCGCAGCTCCTCAGGAGCACACAAAGAAGCCATACTGATGAAATAATACTTTGCATTTACCCACACACTTGGACCCTGTCAGTGTGAATCCAGAGGCACATTTCCTGCAGCGTGCTGGTCCGCTACCCATACAGCCCACACAGGCCGGGGAACAGTCTAATGAAAGAGGGACCATTTTATAAATATATATGATAATATAATCACCCATATATAATGGCTGGTGTAGCTTTATGAAGAAAGTATATCTCAGATAGGAAGCTATAGCACACACACAAACACACATACCCTGCACTGTTCATAGACACACCTATCTTATTATCATGTAAATATTAGGAAACCTGGAAACATCCTCTGGACAATGGGACATGTTGTCCGGGAAGAAAAGGGAGTTTTTTGTGTTAATACTGGTATCATTATGACTAACAGTATCTTATAATGATATGTTTAGATATATGTGTATCTTGTCTGACAACTTGTTATCACCTTTTGTCAGTTTGGGGCTCCATCTGCCTGGATTAGTGCTGAAACAATAATCAGTCAATAAGTGAATCAGTCGAAAAGGAAGAGACACAAATTTCCAAAGCCGATTAATTAAATATTCAAGTAATTTATTTCGTTTTCCAAAGGTGATTTGCTGCTTTGCTCCCTTTGATCCTACATTGTACATCGGCAAAACAAATAGATTTGTATTTCTCACTATTTTCTGACACACTTTTTATTTCATTTCCACTTCTAGAAAAAAAAACAATTCTAAATCACTGACCTCGGCAATCAAATGATCCATCCGTATTGAAGCAGTAACTGTTTGTAGGACAGATACCCAGCTCGGTGCCACACTCATCGACGTCTAAAATAGATGCAAACATATATGCATTTAGAACATCTGCTTGTCTTATTACATGTATGTAAGTATCTATGAATGCTTGGTATACAGTACCTACACAGATGTTATTATGGAGTGTCCATCCCGCTCTGCATTCCTCACACTGGTCGTTTTCTGGGCCTGAACACTTGCTGCAGGTATCTGGACAGCTGTGCACCTGAACAGCCAACAGCCAACACAGCCAAGCAGCCTGCAGCAGGTTCCTGTGAAGCATCCTTTCTCCCATCTGTCCCATCAGATCCACAATATAAAGTTGTTTATCTCATCCAAAATAACATAACTAGGTTGGTTAAATGATGCTTGCAAACTGGGATCATAATAATTGGGAACAAATTGCTGGCAAAATAAAGTATGTTTAAAGCTTTACCTTTGTAACAATATAGTTCAGTTTATATCCCATGTTCTCTGAATAATAAGTTGCTGTTTCTTGTGGTGATCAAGGCACAAAGAAGAGTATGAGGAGTCTGAAGGGGTGGAAGTAACTAAGTAGCCTACATTACATTTCATTTAGCTGACGCTATTATCCAAAGCGACTTACATTCATTTGACACCGTAGCTGCTATGGTGTCAAACTCAAC
Organism: Cyclopterus lumpus; assembly: GCF_009769545.1. Taxonomy (NCBI): domain Eukaryota; kingdom Metazoa; phylum Chordata; class Actinopteri; order Perciformes; family Cyclopteridae; genus Cyclopterus; species Cyclopterus lumpus. The sequence continues at coordinate 14,998,265 of NC_046970.1, read as the reverse complement.
TGCATATCGGTAATTATCAACCTGAACATTGCTTTGCCATGTGTTTTAGTCATACTGACTTATAGGGACTTAACAGTTTGTGAAATGACTTTATGTGCGTTCCACAGAATCCCACAGAATATAGTTAAAGCTACAACGTTAATGCTGCTTACGTGCTCAATACTTTACTCTGGGATGGGTCCTTTCCATTTGAAATACTTTTTGATAATAATACTTCTTCACATTTAGTTACATAGGTAAAACACACGAAGCATTTAATTGTACCTTCAAAACAAACAAGATACATGAGTTTTCTTTACCTCCATGAGCTTCGGCTGAGTCTGAACTGTGTCGTCTTTGTAAAAGTGTAAAAGCTGTGAGTGCAGCTGACATGTGCTTCTCAAACTTGAAAACTACTTCGGGTTTGATAAAAGATTTTGAACCGAACATCCCAAGCGGGCGGAGCATGCAGCACCCTCACAGCACCACCCCTCCGGGATGTCAGAAAATAATTAAACAAGCATTTCTCCGTGTCTTTTAACTGACATTAGATTGCACCAATACGAGCCACCGACTTTCTCTGAGAGAAGGCCAATCACAATCCAGGATCTCTCATGTACATAAATACGCACCTTTATTTATAGACAAGTGTTGGAAGACATACATTAGGCTACATGAATATAATTAGTCTGTAACATTTTAGGTTAAACATATTGAAGCATAGAGTCTGGCCAATGTATAGTATTATATTCTTAATAAGGAAATGTGTTTAAAGGGGGTTTCAATAAGAAATATACCAATAAACAAAATAACAAAACAAAGTTAGTGGGCATTAAGTGTATCTATAGGCAAACTAAAGTCTACCCCATAAACTGTTTTGTCTACCATGATGCAGGTATAACCTAAAGGAAAGGTGTTCTTTAATATTCACTCAAACCAGGTTTCTGAATGCTCAAAATCACCCTCATTCAGAAAAGTTCAGACAGCAAAGAAGTATCAACCGTGCCCAAAGACCAGAATGTAGAAATGAGGTCTGCAGGTCACGGAAAGATCGAGATGCACTGGTTGTGCAATTCCTCTCCTCTCCTGAACCCTAAAGAATAGACGTTGTCACACCCTGATTGGCCACTAGAGGAAATGCACCAAGCTGCTCTCAATTATTAATCAGGAGCCACTCCCCACTCTCTGTACAACAGGTGATCTGAATAACCCTCCAATCATTGTGACCTTCCGCTAAAATTAATTGGAAAAAGGGAAATAACAGTGTGTACCAATGAATGTAATTTTATTTTTACAGTATGTGTAAATAGGATAAACATTAAGGTAGCTATTTAATGCACATTTGATTTACACTGAGGTAAATTGTTACGGTATACTTTATATGATAACCATAAAGACAATTATTTGTGTGTATAAATGTCAAACACTAAGCACATTATTTAGGTTATAGAAAGGAGTAGGACCATAAAAGTATATCCTTTTTCATACTCTTTTTGGACATCTTATTTGGAATATGTATTCATTTATTTTACTAAGAATTTGTTTTTAATGTTTACAGTGAATTGTTTGGGTTGTTCCTGTTTTTAGTTTTTAATTATGTGTTACATGTTTGAAATAACCTATCTCAGTCCCGCAAACTCCGTACTACTTGCTTAGATGTTCACTATCATATCAAATCCACAGCTAAAAACAGTCCCTAACAAATGCACTATTTTTAGTAACATGTGTAAGAACTGCAGAAAGTCATTTAACATTTTCAGGAAAAAAAATAATGGGGCTGAAAACTGCTGACAGTAAATAAGCTGATTGCGAGATGAACTAAGGCATTGTAGTTGGTCATTTCATGGCATTTCTGGAGAATAACAGCGATATAGATCATTGCCAGCCAGCCGTTAATAGTGTCTAATGTTTATCTTATCCACAATTTAGATGAACATGTCATTCATGTACAGAGCAACAATAATTTATGGGTGCTTCAAACGCTTTGTCGCCAAGTTTCCTCAACTTCTGCACATTTACCGTAGGAGGCCTTCTGCTGATCTGGTCCCTCTTTAGTCTTTGCTCTCCATCCACCGAAAGCTGTCAGATCTGTCCATATCCTTTGACCTGATCCCCTCCCAGTCCTTCCCACTGTGAGCTCAGAAAAGAGAGCCTGACTATGAGAGGGAAGCTGGAACAAGGGCAGACCTTGAAGAAGCTCTGGTAGACTCCTGTCACTGCTTGGATGGGAGTCAAGTGTCACCAGAAGAAAACGTTCTCCTGCTCTGCCCTGCTGATTATCCGCTTGGATGAGGCACAGGGAGGCTGTGAAGATATCAGAGTAAGGGGAACATATCTGAGGTAGGTCCATGTCATCCCCCTTTGTCTTGATAACCTCTGTGTTCCGATGGGTCCATTCCTTTGCTCTCTCTAAGGCTTTGCGGGTCAAGACGAGCACAACTCGGCCGCCCCGGCTGTTCAGTTCCAGCAGCTGGGAGTGCAGCCATGGCAGAGGCCCCAGAGTGCATTGCTCCTTCCTGCTGCACTGGTCCACAGACACGCTGAAGCCCTTGTTACAGAGCTGGGAACCGAGTCGGCATACTGACTCCGAAACACGATCATCCATATCCGGTGGGCTTAACAACACCACATGACCTCTTCTGCCAACTTTAGAGAGGAGAAACACGGAGCTTAATGTCAGATAGTTGTCATGACTTCATGATTCTTCATACAAGTGGTGGTATTACAAGAAAATACTCACTTTTTACCAATCCGCCATGACCCCAGCTCCACACCCATTCTATAAAATCAGAAAATTAACTAGTAAATCTAGTAGAAACACAATAGGGATTTCTATCATTTCAGTTCCACAAATAATTGATAAAATATTTGCATCAGTAGGCTACTGCAGACTTTATGAACAATTCCCAGATCTAGTTAGCAAGAATTGATGTTTGGGGCAAATAAAAAGAGCCTGTTTTGGGAAATGCTTGGGGAAATTTGGTTCACGTTGGAAAATGCATAATATATTATGAGTTGGTTAGAAATTCTATATAGCATACAGTCTGTTGTTTCATATTCAACACACCAAATGCAAAAAGAAAGAAATGAATTAGACTCACTCTTGACAAAGTCATGAAGGAGATAACATACAAGCACTGTCAGGCAAACCAGCAGCATGATGCCAACAACCAGGAGAATCCAGCGCCTCCTGCCACCTGCAAGTATACCAAACAAACTCCTGTTTTATAAAAAGCTCCAGAAACAGGTGCTGTATTTTTTTCAAAATATGTCCCAACCTGCCCCAGTTTCTGTATTATAAACTGTGTTGGACTCACTGTTTTTAAGACAGAATGGACCCAGCTCATCTCCCATTCCCTTGACCTTCACCTGCACAAATTGAAAAATATGAATGAGTTATTCAGCATCAGTAACTAAGTAAATATATGACTCATAGAAGGACATTTGAAAATACTTTACCATCACACATGGTGAGAGTTGAAGTTTGATTTCTTCAAACACTCCTGTTTTCTCCTGAAGAGGACACAATTATACATCTTGGTCATTTAAACCTCACGCTGTGTAGCCAGACATCATTCAAACCAACAGAACGTTACTTTAGGTTCTAGCAGAGATCCCAACGTTTACAATGATGTTTCTAATTTGTGTAAACACTTCTAAAATATTTCCAATTAATTTAATGGTGCAGCCAGAACAAACATGGTTATTTCAGGCAGTGTAAACAGTATATAGCTTCCATTAGGAGCAGAATATATATGTGACCCTATCAGACAGGCTGTAATAAGATTTTTTTTTCCAAACGTAAAGCACTGGAAATAAAAGGGATAGTTTGGAGTCTGAGAATAAGAAGTACAAGGGTCAGTATTAAAGTTTCTTACCCACTGTCCCTTGCTGTTTTGTCTCCATGTGCTGTTTGCCAGCTGTTGTCTAAAGCCCTTTATCTCCCTGCAGGTGGTTTCTCTGAGGCAGGGCCACACTTCACCCTCCAGCCTGCAGGGGGCAGACAGGTTCCACCACAGCATTGGGCGGTAGTTGCTCATTTGACCCTGTCTAACAGACACTGACACATTCTGCCATACGTTCTTTTGGAGGAAATCTGGAGTGGACATTAGGAAACATCAGCATACCAAAGGTAAACTGCCCGCTCTTCCCCCTGTAAACTCGGAAAAAAAGTAAACTAAAAAAGAGATTCCGCACCTGTGTTAATGAAGGGGCAGCTTAGAGAGCGCCTCAGCTGGACCTCATTCCATACCTAAAACACACACACACACACACACACACATCAGTCATATAGGTCTGCATTGACACAACACTGCTGGTGCGAAAGTAATCCTGAGGTTCAGTACCTGGAGACACATGCAGGTGGTCACAGAATACAGTGGGATGGGTGTCCTGTTCCATGTCTACAAAGAAACATTGAACACATCATGGTTTCAATGAGAGCGACAAACCATGTGGTGGAGAGTGACTGTGAACATTGTAGGTACTTGTGCTTAACTTGACTTACATTGTATGCCACTTTAAAATACTATTGACTTTCAGACAGAAAATAAATTGTATCGATTCATCTTTTCAAGCATCTTTGAACTGTATGTCAACTTTGCTCTTGGAAATATGTATGTACATTTTGTACAACTGTTTTGACATGCTATGATTGTCTTGTAAAAATATGGTGCATTAATATATAAAACTATCTGACTAAAGCAGTTAGAATCTTGTTTATATATTAAAGCACAAGTAATAATAATGCGATTAGTACATATTAATATTTTAAGTGACCATTCTGCAAATATTTTTCATATAGCTGATAATACCTGTTGTACTTACACCTTAACTTACATTTGAATGTATATAAAATCAACAACAACAAAAGCAAAAAAACACAAATGACAAACTGTTACTGCCACCAAATTAGGCACTGATATACAACACTGACCTGACATCTTCCATTCTGCTCGTACTGGATGCACACATAGAGGAGGCTTTTATTCCTGCCAGCAAACTGCAGCTCCACCTGATTCCTCTCTTGGTTAATTACACTGCTGACTCTGGGCACTGAAAGGAAGGAAAGAAAAAGAGCGGTTCTTATCCCCAAAGATAAATACAGGAACAACACGGCACAAGGAAAGCCAACGCTTGTATAATGTGGGGATTATTTACCTCTGCACTGTTCCACACGTTCCTGCTGGGCCTGGGAGCACACTGAAAAGAGATTATACAGTATGTGTCACTACTAGTGTTATCAGTTATGAGTTCAACAGGTGCTTTGTAGTTAAAAGACCAAACTGTACCATTATCTAGAGAAGGAGCGACAACCTCTCGACTTAGATGTGACGGTTTAGAAGAATAAACAGTCACATGACTGCTGAAGGAAACCCCAGCTGGCTTATTGATCACCACAGAAAACTATAGAGGACACAGAGTTTATAAGACTGGAGGTGAGCATACAGTACATTCATTGACGTGACAGACTTCATGCTCCAGCACAGGGAGGAGTCTACAGTACCTTTGCCCAGTTTTTCTGAGTAAGAGCTGCATGATTAACTGTAAACTCCACCTTCTTGCACATGGGCATGGCAGATGCTGCAGTGTAACACAGAGTCACAGACGCTGTTGCAACACAGAAAAGGTGGGGCTTAGAATTCATTGAAACTGAAATAGAAAATCAAACTGTAGGAACAGCACCTCAAACTTACTTCCAAACCCACGATTGAAGAGCATACCAGTGTTTTTTTTTCTTCATGTTTTAAGCCATGAACTATGAACTGAGAATACTTAACATATGTGCTTGTATTGTCGAGGCAATATTTTTTTCAAAACACGCCATAGGCTTTTTCATTTACTAGATTCTATTCGATCACATTAAACATTGTAGCCAGTTAACAGTTTGTCATGGGTTAATGAAATTAAATTAAACCAATAGCTGCCTTGATGGCAGAAAATTATTTTAAAAACTAGTTTGATACTTTGATCTCGTAGTGGCATAAAGGCTAATTATTGATTGGTTATTTAATTGAAATATACAAAACAACCGGTATGGTCCTTTTAATAACGAGTAATAATGTGACAGTAGGCTTCATGTAGCCTTAGTTTATACCTTTTGGATTTCTCACTGACTCCTCGCTATAATCCTCTTCATCATTCCCAGAGTGGCCTTCATCCTCCATGTCTGTTTCTGGATTGAAGTTGATCTCTGTGTCTATCACAAGACATAATGCACACAGCGCCCCGTCTCTGCAGCAGAGCTCGAAATATGGAGTCAGGTTGCGGACATCCAGACCATTATTCTCTGCTACAATAAGGGGCATCTCATCCTTTATGGTGCAATTGGAAATAACCTGAAAGGAGGCAAAATTAAATGTGGAAAACGAGAAAGACATGTTTGATGAGTGGCATCACATTGTAACTAAATGTTATCTGGATGGTAATTATTTACTGTTCAGAGGATTATCTTGTGATTAATATATATACAACAGCCCTATTTTTTTCGACAAGCTGACAGATGGTTTTACCCCTGCGTCGGTTTAGGTTAATGTTTAAGAATATTACACTTCACAGAGAAAAAGGAAATTCAAATGTGCAAGCACATTTCATCAGAACTAACAGGAAATTAAAAGTGGGATCTGTCAACAAAAGCTGCAGCAGAGGAAATATCTGCTTCAGTGTATCCTAGCAGTGCATCCATCAGTACCTGCAAGCAAATGACTTCATGGCTGTCATATCCAGAAATCTCCAAACCACAGGCTGACATGCGTAGAGTGTGTAAAACACACAAAATGGACCATCCAGGAAGAAACATTCTGCCTGCAAATGATTTGAGTCCTAGAGCTTTTTTCTCGAAACATCTTTCTCCAGAAGCGACATGACAACCTTCTTAAACAAGTCCAGTGTCTTCTTCTTCCAACTTTTGTCTGGAGAGGAATTTAAGATTATCCCAGCTGAAGCTGCCCATTGGCAGGGAACCAAGATGAACTGTTAGAGCTGTGGTTGATGGGCTACACCGTTGGTTATGTCCTGGGGAAGAACCAACATACATTAATGCAGATATAGGCAGTTGTTTCCTGTTAATGAAAACACGACTCTAGAATTGTAAACAACACATTTTCTTTTCAATACAACAGTATTATGGCGTACAAATAAGTTGATTACTCAATTTCACAAATCATTAGACATAATCACTGGTAACTGGGTAGCTCCCTCTTAAAACTTAAGATCAGACAGGAGTATTTTAACTCAACATCAGGAATTAAATCAAATGAAAAGTAATCTCATAGAAACCTCATGTAGGTTACTTACTGTGATTATTAATCCACTGGGAGTACATGCCTCTCCTCAGATCAGCTACACCTTGTCAGTTGCCTACAAGTGTTTGAGTCATGTGAAAATTTAACCACGCACGTCACCGTCTTGACTCAGGAGACGTCCCTCCCTCTCCCCGTCTCTCTCTTTCTCTCTCTCTCTCTCTCTGTTTGATTTAGTCCCAACAGCACAGACATGTCATAATGCACATAGTATTGAAACTTCGTACTTCTTGACTACAGCATAACCAGCACGGCCGAGATGGGTCAGAGTCCACCACTTGTTTTATTTTTTAAATCAAAACCAGACTCAACCTTTAGTGTTATTTTAAAGTAGCTTTTTACACAAATCTGCATTTTGTACTATCACAGTCAACAACAATGTGTTACTTTGTATTGTTATGTGGATTTGGCAAAGATCCTTCCTTTTGCTGGTCTTTGTAAACTGTGCCTTGATTAACAGGTTTTATCACGTGCCCATGAGAATGCACATACCTTTGAACCACAGTTCACTGGGAGAAGACAATCCCATGCACTCCAATAACAAGCGCCTCCACGGCAGTTTGACTGGTTTGACCACATAATGTGAAACGCAATTCAAAACCCTTGACTGTTTATTATTCTCCAGAAATGTGTTCAAACTGAGCACCAAAAACCTATTGTCTACTTTGTAAATCAATGTGGGACAGTTACTTTTTACAGCAAAGGTGGACAGTATATTTACTTTGGCTCTGTATTTACTGTGAGGCACTGGCACTAAACATTTCCATTTTGAATAATTTATACATTTACTAATATTTGACTGAAGTGTTTCACTCTTCAACATCTAACTGATTACTGTAGTTAGTAGTTTCCAGATGAAGATTTGACCCATCTCTTTTGTTTAAGCTACCTGTAAATATACATTCAGTGAAGCAGAACTAGCACAAACTATTTGAACCGTCTTCTGTTTACGCTGAACGTGATCTCACAGAAATATATATTATATATAACAAAATCACTAAGTTAAAAACATCACAAACGTAACTTCACAATAACTCAACAACACGTTGGGACTCAAACACCAGTCTCTCATCCACCTCCCCTCCCCCCACCGTGAGTAGTTGTTCTCACTGTTTATGCTACATGCTATAACCATTGCATTATTTATTTATTTATTTTATTTTTCCTTTTTTTAATTATCAGGTGGAAATGTTATATTCACGTCTTTAATTGTATTAAAGTTAAGTTCTGAATGCAGAAATGTATATTATTATTGTCATGTTTTTTTATATTGTTGAGTTGCCAGGAGAGGATTGGATTATCCTACTTTTCCCAAAACTGGAATGTGTTTTGTTGTGCATTTCCCTTTTTATTTCAATAAATGTTGCTTCTATTTACTGTTTTCACTGTACATTGTCTACATTTGAAGATACCTACATACTTTCTTTTTCTGTTTTCACAGTAGATAAAAAGGCATATGCAGGGTTAACTTTAATTGTTAGTCCGAGCTGTGGCAGTAAGTTTTAGGGCCGACTCCACTTGCTTTTATTTACACAATGTAACGTGTTAATATAAAAGATAATGGTGAGAATGTAATCTATCTTTAACTGCTCTGTTCAATCAGGCCACTTCGGATCATGAGTGGAGGGCTGTTGTACTGCCGGACAAATGCTACAATTAATAGATTTACTTCTCTTAATCTTTTTATAATTTAATTCTTAAATTTGAAGGATTATTCAAAATAAATTAAGCATGACTGACAAACCCTTTAGATGAATTAGTTTAGTTCATACAAGACAACCAAAGATACATTTTGTATTGGTTCATGTTCGTAACTGGTTAACATATTTTTCTATGATGAATTAGTTTGTGTTTTTTCACTTATATTTCAAATGAAATATCTACGAGCGATTCAACATGGTTCCCAGTTAAATAATGAAATCATCCAGGCGTCTCTGCAGGGCAGACTCAGCAGACATGAGCCAGCAGTCATGTGTGGGGGAGGAGACGATACTGTAGTCAACAGCACTGGCCCTACAAAAGAAAGACATGAATATCGTTGGTCTTGTTTTATCTTTGTGTATAGGAGCAATAACCAAATAAAGCACTCAAACGGCGTTCTCTTTTATACCAACTGAAATGTACCTGGCAACGTCAATCTCCAGATCTTTGATCTTAAGTCTTGTTGAGGGATTTTGTTGCACCTCCTCATACACTGCTGGCTTCATAGCTGAACACACAGAGGACAAACAATGATGCAATAGCACTTAAAGAGACACTGCACAAAATATATTTATTATTTCCATCACAACCACCGATTCAATATCATTTAAAAACACTTTACTTTAAACTTGTTTGATACATTAAATGTATTGACCTGATATCATATCATAAAATAAAATCCAACCTTTTCACCCACCTAATATTCCTGAAACGTTGTTGTCCAATGGCTTCTGTCTCAAAATCGGCCAGAGGAATTCGTTGCCATCCTTCTCATGAATTAAGATGACCATGCGTGTGTCTCCAGCTGCAACGTCTATTTCCTTGTCCCGTCTAATCACTGTCAAACTAGAAAGATATGCACCTCGTTTTAATTTTGGGATGGACTTTTTTTAATGTCCCTGCACACCCACACTGGTTATTGTTGCTTTTCTGGGCTGATTTCAACCCAACTGAGAGTCTGCAGACTCCAACACACTCCTGAGCACACTTATCATCCAGAATGCTTGAAATCACTGGTGTGGGTGGCTTTTAATGTAATAATTAATAATGAAAACAATGAACATTTCTTTATAATAGTGAATCAGTGACACATTCCAATTCATGAATACCACCAGTCGAGTGTTTGGGGCTGCCCCTGCACGTTTTGCTCTCAGTGCTCTATTTGTTCAGACATGCATATATGGGGAGCACTTGTTTTGAAGGAAAAGTTTGTCATTTTAGGAAATATGCTGATAAATGAGAATATTGATACCACCCTCATGTATGTACAGTAAATAAGAATATTGATACCACTCTCATGTATGTACAATAAATATTAAGCTGCAGGCGGTTACCTTAGCACAAAGTGCCTAACTATTTCTTGGTCAGGACCATTACAATGCAAAGTCACCTTCCAGCAGTGATGATATCCTGTCCAGTGTGGATTGCCAGTGTCTGTCCCTCTCGTACAGTGATTTCTCTGGTGTCAATATCAACGAGCAGGTCAGCCTTCAAGTGGATGACAATCCTTCTGAAGCCTCCATTCTGTACTGAATCAAGGTCACCATTCACAGACAGCCCTATTTAAAAGAGAACAAATGCAACTCAACACCAACTCAAGAACACCACACATGTAAAAAAAAAACAACGTAGGTAGTAATGGTACAAAGAGGAGTATTACTGACCCCTGTTGGGATGACGAAGTAGTTTAAGGCGAACATCTCCAGTGACATCAAAGCACAGCGGAAGAGACAGATTTTCAGTTTTTAGCAAAAATCTGTGAGAACGAGGAACTATAGAGAAACATAATCAAACGAGAACATCCTATAGGTAAAGTGAACTCTCTTCCACTGCACAACAAATTACTTATATAAACTATGACATGAATTGCATATATTAGATACTCTACCATGAGTTGCACTGTATGCCACAATAGTGGGAAGCATTTCTGGGGCAGAATTGACAACCAAATGATCTGTAAATACATTTGCACAAAACAAGTTGTATACATTAATAATACAAAGCTTAAGAGGATGGTTGTATTAATTGATATCCATATTCTGACACCTAACCTCAGCTTCAAAATAAACCAGTAAATACACACATTATTCTAATCCTCACCAGTTAAAGTTAACTATAGACTTTATTTAACACTGATTTAAATGCACACAAACAATAATTGTAAATATAAATGAAACATGTTATGTGTGGGTTTTTTTGCTTTCTTCAAATTCACCTTTAAGTAATTTCATCAAAGAAATTTGGTGGAAAGTTTAGGCCGAGGGGCATAGAAGTAGTTTACATTTTAAATCTTAACATGTAATGAAAGCAAAACATTTTTGTTAAACACATATGGTGCATTTCTACTATCTTTCAACAAGTCATTGTCTTTATCTATATGTGTTGGATGCAACTTTAACAGAAAAGAATGGATGTATAGGGTTATGCAGCTTTGGATGCTTTTTATAGTTGAACATGGGTGGTTGGATGGATCAAAACAGAAAATAAGTTTACCTTCAGATTCCAGGAAATCAAACACTATGTCGTGATGTATTACTTTCATTACTGGAAAATAAACAGTAAAGTACAAAAAATTAAACTCTGTTATTATCTTTCATGTACACGTTCTGTAAAAATGCAGATGTTGCAAATGTTGTTAATTTTGATGTAACTATAGCTAGTAATGTTTAAAAAGGCAGAGAGGAATTACTTTCTAAAAAATCTAAATATTCTAGATAACACAAGTTACAGAAGTCATTTGGAGTACCATAGAAGGGCTTTGCATTCTGAGATAATTACTTTAAATTTAGGAAAACTATTTAAATATTACAAGACCGTTATTTTGTATTTTAGCGTCAACTGTTGTATGCTACTGCTAAGAAGAACTACATATTTTGCTCATAAGATCATCATTACATGGTTGCACCTCCGTCATAAATACAGATGTAGAATAAACATTGCCTTAGCTCCCACAAACTCGGGTGTCCCTCAGGAAATGTGATCAAATCCCTATATAATATGACTCTACTAGTAGTCATATTTACTACACTAGTATAGTCATATGAGAACAGTGCACATGTTTACCTGATACTTGATCATGTAAACGACCACCTACCAAAAGGAAAGAGATGATAACATGAAAATGTGATGGAATTATGTGTCAATTAGCTTGCACCCTCCTCCACCTTCAGTTTTCATGTTCTATTCATTTTTTGCATAATGAAAACAAAGCATTGTACTGTAAATAATGCAAAGATTTACTCATGAGAAATGCTTGCTATATGCTTTAGGCTATATAGTATAGTAGAGTATATGAAATACAATATATTAGTAATTAATCAATAGTTTATCTCTCAGTGTACGCTGCAGATGTGTACCTATGTAGCCATGTCTTACCTTGATAACTAAGTCCGGCTGTTAAAAAGGAAAAGATGATAACATAAAATTAGGATAAACTTGTCAATTTAGTTTGAAATAGTCATGATTAGTAGTTTAGCTTGCACACTCTCGGGTGTATCTTAAGACGTGGATACCCCAGGTCTCTTTAGCTTGCTGATCCATAAAGGTTTTTCAAAAATGAATTGCTTTTGCACATTTAGATTAATTAAAAAAGCTTTTTAGAAGTAAATATATATTTTGGGTAGGCATTTTGGTCGGCTGTAGCTCAGTGGGATGAGTGGTCGTCCCGTAACTACAAGGTACCCGGTTTTGATCCCCGCTCCCCCCATAGTTGCATGTCGAAGTGTCCTTGAGCAAGACACTGAACCCCCAGTTGCTCCCCGGGCGCTTCACTGCAGCCCACTGCTCCTTAATGACTAAGGATGGGTCAAATGCAGAGAAGGATTTCCCCACGGTGATCAATAAAGGATATATTATTATTAGGTCCGAGCGACTGACGAAGACCCAGACTCAGTCCGAGAGGACCCTATTGAGATTGCTTCGTCTACATTGGGAGCATTTCTGGGGCACGTAGAATTATTTTTACCATATTTGGCACGCTTGTCAGGCTTGGTGAAAATAGCCATCTGATCAAGGAGTCAAATTTTTGCAATTCAGCCCCCTAAAATGCTTGGTCCAAATCAACAACACCTGATATCAATCAAATCATTGAAGCCAGATGACGTAGGATATGTCAACCGTTTTTTTATATCTCATTGTGGTAAGGATCTATGGCCCAATGAACATCTTAGGGGCGTGTCTTGTTTTTTAATGCTCATAGCGTCAACACTATTGGGACTAATCACTCGAAAACATTTTTCCTAAGTGCACATGGCATGCCTTAACTTGCGCGATTTGAAGACTAGGGGGCGCTACAATAATTCGCCGAAGTTGCCCGTTTTTAGCTCGTTTTTGGCACTTTTTGCCGTTACACATTTAACGTTATCTCCCACAAAAACATTCCGATCGACTTCAATCTTCTTTCCAGGATGATTAGAAGGCCTTGAGCATGATTATTCCGCAAAAAAATGTCGTTTTCACCCACTCTCACTTGTTGTTAAAATAATTCCAATAAAATCCCACTTTCTGTTTTTTGTTATGCTAGAGACTTTCCAAAAATAATCATGCATGATGCCAGTCAAGCCCTGAACACATTTCCACGAAGAAACATTCGGAATTGTCATTGCACCTACAAAAAAAAATAAAATGACAAGTTTTAGACCAGAATATATATATATATAATATATGTATGAAATATATATATATACATATATATATATATATACATATATTTATTTTAAATACATATTTGTACTAAATATAAACTATATATTTATAGACACAATATATAAATAATTATATCTGTATCTATATATTTATATATGTAACAGATTTGTATCGGTCAGGGAAGAAGTTTAGGAAGATTTCTTTTCCAGCATTTATTTGATCCTGCAGGAGACAATAAAACACACATATTGTCTTACAAAAGGTAAGAAAAAAATAAAATGACAAGTTTTAGATACTAATATTTTCTAGCTATACGAGTTCCGATTAAATTTTTTCAGCAAACCGGTGGCGCAGTGAGATAAAACACATGAGTCGTGTGTTCAAGTCCAGTCCACGGCATATTTTTTCATCACTTTTTTTTTACCTTTAATTTACATGACACGTGATGCATGTATCTGTTTACATTCTCAAAGCGCCCCTACTGGCCAAAACAAATAAGCATAAAAATGCATCAAATTCACATGAAATTTACACAACATGGTCTACACTTCACGTTGAGACACATGATGCATGTATATGTTCACATTCTCAAAGCGCCCCCTACTGGCCAAAACAAATGAGCCTAAAATGCATCAGATTCACATGTAATTTACACAACGTGGTCTACGCTTCACGTAGAGACACATAGTGCATGTATTTGTTCACATTCTCAAAGTGCCACCTAGTGGCTCAACTGGACTTGCTCTAATCTGCCCCAAACTTACCGTGCTTGTTACATGTCACGGCCTGAGGATATCTACAAGTCTAATTTCAGTCAAAGTCAGAGCGCCACCTGCTGGCTCAACTAGACTTGCTCTAATCTGCCCCAAACTTGTTGGGCTTAATACAAGTCACGGCCTGAGGATATCGACAAGCTTAATTTCACTCATATTTGAAGCGCCACCTACTGGCTCAACTGGACTTGCTCTAATCTGCCCCAAACTTGCCGTGCTTGTTACATGTGTCTGAGGATATCGACAAGTCTAATTTCAATCATAGTCAGAGCACCACCTACTTTGAAATACAAATTAGCTTGCACCCCTCTGCCACCCTCAGTTTATAACACATTAGGAGATGAGGATTCCCTCCCAGAATTAGGCTGTGGGACATAGCTGGGCCATGGATCGCCCTGCAAAGGATCAAGGATGACACTGATGATGTAAGTTACTTTGTTTATGACAGGATGGACCTCCACACGCCTGAAGCAACACAGCAACACTAGACTTGCTCGAATCTGCCCCAAACTCGTTGTGCTTGTTACAAGTCGCGGCCTGAGGATATCGACGAGCTTATTTTCACTCGCAGTCGACTCGCCGCCTACTGGCGAAAGAATATCAGGGTTACGCGACAAGCGGTAAAACGCACGACCGGCGGCCCCGCGTTCTCGGCCGAGCGGGTCGGCGTCCCGCCGGCGCCCCCAACCGGCGCCCCCAACTGGCGCCCCCAACCGGCGCGGGTGAGCGAGGACCCGTTCATTGCTGCTCGCAGCTTTAATTATTATTATTATTATTATTATTATTATTATTATTATTATTATTATTATTATCAATTAGATATGCAGCATCTGGAGTGCAAAAGTGTCTAGAATACATGCGTCAGAACGATGCAGATGTGTATCTATTTCTTACCTCCTCTACCGCGTCCTGTATAAAAAAGAAGATAACATAAAATTACAATACAGTTGTTAATAACTTTTAAATACAAATTAGCTTGCACCCCTCTGCCACCCTCAGTTTATAACACATTAGGAGATGAGGATTCCGTCCCAGGATTAGGCTGTGGGACATAGCTGGGCCATGGATCGCCCTGCAAAGGATCAAGGATGACACTGATGATGTAAGTTACAGCCACTTTGTTTATGACAGGATGGACCTCCACACGCCTGAAGCAACACAGCAACACACACTAGAATAATGGGGATTTTGATTTGTACAATGTCATTATTTACCATCTGTGCAGATATGTATCCATACAGACACATATATAAAGAAGCATGCACTGGTTTTGTGTGACCTCACTTGTTGATGTGATTGCTGTCTATTGGACTGTAAGTCATATTGTGTTAGTGGGATAATATCAGTTTCCAGCGGTCAAGTGTGGCCAGATTGTGACTTTGTCATAAGTTGTTATCTACAAATCAATTATCTAATAATATAGTTTCTGTAGATGGCATTGCCCTGGCATCCAACACCACCGTAAATAATCTCAACGTTATCTTTGATCGGGACTTGTCCTTTAACTCCCACGTAAAACAAATCTCAAGAACTGCCTTTTTTCACCTACTGTATGTAACATTAAAAAAATTAGACATAAAAAAACTAGTTCACGCGTTTGTTAATTCTAGACTAGATTACTGCAACTCCTTATTATCAGGCTGCTCTAATAAGTCTCTTAGGCCCCTCCTGAATGCTGCAGCTCGTGTACTTACAAAAACTAAGAAAAGATCACATTACTCCTGTATTAGCTGCTCTGCACTGGCTCCCTGTAAAATCAAGAATCACATTTAAAATTCTTCTTCTCACCTACAAAGCCTTGATTGGTGATGCACCATCATATCTTAAGGAGCTTTTAGTACCATATTACCCCACGAGAGAGCTGGGCTCACTAAATGCGGGGCTACTCGTGGTTCCTAGAGTCTTAATAAATAGGATGGGAGCCAGAGCTTTCAGTTATCAAGCTCCTCTTTTATGGAACCAGCTTCCACTTTCAGTCCAGGGGGCAGACAGACACCACATTTAAGAGTAGACTTAAGACTTTCCTCTTTAACAGCGCTTATAGTTAGGGCTGAATCAGGTTTGCCCTGGTCTGCCCTTAGATATGCTGCTATAGGCCTAGACTGCTGGGGGACATCTTAGGATACACTGAGCTCCTCTCTCCTCTTATCTCTCTCCTTCTGGATGAATTAACGTCCCTTTATTATACATTACTAATTCTACAACTTCCCCGGAGCCTTTGTGCCTTCTTGCCTCAGAGGGTCCATTGGTCGTGGATGTCTCTGAAGCCGGTCCTAGCTCCTGGGCCCTGCCCCCTGTCTCCTTGCCCCTGCTTCCTGCCTCCTGCCCCTGGCCTAGGCCTGGCCTCCTGCCTCATTGGTCCTGCCTCCTTCCTGCCATGGCCCTGCTGATGCCCCTCCTCTCTACCTTCTTCTGTTTACATGGATTGTGGTTATCTGGATCATTTCTGTCATATTCATTGAATGTGTTGTAACTCTGTAAACGTTGTTCATTCTTTACACATGACATCTATTGCTCCTGTCCATACAGGGAGAGGAATCTTCCTCTGTTGCTCTCCTGAAGGTTTCTTCCCTTTTTCACCGTGAAAGTTTTTTTTTTTCATTTTTTTTTCTTCGTTTTTCCTGATCCGATGTGAGTACAGGGATGTCGTATGTGTACAGATTGTAAAGCCCTCTGAGACAAATTTGTAATTTGTGATTCTGGCCTATACAAAATAAACTGAATTGTTGAAGTGTTACTCAAGTGGTCATTAAAGTGGTTATGTCATGAAATGGCACTGGGAACTGCCATTTTTTTAGACAGAACAGAACATGATGAAAACGCCTTCCTTTGACGCCTTCCGTAGTGTAAGAGTGATAAGGGAATGACAAATTAGGGGGAATTGAGTACCATCAGTACTCAACTCGAAAGTCTCATCCCTTTTTATTGGTTTCCCAAATTTTCAAAGCATATTTGGAGTGCAAAAGTGTATAGAACAGATTATATTATTATCTGTTGCGTCAGAACGATGCAGATGTGTATCTATTTCTTACCTCCTCTGCGTGCTGTAAAAAAAAGAAGATAAGATAAAATTACAATACAGTTGTTAATAACTTTGAAATACAAATTAAGTCATATTGTGTTAGTGGTATAATATCAGGTTGTTGATGTGTGATGAGAGTTAGACATTACATGTCATTTAGCTGACGCTTTTATCCAAAGCGACTTACAATCATGTTATATTCATACACTGTAGACAGAGCTACAGGGAACAATTCAGGGTTAAGTGTCTTGCTCAAGGACACATCGACTAGGGCGGGGATTGAACAACCAACCCCCTGATTGAAAGACCTGCTAACCACTGACCCACAGTCACCCCAGTTGAAACAAATAATATTGAATGGTCAGTTTCAAGCGGTCAAGTGTGGCCAGATCGTGACATTGTTACAAGTTGTTGAAGTGTTGCTCAAGTCGTCATTAAAGTGGTTATGTCATGAAATAGCACTGGGAACTGGCATTTTTTAGACAGAACAGAACATGACGAAAACGCCTTCCTTTGAAAATAAATTACACTCGTAGTGTAAGAGTGATTAGGGAATGACAAATTAGGGGGAGTGGAGTACCATCAGTACTTTTCTACCTCCCAATAATCTCTCAGCTGCATTAATTAATTTAAAGTGTGAATGCCAAAGTTTCGTCCCTCTTTGTTGGTCTCTTTCGTGACCACAAATATCAGTCAAATACATCATCCTGGGTTTATTATTCAGCCACCAGTTGTATAATCTTCTAATCATCCATTCACCTTTTATTAAATTCATTCATTTATGTATAGGCCTATGTTTTGTCGCAGTGTGCGTATCCATAATCAATATTTAATTCATAAAGAATTGATTACATGTTTTATGTGTGGAGTATTATGGTCACCATAAATTCAAGAAATCAGTGGCGACTAAATTTATTGATTAGCTATCAATTTTCTGTTTTCAAAGATTGGTACCCCGAGTTGGATTTGTCTCAGATTAAAGTGTTTCCAAATGGTATTATTGTTGCCATTGCGAAGACAACCGGATCGCTTTCTGTTTTCCTCAGCCTACTACGAGTGACAACCTTAGCAACGATTCAAACTATCAGGGAAGAAGCAAGGAATGTATTTAAATATTCAACATCATGGGGTTTCGCCCTCTCCTCTTGTGCTATGCAGAGACCGCCTCTCCTCACTGCAACCAGCACAACCACCAGGCTTTATGCAAATGGTGGTTGCCAACACGCAAATGCGCTTATGACACAATCTGGCAACTTTTAGCATCATTTGGAGGTAGAGCTATAACATGCGTTACTTTTCCTGGGAGATTATACCCAGTAACAGACAGATATAGTGAAAACAAGGCTTATAGGGAACCAATCTAAATGGTGACAGTGTCAATGTTCTGTTCTACGACATTTAAAGCATAAATCAAAGCATTAACGCAACATATACATAACCCAAATATTTATTGTCAGTTATTTCTTACATAATATAATGTTCTGCTAGGAATGGGAAGATTTACTTTAGAGAATGTATGCTGTTTGTATGCTATATTCTGTTGGATATAAAATACACTATATTAATAAGAAATTAATAATGTATCCGTCAATGCAGAGCGGAGCAGATGTGTAAATTAGCTTGCACCCTTCCAAATGTGTCTTCTTATCCTTCTTATTGTTTACATTTATTTGATATAAAGATTTCATTAAATATTTTCGATGTAAATTGATATTGTGTCTATACATCAATTGGTTGTATTAAACTTTTGCAAAGATGCAGCATCTGTTACTCGATGTGTTGCTTGTGATTCAGTTTTTCTGATGCAAATTTGGAGTGCCAAAGTGTATAAATACTGTATATTGTTAATTATTAAATGTGTATCTGTCAGGTTGGTGCAGATTGTTATGTGTGTTATGTCTTACTTGGCATTTGTGCTGCGAAAAAGAAAAAAGATGAGAAACAGAAATTCAGAAACAGTTAATATACTTAGGCTATATATGTACAATACAGTATATTTTGTTTTTACTTAATCAATAGTGTATCTTTCATATCTTACCTATTTGATAACTTTTTGCTAAAAAGAGATGACCGAAATGTACATTATTTGTTGATTTACAATTATGCTGTTTACAAATAAGCTTGTATTGATGCAAAATGTCATTGTGAATTAATCAACTGTATTTGAAATTACACACACAAACTTAAAATTGTATTAATATATTTTAGCTGTAGTCAAGGAATCTATAGTTCTTGTATAAATGCAACAACCATATTCATACATTGTGATTACACCACTTGTCTTCAAATCAAATCATACTGATTTGTTTTGTGTTTGTTTTATTCCCCTTTGTGTTGCTTACGAGTAAGTTTACCTGGAAATCCCCCATGACTTCTCCGACCAGAGAACGCTTGGCCACCAGCTGCATTAGGTCGAAATTCCTCTGGTGTTTCACCTTCCTTGGGTTTATGGAGCACATCTGTGTTCTCCCCCTGAGGCTTGGTGACCACCATTGATGTGAGTGGGGTTACAAAGCTGTACTTCAGCGACAGCTCCAAGGCCTGTTTCTTGGCGTTCTCTTTCTCAGATCCAGATAGCACCAGCCTGTGTCACAAATTGTGTACATGTGCTTTAAACATGACAGTTGACTTGACAAGAAATATGATGAAGTTACTCAACAGCTAACGTTATCTTTTGATAGTCTACTATTATTGTCTTGACCTCAGTTGCTGTCTGTAGGATTCCCCTATAGTAAATCCTTTAAGTCCTAACAAAATGGCTAAACATTCTCTGGCACACACTCCTCAAATGTGATGGTTTGCTGTGTTTTACAGTGTTGTACATTTTAAAAACTTGTGTTTGGACTGTTTGTCAGTCAAAACAAGCAATTTAAAGACATCACAAACCTCTGCAGTAGTTCTCACTGTGTGTAGGATACATACATACATAATGACACACACACAGACGCTTAAGGTGAAAACAATATAACAATATATAATATATATAACAATATACACTCACTCTTTCTCCAGAAGCTGTTTGACTGTGAGGTAGGCCCAAACCCTCTGGATGTGGCTGTCAGACTCTGTTCCATTGGACTCCACAATAGCATTTGTGTCAGAAAACATCATCCTTCTGTTGCGCTGTCATAGTCAAAATAACATGTTATGTCCTAAATCATGTTATATTTATGTATAGACAGGGCTTCCACAAAATATTACAGCTGGTGTGCAGGGAGGAGCAAGCCTTACTGAAATGGCGATAACTTGTGGAGTGAAGGTTTCAATGCTGTTGTCGGTGATTTGTCCGGCCACCACAATCTCAGAGCCATTATAATATTGGCTGAAGTTAGTCTGGGTAAGGTTGGTCGCACCATTATAGGTCATTGTCACATCTGTCAACAGAGGAGTGGCCACCTCTTCATAGAAACCCTATTGACATATAGTATGGACACTGTATGAATGTTTATCTCTCCACAGCCAAACATGATCGATTTTATTTTTGAAAATGTAGCAAATCACATGGTAAACAGTATTTATAATGGAAGTGATTTCAAATACTTTCAGCTGTAAATCAGCATCAGAGTCTTCATAAATCCGTCGAGCTACACCATTGTTCTGCAGGGACATCTTCTCAAGGAAATCAAAATTTACATCAAAACCAAAACCAAGGCAGTAGAGTGGGAATTTCTCTGCGATGGCCATTCTGACATTTGACTGTATTTGTTCAAGATTTGTCACCCCTGCAAAGACACAAGACAGGTGGCTTGAAAAAGGCAAATTCCCTTACACCAGTGGTTCTCAGACTTTTTATGTCATAATCCCCTTTGGAAAATGATGTACGCACAGGCATGAGTGTGTGTGTGTTTGAGAGAGCGAGGAGAAGAGAACATTATGTTTCTGTAAATTATTAATGTGAAATCAGATTTGTTTACTGTTCCGCCGTGAAATACACTTTGACGTCACAACATTAGTTGTGTTACCCATGCTTGGCCCCACACATTGATGAAAAAATAAAATAAAAAATGCAGCGTTGACATTCACATATTATCTGAACCATTCATGTTATAGCAATGAAATGTACCAGCTTCCAAATGTAGATGTTTAGCCAGTTATGTTTAACTTTAACTTTAACTTTTTTATTAGCTAGCAGACTAATACGTTAGCAAAAGTTAGCTTGCTACATAACATTATATTAAGTTGGGACCTCGCTCAGTGTCCACTTCTGCCTCTTAAGCCTCACATATACTTTCTGCAAGGTCGCACGGACATGAGCTGACGTAAAATCGTGATGAGGAAACGGTTTCATACTGCTCTCCTCGCTGAAAACATACACTCAATTTCCATTGCCAATCTGCGTCCATAGTTAGAAAATATTGGATGGCCACGAACAGTCAATCTTCTGCACAGAACCCCGTGAAGGGTCGTGTCTGATGCTCTGACGTCACTTTAACCATGTCGACACTCACGACCTTCACTGATGCATCGAGCACGAATAACATTTTCATCGCAAACCATCTCTGACGTCTATTTCTTTTTTTAGGTAGTCTATAAAATGAAAGGTTTGGGTCTCATTTTGTGTTGTCACATCCCACTGCACAGCATATAGAAGGCATGTGCAAGTGGGCTTGAACCTGGAACCCATTAGGGCTGCTGCCAACAGGGAATTAACATTTGACGCGGTTCTGATGTTAGCTGCAAGTCGTGTTGTGTTGTTGGGTCCTCATATTCATTTTAGAAAGTACTTTCTGACGTGTGACTGTGTGTGTGTGTGTGTGTGTTTTACTGTAACCTGAGGTAGGGTCTCCATCGGTGAGAAGTATAAGGATAGACGCTGAATCTTCTCTGGGATGTGCGTTCAGCATATGCACTCCTTCCAATACTGCTTTGTTAATGTCAGTGGCTGAAATGAAATGAAAACGTGTCATTACCACCATTCTGCTGTTCCCATCCCTTCATAACATATATATTTAAAACCTCACATCCTCTTTCGTGAATGTTGCTTGCAAATTTCTTGGCACTCTCCAAATTTTGCTCGTTGGCCTGAACAAGCTCTCGTTTCCAGTGAACAATGCTGCTATCAAAAGTGATAAGACCAAAGTGGTCTTCCTCTGCCAGGTCATTCAAGATGTGCAATAATGCTATCCGGGTCTGGGGAAAAACAACATTTACACGTTAGAATTTTTATTCAATAAAGAAAACGTGCAATAATATGTGTTTAACGTGAGTTTGTTTATTGCTTTAATAAACATAATGGACTTAATTAACTGAAATGAATACAAACTGGAGGCCAGTGCTACTCTGGCAATCTCTCACAAACTCACACTCACACAATAATTTACCTGTTTCATTTTTCTGCCGTGCATTGATCCACTTTGATCAATAACGAAGACAACATTTTTTGGTATGCTGACAAGACTCGATGGAGCAAAGTGATGAACAAAGTAGCCACGAGATTTCTTGGGGGGGAAGAAAGTTTGATTGGTTAGAAAAGAGTGTTCAAAAGACAGGAAGATAAAGTAGCTTAAGTGTGGTATTTTGTGTAACAATGCTAACAGACAATTACGAAGTTAGCAGTCTTCCTGGAAATGCCCTCTTTCTCTACCTTGATGTCTCCCAGTGAGGGGTTCCTGTTGACGTCATAAACAACAACCAGATCTCCATTCATACCCTCCTCTCCACAGCTGTCACACGTTTTCTGTTGTTCCTCTGTCGGGTAGAAATACACCCACGCCTGGAAACAGGATTAATCAGGTTTTACAGACTCTTGAAAGACGTTTGACGATATAAGTTGATGAACGGGTTTATTGGTAAAAAAGATGAGCCTAAGCCTTTCCTTTAATTTAGTTAGATTCAACTTTAATGTGTCTGCACAGCGTTGAGCACTAGTGATGCAGAGTGGCATCAGACCAGAAAGTGAAAACTGTTTCAAAAGTGCATATAGATATACAGTATATAAAAATGAATGAATGATACCAAGAGACCTGCACAATGATGAGTAATAAGTGGCATCATTATGATATAATCAAACAGATAAATATGGGTCAGAATCAGATAAAAATTGAGTGAGAGAATTTTGAATCACTGCATGCTGTACCTGTTTGTCCACTTGTGTTCTGGTGATAGCAGTAGCCAGCACGTTGGTGCTCAGACCTCCCTTAACCTTCATGAAGTTGATGCCTGCTTTCTCATTAATGTACACATCAACCTGGCATTAAGAATGAAATAAAATAGTTAGAAGCTCAGATCATGGGAGACGTTTCTACCCCGGCATTGTTTTCCGGAATTGATGCCAACAAGAGCCAAACCTTGAAGTCTTTGACAGGCTGCATGGGTCGAGCGTGGATCTGCAGCACGTACTTGCCAAGCCTGCGTTTCAGCAGCTCCTCATATGTGAGTTCAAAGGTGACCTTTTTGTGAGCAGCCACGGTCACAGAGGTCTTAAATTCCTCCAGGGTCCTTCCTACAGAACTGCAACAGACACAAACATCATTTAATTAAAGCAGTTGTTCCCCCTTTTTATGATCCCTCATTGCAGGTTATGACCATATGTGGGTGTGAGATGTGAGTAGTTCAACTTAAGTGAATTTTTGCTTGACCTGAGACCTGAAGATGTGTCAGACAAAAATAGACATTATTTTGTGCAACAGATTATTTTTCTTATTCTTCTCCTTTATCCCGAAGGACACACAAGGCTCTTCTACAAAGTACAATATTAAAACGATCTGTACAAGACCTGGCAATACAAGAGTCCATTGATCCATGTACCTGACAAGCCCAGCACTTTGGCCACGGGACACAGCCTCAGTGTACTGCTGCTGAGCTTTCTCTTTGCCTTTCACAACACCATCGTAGACTTGGCCATCGATAAACCTGAAGAAAGACCAAGGTAGAATCTGTTCATGTAAACACTCCTGAGTATTTACTATGATTAACCTTGTATAATTAAATGAAAATGTCTGTAAATATAATTTATTGCTTTACATACATTCTGAATTTACTGATGAAGGCGTTCTTGGGAATCCGGACCTGAAATTCTATTTCCTTTGACTCGTTCATACGGTTGGCCACGCGGCTTGTGATGACAGTGGTTGCATAACGACTGGTCACTGTTGAGTTGATGTGAAAGCTGTAGATATCCCAGTTGCCCTGAACAAATACAGGAGGAGGCACATTTCACAATAAAATAAATGGCATGGTTTATTTTGCAGGCTCATTCATGACTAGCTGAAAAAAGAATTGTGGGTGCTATCAGTGAAATATCATTGGTCTAACTGCAGAAACGCCCAATTCTTATTATTTTTCATCCAGTGCTTTGGAGTGGTGGAAAGTACAAAGTACAAACATTAACATTAGCACATCCTTGAACATCTACAGCAGAAACATAGACGTTCATGCAGCAGTAATATGAATCTAAAAACAGCAGATATAATAGTAAAACACAGACGGATGATTTTACTTTAGAGTGAGTACTTTTGATACTTAAAGCTAATTTTGGAGATAATATTGATATACTTAATATATAATATACCTTAAATACTTTTAAAAAGGTTTTTAATGCAGGACTTTTTCTTAGTGAAGTATTTTCACAGTAGGGTTTTAGTACATTCACTGAAGATAAGTATCTGAATGCGTCCTCCTCCACTGGTGTTCAAATGGCAATGACTTGCACACTCCCAATACTCAACCTTTACCAAGTCTTGACCATGTAATGTAATGGCTAATAAGGACACTGAACTGCTTACTTACAATCATTCTCTATAGTATTTTCGTAACCTAACCTAAATAGATACATTTCATAAATGAAATGTTCTTACAGCTCTGTCTCTTTGTCTGGCCTCACCTTGTTTAGTTGTGTGGTGGCCAAAGCCAGCAGCAGCCCAAAAAGGGTGATTTGCACCACAGCTCTCTCCATGATGGCTCCTGAGTGCAACACAGGTGGCTAAAACTGTCTTTTGAACTCAAACAGACAAGGACATCATTGTGTACATAATCAGGGCAAACTCCTCTTTCTCTATCAGCTATTTCAACAACTCACTCACTTGCACACCCACACACAAATACACTCTGCATACTACCAGGAATCAGACGCAGCACAACATTTTATGACAGGATGAAAAAAGGCTGAAATGTTTCATAAATTCAACCACTTACGTGAGCTTTAGCTGAGGGTCCAGTCTGCCCACTCTTCCAGGAAACACTAAACGTTTATTACGTAAATACAGACAAAGTTAATGAAACCAGTATGTGACTTATATTGTATGGTGTCAAGCAAAAAATCATTTATTATTTCTGTCTTCAAGTATGTACAGCTTTTGTGAAATGTACCGATCTGACGAGGTCAGGAAAACAGGTGATACAGCAGGCAAAAGGAACCATACACCTTGCTTTCATTGCAAGCATTACAGAGATCAAATACAGGATTTAATGTGAAAAGCACAACAGAAATAGCTGCATAGGGGATGTTCTCAGGAAAAAGAAAAATAATCTATATTTTACCATGGATAGTTCGATGGTTTAAATCTCCACCAATTGTATACATAAAGTTCAGTTTATTTATTATTACTTCCACTGTTGTATAACGTGGTTCGCAAAATTCGAAAAAATAATAATGATGTCAAAGATGATATTGACTTGAACGTGAAAATGTAGGTTACAGCATTTCTGGAGCTTGACCCATAGTCTGTCTGGATCATTACACCCAACCTAATTCCTGACTGCGTAGATTTTTGCCACTGAGTTGTTTTACCACGATACATCATCGCATTGGTGCATTCTACACATTATTATTGAGTGGGAAATCTGCTAAGAAAAGTTATAGAAGAAGAAAGTTTTAAAGTTTTTGAGGAAGCACTATTTAAATAACTGAATAGCGTGATAGCGTAATATTTGTTGGAGATCTTTGAATTAATTCAGCCATAGTACATACAATTAGCTGTATGAGCCAGATGATCTTGTGAGGCCAGCATTGAATAAACATCATTTAGAAAACATATGCATTATATAAATAGCATATCAAACAGTTCTCTCAAACAGGCTTCTCAATAGTTCACATTTTTCATGAGCCTCTAACGTCATCATATCATCAACATTTATCAAACAGCCAGTCATCTCGTAAAAACCACAAAGGCAACCATATGTAAAGCTACAGACTGCATTAGTAGAGGTATGGTATGATCATGATTCTGACTCATATGTCCTTCAGCCCTCCTTGTCGTATGGCCTCAATACAAATTTATCTTAACAATATCTTACTTTAACTCACCACTTCAACCTGTGCACACACAGAATATCAATGCATTCATGCAGGTGGTGCAGGTGGCAGAGCAATCCCACAGGGAAATTACTTCAGTGAATAAGTTTTTACAATCTGCGTATTTTATGAACTGCAACATGACCAGATTATAGTGTTTAGTTATGTTTTGTTGCTAAAGTAAATATGTGTCAATCAGCATTCATTATTCAAATCACAAAATTTAGGTGGTGAAAGCATATAGAATATCTAGAGTCTGCTTTGAATCTAAATACTTTTCTTCATAAAACTGAAACTGCAATTCAAGGCACTCTCACAGGTGTTTTTCCACCTGAAGACAAAGTTCAAGTTCGTTCAAATCTCTTAAGGATATTTCAAGCGCTTGTGCTGGAAGCATTTCATCGATGAGGAATGAAACCTATCCTTGGACTGAGAGAGCAGAGTAAAGCGACTGGTCCTAGTGACCAGGATGTCAAGTCTTCACAGTGACGGCATGATGGTGGCGAATAAGGTGTCGCGCTAAGACACATATATGCAGCACCGACCAATGTATTATCTAATGTTAACTGTACAAACACTTGAACTATGTACAGACAAACAGGAATTAATAGGTATATATATATCTACACACGTACCATGAATAAACACTACATTATGAACATTCAATGAGTGACATGGTACATATCTAAGCAATAACAAAAATCTGCTCTTCTAAGTCTGATTGGGCTAATTACACATATTTTAATGTACTACTACGATTACACTGCACTCAAAGATTAGGTACTTTAATATGGAAATGAGGTATGTTGATGCAAATTAAACAAATAACATTCCATTCCTTCCATTTTCAATACCGCTTATCCTCATTAGGGTCGCGGGGGCGCTGGAGCCTATCCCAGCTGACATAGGGCGAAGGCAGGGGACACCCTGGACAGGCCGCCAGTCCATCGAGGGCAAAACAAATAACATAAAACGCATAAAATATAATGGAGACGAGTATGTACATATGATTAGATACATGCCAGTTAAATATATACAGTGTATTCACATACAATTGACTGGACCTATGATGACATTTCTTTTTGGTAACGGAGTTGGAAGACACAATGCTACTCAGGTTACAGAGTCCTGGCTTTGGGGTCCAGTGGGTGATATGATGGAGCTGGAATGGGGCTGGAGGCGTCCTGGGCCGAGGGCACGTCAGGAAAGGCAAAGACTCCTGAAGGAAGGGGGAAGAGCAACCCGGGCCACTGGCTAACAGAGAGAGGCAAGGACAAGGCTCTGAATGGAGCAGGAGGGAGTAGCTGATAGCTGGGATGGGGCCCTGTGGAGGGGCTGGTCAGCATTGCTGACCCCCGGGCCATCAGAGGAAGACTGCAGGGCTCTGGACCTGAAGCTGTCCATGATACCTAACAAGGTTAGATAAGGCATATATTGAACAAAACAGTAATGATTAACTGTATTTGCACAACACAATCAATTGTGTAATCAGATTGCGTCCTTACAATGTGTAACATATTCAAAACTATCAAGTGTATGGTTAGTTACTGTATGTGTATGTGTATAAAATAATAATAATAATATATAATAACTTTATTTGTATAGCAGCTGTTTTGACAGACAAAGCAGCGAAAGCAAGGCACTAATAACAACAGAAGGCTAACAAAGCAAGACAAGGTAAGGTAAGAGTAAACCCTGATAAAACAATAAATGGGTTTTAAGAAGGGATTTAAAAGACATTACTGATTGTGCGAGCCTTATCTCCTCAGGCAGGTCATTCCAAAGCCGAGTTGCCCCGACAGCAAACGCACTGTCAGCTTTAGTTTTCAGCCTTGACTTTGGAACAGCCATAAGGTCCCCACCTGAGGATCTAAGGTTGCGAGCTGGCTCATAAGGGGTCAACATTTCCTAAATATATTTTGGGGCCAGACCCAGACATGCTTTAAAAGCGATCAGTAAAATAAAAAATCTATTCTAAAATGAACAAGGAGCCAGTGAATAGAAGCCAGAATTGGGCTGATGTGATGTTGTCTGTTTAAACCGGTGAGAAGCCGAGCTGCTGTGTTTTTTCCAGGTCAGTGTGAGAGAATTGGTTTGATTTTTAGAGATTATTCTAATTTGAAGGAAACTTTTGTGATTTGTGGTAGTTATTATCTAAATACTGTGTGTATATGCACAACTTCTACTGTACCTCCTTAATAAACTATATTCTAGTGTTTAGGATTTTAATCATTTTGTTTCTTATAACCGCAGTGCTGGTGGAACACAAAGTGGTACATCACGAGCATGAAACTCACATCTGAAGCACTAGCCAGCTGTCCACATGTTCGAGGCACAACCTGATTCCAAAGCTGCTGCCCGCTGATGCTCAGAGAGTTAGTGCGTGGCCTGTGGGTGACGATAAGAACCTCCTGGGCCCAGTCCTCCATCAGCCGCTGCAAGTCTTCAGGCAGGCTGTTTTCACCGGCACTCATGGAAAAGCCGGTGTATGTGCCTGTCTTGTTGTTGCTGTTATTGGCCTGAGCTTGGGCCAGTCCCATCACTGGCTGATGAGAAGGAGGTGTCGCACCTGTAGGCAGCTGCTGTGATTGATTGAAAGCCCCTGGCCTGGCTCCAGACCCTGGGGAGACACACGTACCATGAGATCAGGTTCATTGAGCTGGTTAGATTGATATAAATTAACATGAGGCTTTTAGTGAGACACTGTAGTTCTACATACTGTTGCCACGTTCTTTACCAAGACAAAGACGCTTCAGTGTTGACCCTAGAAGACAAAAAAAAGACTTTAAACAAATGTTCATTGCCATAAATATATTGTCCAATAACAAGATGCATTGCAAAACAAAGCTGCTTAATACTGCCACAAAACAAAGGACCAACTAAAAACAAACAAATCAATCAGTCCCCTAAAACAAGACATTACATTTATTGCCAAAATCATGCAAGTGGTCGAGGTGAGAGCCATATCAAAGTGCAGTGTTGCAGTAATAGAGAGAGAGAGGTGAGAGATTAGAAATGTTAGAGCATATCGGGGTGCACGTGGCATGCAGAAGTTCATTGGCATGGTGGATAAGTAACACAAATATGTATGGTATAAGGTGGATAAATAGTCAAAGCATCAGTAAGAGACACTTGAAATGTTAGATAGGCCTAATGCCCATAACCTTGATTATCCAACACTCAAGCCTCTGAAACAAGGTATTTGTCATATTTATCAATCCAAATCAATCAATCCTTTACTTAACTTTTACTTAAAGTTCACACTTCAGGGGTTTGAATAAGCAATATGTGTGAGCAAAAATACAAGATAAAGGCAGGTGATAAGGAAGCTTAAGAAAACCCAGCGGTGTCGCAGATTGTTTGGCAAAGGCAGAAAAAAGATATCAGTGAGCTAAAAGTAGAGACATAGATAATAATAATGGCAGAAAAAAAATCAAGCTATGCGGGAAGAGAAGAGATACAAACAGATAGACAAAGACACAGGCCCACTGAGAAATCTAGCTCGTGGCTTGCTACTCGATTTATAGGTCACTCTCTCAGATGTTTGAGGGTAATTAGACCAGCCTGTAGAGGAGGATAATCAAAGAGGGGAGAAGACACCAAGGTAAGAACAGCACACAATGAAATACCCAACCGTATTAAATATAACATTTGTTTGTTATTAATTCTTTGATGAATCTACAAGTTTACAGTTTAGTATTAGTGGAAACACTGTTTGGCTAAGATGCTTTGATGTGTGTTGCTGGTGGTTACCTTGCCCAGGTGGAGCTTGTGTGCCGGTGCCGTCTCCATGTAGTCCACCGTAAATATTATCAGAAGACAAAGATCCCTTGAGGGAACAGGGCTGCTGAGTCTGAACGGACTCTGAGGTTGAGCTGGGAAGGTGGCTGGTGCATGAGCGTGCCCTGCCGTCAGTGGGGATAGACCCTTTGGCCGGAGAGCCATTTAAACTCACTGTGGGCTCACCTGTACCTGTAGCAGCACCTAAACACACACACACACACACACACATACAAGCATTGGAATGGCATGCTCATCGCTCCTGCTGTAAATATTCAACCTATTAGAAAAGTTACTCACTGGATCTGCTGGAGTCACTCGATTTGGTTGTGACATTTCTAAATTGCTGAACCAGAGGGCTGAGAAGTTTTCCAGGCTTCAGTCTGTGTTTGCTGGACCTCTTCCTTCGACCGGCGTGTGGTGCAACGTGTGAGAGACCCAGGCCAGTAGGAGGGGCTTTGCCAAGCTGGCAATACAGCAGCTCCACTTCCCCCCGCTGATGGGCCTGCAGCTCAGATATCTCCCTCAGATGTCTGAGGGGATGGAGGCAGGAATATACTGGTCACATTCGGGCTAAATGACAAAATATTTTCATGAGAAGACACTTAATGAGGCTAAAAGCAAACCCCTGGCTACACATACTTCTCCCTGAGTCTCTGTAGTTCCCTCTTCATGTCCGAGTCCTCCATCTCTGAGTCATTATCGCTGCTGGCATAGGCCGAACCGTGCACGCCTCCATGCCTACTTGGTGAGTCAGAGCTCTGCACACTGCTGCTGCGCCCTGATCGACGGAGGAAGGCCACTGCCCTCTTCATGAGGTCACTTCCTCTGCGCTCAGAGCGAGTATGTTGAGACGGGGTGGCAGGAGCCAGCTTCGCTGGGCTGCTCTCAGCCCCAGAGTCTGAGGAGAGGAAACGAGCATGGACCGTGACATCCACAGCGACAGAGTTCGAGGTCAGGGCGCGAGGCAGGGAGCCCCGCTTGGCCATGGATGGAGGTGTGTCCAGGTAGAAATCAGGCGGGGCAGAGTAGCGGCTGCACCGTGTCCTCTGTGTAATGTCATCTTCAGTGCTGACCACAGAGAAACGACCAATTGTGGTGGATGCAGCCTGGATGTACTCCTCACTGTATCCTACAGGGTGTGCCGGTGAGGCAGCACTGCTCCAGCTCCTCTGCTTCACATCTCGTCTGTTGGCCACTTCAGGAGGAACAGACATTATCTGCCAAAAGAAAAGACAAATCTGGGTATTCACAGGGCATCATGTAATGCGTCTGTAACAGCAAATGCAGTTGAACTGATCAAAAAGACAATTCTACTTTTCCTTTAAATGTGAGGAAAATCTCTACCTTAAATCGGCCTCGTGTTCCAGAGCAGGAAACAGAGTGAGGAACGGGTCTTCTTGACAGGGAAGCTGTAAAAGAAACGTCCACAACAATAAACACAGTGGCTCTGCAATAATCAACAAACACTAAAACAAACAGTGAGATAGAAGTTAATGATACCAGTCTTGTTACATGGATTAGTGTGTGCTGTACATACCACACACAGCTGAGTCACTCAGTGTGCTCAAACTGTCCATTCTCTCTGGAATTTGAGGCTAATAGAGGCGACATGATGAGAGATTAACAAAACAGAGCCATTAGGAAACTACAATACAAACCATTCTGTTATAAGTGTTAATGTAGAGATAATATTTATTTAGATGATGTCTGATCTTTGTGCAGCTAGACAGTAGTTTTTCATGAAATATTGTATGCACCTAAAATGTATTTCCATGAATCCAAATGGCTCACAGTATATTTAATCATATTTTAAATGTATCTGGCAATATATCCCACACGTTTTTTTTTTTAAACCAGCTGGTCGACTACATTTGAAAAAAAGGGTGAACATTTTTATTTTTGGAAAAAAATGGTATCACTTACATGTATATAATATGTTCATTCTACCACTCCAAAAATGATTGACAGGTGTTAACACATAGACTTACATGAGACAACGACAAAAATTAAAATAAAGCTTGCTTTTTTTTCAATCAAATAATTTTAAAATAATTCACAAAATCTAAAGCAATGACAAGGCCCATTTACAGTTAGTTGCTGTTCTGTAGCTCTCGGTCATATCACATAATCTAATAAAAAGTATTTAATACGAAATACTAAGAAGTGAAATTATTTCGTCAACTGATGTTTTTAAAATCAAGAGTTAAATATTTAAGCCTACAACTTTTAATTTCAACTGTATTTAAATAGTGTTATATAGTTTATTAAGTTACTAATAATTGTACTTACTAGCTGTTCTCCCACCCTGTAGCGTCCCTCCCCCATCGGCCCTGGCGTGCTGTTTCCTGACCCTCCTGTGGCGCTCTCTGGACCAGGAGGAGACTGGATGTACTCGGTGCCAGAGCCTGGTGTCTCTGCAGCACTGCCTGATGGATACATGGGAGCATATTCCTGGTAGAGCAAGTTCCTTAGTTTCTCATCTAGAGTTTTTATGGTGCTGTCCACAAAACCCCCGCGACCCAGACGTCCATCGCCGTCTGATTCACCAGGCCCTGCACCATGCTGGGATGGCGCTGGGCTCTGGGGTACTGAGGACACTTTGGTCCCCCCCACGCTGGAAAAAGGCTGGTGCATCACCACAGGCTGCTGTGGGCGCTCGCTGCGAGCTGTGGAGGCATAGGAGACAGACAGTGGCTCTTTGGCTGAACATGGCTCCTGGAGTGGAAGGGGAGTGAGAGGAGACCCGATCTGTAAACCGCTCACATCCAGAGACAGGGGCATGACCAGGTGGCAGCAGGGCACCTCGTCAACCATAGAAACAGGACCTGTCCTGTCGGGCATCTGCTGAGCTGCATGGATTGGGGAGATGGAGCCCAATGGAGATCCCCGTGATTCATCCACAGGTACTGACGTATGTGGGGATGACGGGAGTACAGTTTGAGCTCTGGGTTGCTGGGCCTGATGAACACTGAGCTGCACCGAGCTGCCCACAGGCTCCATCGATGTCACTGACTGAAGGGTTGGGGGAGCAGACACAGGGGGGGACAGGGTAGCTAAGAGGAGAGGGTCTGTGTTGGACATTATCGGAGGGCTACAGAATCCATACACATCATAGGCGAAGCCACCACTTCCACCAGACATTGTCGAGGACGACCCCTCTTCTGCAGGAGGAAAAAAAAAGAAGGTAAGAGAAAATGATAAAATATACCAAATTGTATTTGCACACAGGAGCTGTAGGATCTATTGCATTCCGCTGCCAAAGTGCGGTGCTATTGTTCCGTGAAGCTGTCAAAACAGCTGGTGAAATTGCTCTGAAGAAACAAAGTCACCTCTGGATGCAGGCGGCTTTGCAGTGCCACTGTCAGCAGGGTGGGTGGTGGCTGAACTCCCAAGAGACTGTGTAGCTGTCCCATCAGTTGGGGTCTCCTGGTTGGATGTGGGCGTCTCCTCAACGGGGCAGATAATGAACCATCTTTTTCCTGTGTGAAGAACTGCAATTCAAGAGATACCACACATTTTCTTACAAGTGAATGTGAAAAAATGAGGCAGGCCTATAAGGACATTTTAAAAGAGATAATCGTTTTACCATTCTGCTGATAGACTGGCTGATGTGCTCCAGGCTGCTGACTCTGCAGAGCAAGAGACAGCAGTGAGCTAAGTCAATATGCGATATAGTACTATATATAAATATATATATACATACAGCCCTCTTACCTCTCCTACCAGCCCTTCAGAAAGCTGGCCTTGTTCAGGACTACAACTCAAGGCAGAGGCCCTTTCACCCTCTATGTCTTCATTCAGCATGTCTTCAGCTTTATCCACAATGTCCTTTAGCTGGTCAATGAAGATCTCCTTCTCTAACAGTAGGATGAACCCATTCTCTACCTGTGGGCATACAGTTTAAAAGATGTTTAACAATTTCATAAATAAAACCACAAAATGACGAAAACTGCAAACTGTAAAAGACTCAACTAACCATGTAAGTGGCAATTTCCTCTGGAGCATCTCCATCCAGATCAAATTTAAATGTCACCATTTTGTGGTTGTGAGTCTCCAGTTGGCATTCCACCATTTTATCACCAGTGTTGCAGACCTGTGTGTGCAGGGGTTCCCCTTAACAATCAGACACATCCACATTTTAAGAAATAAAAATAACTTTGTGTCATTACACTATGACTCACATTGAGCATGCTCAGTTTGGGCTTGCTGGTCCTTTCTTGACGGGAGCGGGTGCGAGCAGACTTACGGTGATGTTTCCTGGGTTTTCCGTCCCCCTTCCCTCCACTAGCCAAGCTGTCATAGCCGTCACTTGTTTCCTTACCAGATGCCACATCAGAGTTGAGACTATAAAAGGAAATGTTAACTTCATCACCTTGTGGTTGGTGGCACGTTTTCATCACATTAAAATATAACAGAATCAGTAAAAAGCTGAAAGACAGTAAGAAAGTTGACCACCTGTCATAAGCATAACTCGGTAAAGATCCGGGTTTGTCTTGAAGCACATCCTGAAGATAGAAAAATGGGCGGGAAAGAAGAACTTAGGAGAACTTATTAAATGTTGTATTTTATACAGAATGGATCATTGTAAGTTTGACACTAGTATTAATGTTAATGTATGCTATTAGTCTAAAGGGTTATTTTAGTCTCAAATGGAGAAGCTGGTGTAAAGATGGGATGGAGGCATTCAACTGATATGAATGTAATTTGAGAGGCAGCCTGTGGTTTGAACATGCTTTCTGAGTAACAATTGGACATCAGCCAGCAAATGTCTATTTGTATATGCATCCGCATAAAGTTCAATATTACATGTGAAAATGTACACACTTTGGCTTTATCCCTACCTCTACACAGGACTCTTGTTGAAGGATGCTAGAGGAAGATGTTGAATCAAAGTTTTGCCGAGTTGTGGCCGGGCCGGCGCACTCAGACACTGAGACTGTTGTCTGGATGCCAGAAGGCTGCAGAAATGGGGCTGTGACTGAAGCTGCAACAGGAGCTGGGTCTGGCAGTGTGACAGGAATTGGGGCAGAGCCTAAACTTAGGACGGAGAGTTTGGGTTTACCAGGTGCATAAGGTGTATCTGAGCTTGGAGATGAGCCTTTTGGTGATTCAAAAATGAGACCCGATGCTTGAACTGGAGCAGAGGCTATAGTTTGAACTATTGTTGGAACTTGTATTGGTACTGAAGATGGGGCATTAACAAGGCTCAAAGTTGGAGTTTGAGGCATGACTGCAGCTTTAGCTGATGGTGGTAGGTTTTGTGCTGGGACCAGAGCTGGAGTTTGTGCTGGGGCATGAGTTTCAACTTGGGCTGTAGCTGAGATTGAGGCTGGGGTTTGGACTGGAGCTGGAACTGTAGGAACTACAGATAAGTCTCGGTCTGCTGCATGGGTTACGACATCTACTCCGCTTCCCCAGAGAGAAGTCTGACCAGCAGGCAAGGCAGCGTGGACCGGAGCCAAAAGGAAATCTCCCAAATTACCCTGTGGTGCATTCATCTGTACCTGGAAAAAATAGCACACTTAGGGATTTGTTCATCAAATAATGTGAACTGGTAAATATTCACCACTAAATCCCCAAATCCTGCATGCATCATACCCACAATTAAGAGACACGTTACCACCTTAGTATAACAGGTTTCCCATGAACTGAACCATTACAGTGAGAACTAAGCCAAAATATTCACCTGGACAGGCGGCTGAGCCAATTCCTGCTCAAGGTATGGGGCAGGGTATGGGGTTAGTTGAACCTGGGAGAGGTGTAAGGGTTGGGAGGTGTGGTAGCTACCAATGTTTGTCTGGTATGTGAGAGGGCTACCCTGCAGCTGGGGCGCTGCAAGTGACATGGACATGGCAAGAAGTGGAGTAGATAGTGCCAGATTGGGCAGGTGCTGAGATGTGGAGAGATGGGTCTGAGGGTTGCCGAGAGTAGGTATAAATGGCAGGGTAGTGTGAGGGGTCAGAGGGTGGGAGGGGTGGTGGGATGATGGTGAGTAGTGGGAGCTAGACATAACAGGGCCAGTGCTGCTGTAGGCACATTGCAGAGTAGCTCGGGGGAGGGAAGTGGGCCTGAGGCCCCCTATTTGAACAACAGGATATGGTGAGGGAAACTGGGAAAGAAGGGGAAATGATATAAAATGAACAAAGACAACCAGTGGATAGTCGATAGAAATAACATTCATGCAGGCTCTTTATTTATGACTCCTGTAACCTACACTAACATTTGTAGGATATTATTACCAAATTCTCTAACTTAGTTTGATTCACATCGCACCTGTGTGCTGATCTGAAGGAGCAGGAGTGGGGAATGAGTACAGGACACTGACTGTGGAAAACTGGTAGCTATGTCAAGAGGATACAGGTGAGATGTAGGCTAGTCCGCAGGTAACAGCTAAGGAAGGAAATCAAACATTTGTTTTCCACTTACTGACTGGCGAGTAAGAATGGTGTGATGAAAATACAAACTAACTCTGACAAGATGTTCTGGTCTGACAACTTCAGTTTAGTAAAAATGAGCTGCAGGGCAGGTAGACTTAATTTTAATGAATTATTATGTGTGGTTTGCAATGTATCTACTGTAGCCAGCTGCAGGTAAGTTATAAGATATGACGGCTATACCTGGGGCAGCACAGCAGCTGGTTGGAGATGGCACTACAGGGAGGAAAGACAAATCGGAAGGAAACACAAACGACATGAAAAGCTATTCACACACACACATACATAGATATACTGCACAGTATGTGATGAAGTATTTAAAAGGGAGTACACATAAGGGAGAGGAGGTAGTACCCCTAACCTCCCCATGGTTGTGCATTGGATGATTAGCAGACAGGGTGGGGGGACTGGTCCTGCCATTGACGATATGATGGAGACAGTGGTCGAGAAGAGTGAGATCTCCACCTTCAAACAAACTCTGTGGGAGGAAAACTTGTGTGGGTGGGGATAGATGTGAACCGGGGTTGGTTCACTGTTTGATGATGGGGCAGAGGGTGAGGCTAAAAGAGAATGTAGAGTGACTGCAGGAGATGTGGGTGAGCCTGGCTTAGAGACTGAAGTAAAATGGAGAGATGTGGAGACAGAGTGTATATATGTCTGTCCCTGAGATGCACTTTCCTTTGTCTCATCCCTCAAAAAGTATAACATGCAAGTCTTACAGTGTGGGGGTGGGGGCTGCGTGGCACGATTAGACGGAGCTCTGAGGGAGGTTGTAAATTCAGGGAAAGAAGAGGTGATTTGAAATGACTTGCTAAGTCATGATGAGTGTGGTGATGTGTGAGCAATGGGGAAGATAATAAAGATGGATTCTGGGCTGGGTTACAGGATAGGAAGTTCTCTGTGCGTTGAATACAGATTCTGTGACGGACACAGACAGGGGCTTTTAACCATCGTCTCAGTGAGAGAGTGTTTCTTACACCGTAACATCTCAACCAGGGAGGCGCTTCCATGCCTAAAACACACTGTGCTCTCAGTGATCAACAGGTTCTCCTGACATACAAAGGGATCACTGGAGTGACGCTGAACAGATATCATTCCAAAAAATAAAATAACAATGTTGTTATTTCAGAAACAATTTAAGAAAGTTGCCACATACATAAGAAATGCTTTCACTCACTGTTTGAGATCGATAAGGCCCCTGCTGCAGTTGTGCTGCAGGTTGATGATAAGCCCCAGGATGCAGCTGCTGGTAGGCTCCCTGGTGTAATTGAGTCGATGTTTGGGTGTAGTTTTCATGAAAGGCTTGTGCTGTGGGTTGCTGGTAGGTTCCCTGGTACAGCTGAGGTTCAACCTGTGCAGGAGGACTGTAGATGTTCTGAGTTGAGGAAATGGATTCTTGGAGCGACTGGTAGGGGCCATCTTGCTGATTGTTGAGATCATCTAAATGCATTATAGAGCTCACTCCGCTGTCAACTGTAATAACAAACATTATAATTCACAACGATCCTCTGCAGGAAGGACATACACTGAGGAAGGACAGGGTAAGGAATAACAGTAGAGAAATATCTCATTGATGACTGATAGGTGTTACTGTCAACTTTTCTTGTTTACCATCACAAATACCAATGTAATAGTTTTAAGTCATCATCAATGTAATATCCTGTTAATAGATGAGTGAGTTCTAACAGTAACACTGAGGATGTATGATATATGATACGTTGTGTGCTTCCAATTGCAGGTTCTCACATGTGGCGGCTGGCACGGTGCAGATCAGGGTCTGCTGCTCCACCTCTTGGTCCTCATAATCTGTCGTAGCTAATGCGGGTGCCTGTGGTACAACAGTACCGGGCACCTGCAGTAGGTTTGGCTGCGGCTTCTTTACAGCTGCTTCGCCATTGCCTGACATGACGGTACGCTCCCTCCTCCATTTGATGAGAGCCACGCGGTCACGGATAGACTTCCCAACTATCTTCACATCACAGTCCAGGAAAAACCCTGATTCCACCTACAGGACACATGTAACATACTCACTGCAGCTCAGAACAAACCAGGTTTGTAATTCAACACTGTACGTAATCAATCACCAAATTGTCATTCTATTCGACCCTTGAACAACAATAACTGTTTGTTTATGCCTTCTAATACATTTGCAAGGATCAGCTGATTAATTGCTTTAGTTTCAATCAATATCAATCGATCCATCAAGCGTATGGTTACAGACATGATCACTAACCAACCCCCTGTTACATTAAACTTAAAAGGGCCCAAGATTATGTTCCAAACTAAAGGCTGCTGTATTACTAGACACTTATATATACTGAAATATGTGGTAGAATGATACTACATAGGAAATAATCCACAACAAGTTGTCCTGATATATCGAAAGCACCTCATTGCATTTCCTCCGCTACGTCATTGTGTATTATTGTGCTTATACCACAGCCAGTTTTTTTAGTCAATGGGAGTTGGGCATAGTAAAACATAGTAATAATAAAGTTAACATCTAATGGTGTAAATAAACCCTACAATTATTGTCTGTGTATTCAATGAAATTAGTCTTTCAGTAACTTAAAAAAATTGTTTACCATTTCTTGGGCCACAACCTCCGGCACTTCGTTTACCAAGTCAAAGGAAAACTCAATGGCACCAGTGTCCTTGTACTTCCCCTTCAGCTTTTTAGTATCCTCAACCCACAGCTTCAGGGCAATGGATGATTTCTTTCCATCATCGTCTTCATTGAGCTCCACCCTCACGCCTGTATCCTCTGCAAAGAAGGCATGATTCAGGAGGTCCTTGATGGAGTACCTGGAGGAAATACAGTTAAAGCTCACAATGAGAGTAACCTAATCCACACAGAAACATCAACCATGTCAGAACCAAATACTGGCATAGACGTCACACCGCAGAAACAGAAACAAACCAACAGTGTTGCTGTGAGGATCAGCCGCTTTCTACATACAAAATACATCACGAGCCCTGAGACACTGTCAAAAAGTCCTGCTCCACTTACCTTTCTTCCCATCTGTTACAGATACATTCCCCGATTATTTCCTTAATTTCTGGGTCGCTGACTTTGCTGTAGCTGGCAGGTTTCACCCCCTGCAAAACAAACCAGCATTATTAACATGTATCAACTTAACAACTGACACACACAAAACAGCAGAACTTAGCAGATGACCGCATGCCAAAGAAAGTACATAAAGTACTGTTTGCAGTGTCAAAACACATTCATTACAAAACCTATTTTCCCCCAGACATTTCAACTTTGGGGATTAAGAGGCTACTGCTGTAAAAGAGGACTTTTGATACGCTGGAACAATTAGTTGAGCCATTAGTCAAACCTCAAATAACTGATTACAATTACAAGAAGAGATTTGTTGTCGGAATCATTAATACCATTTTATTTATTTTTTACATTTCATGGTTAAAGCGAGACTATATCCATTGAAAGAAGAAATACCACACCTTGATCATTTTAATACAGCTACGGCTTTACTTGCTCTGGAATCGCCAGTAGCTTTGGTGGCTTATATTAGCAAACATTTATACATTTCTGAGTTAGTTTGCTGACTTTACCTAAAATACGAGATTTACGACTTGTTTTGACTTTGGTTAAATGTTGGGAGCCAGTGTCATAAGTTTTAACATTTTAAATATTGCATAGTCAGTTGGTCTATTAAACAATATTTGTAGATATGTATAGTTATATAATCGATAATGAAAATAATTGGTTGCAGCCTCTGTACTTGTCTCCAAGCCACAGACACAATAATTGAGCCATTTGTTAAGAACGGACCCTGACTCAATATAGTTGTAAAAGCAATGAGTTGAACCGCTTTAAACGTGAACTCACACTGGTGACTTTGCGGTAGATCTGAGCAGCATTTTGACACTCAGAATATGGATATTCTGAGGTGGCCATCTCCAGCATGCACATCCCAAAGGCGTAGACATCCACAGCCTCATCATAGTGCTCCTCATACATCTCTGGGGCCATGAACTCTGGAGTGCCTAAATAATGAATGCGAGAGAGGAAGAGCCATTAACAAGTCATATGCAGTTATCAGGGTGTCATCCTATGTTAGTAGGATCAATACCAGTGTCAAGGACTTACACAGCTGCTTTATCATGATTCCAAGAAATTACAATGATCACTCAAATGGCAGAGAACAGAGAATTGATTAAAAAGTATAAAACAATGTTATGTCCAACTTTAACACAATAATATGATGTTAC
The DNA here is from genome assembly GCF_009769545.1 of Cyclopterus lumpus. Lineage (NCBI taxonomy): Eukaryota > Metazoa > Chordata > Actinopteri > Perciformes > Cyclopteridae > Cyclopterus > Cyclopterus lumpus. The sequence goes on along the minus strand of NC_046970.1, from coordinate 14,957,160 downwards.
TCTTTGATTTAAAAAAAAGTGTCATTATTGTTTGGCATTAAAAAGGAGAAAAACTGAAAAAACTTTGAACAAACTAAAATTAAACAAACTAAAAAATTCGATTAAACACAGTGTATATACTATTGGTAAGATTGTGTAGCTGGATCTCGTCTTTGTTGCCTAACATTCAGTAAAATCAGATATAGGCTCATTGTTCAATCAAAATGTGAGCTAATGCCATTGAAATCTATGTATCATAATTTAGAGTCTAAAGGTTAAATTGGCTATAATTAATATTTCTGTATTAACAATGGATCACTTACAGTAACCTACACCTACCTACAGTGTTTGTGAAAGTGGCAACGTGTAGTGACAAACTTACAGAGAGATATTGATCAATCATCACCATCAGTGTTGATTTTTGGTCGCAGCAAGAAACTGTTTTCGTGAAAAAGCCATAAAACCCACTGTACAATAATACCTGCTCAGCAGCAAACGGCAGACAGACCGATAGCGACTAGCGGATGAGACTAAAGAGACAGATATTTCCCACGGGAGTTGGTGGAGACCAAAAACAGAGGTTAAAGTAGAGAGTATTGATCTTACATTCATCAGGTTACCACCATTTCAAATTAATGCTAATGTTACTCTGTAGCAACACGTTTTTCATATCAATTTAAAAGGTGATAATATGCCTGTTACATTCACCACTTGATTCCGCTGCCCCAGAGTTCCCAAAAGTTACTGCAGGTGAAAATACAAATATTTAATAAAATGACGTCCTGCCAAATAGCTGATGACTAACCAATGACACTTTTAGCAAACGAGGCCCTCTTCAGTGTTGCCAAGCCCAGATCTCCTATTTTGACAGATCCTGTTGGACCAGTGATGAAGATGTTGTCACACTTGAGATCTCTGTGGATGATTGGAGGAGTCCTTGTGTGGAGGAAGTGGAGGCCTTTGAGAATCTGCCTGCACCAGCTCCTAAGAACCTTAGGCTTCATCACCTTAAAACGCTTAAGATACCTGTGGGAGAATGAAGATGTTCCTGTTATCACCAGGTAGCTACATATTCCATTTAAACCACATTCAATTATTAATTGACATATTATGGTCGGTCCCAACTAGTCACTGTGTTGATACAATGTTAAATGTAAATGCTGTTACAAATGATTATTGCTTTCATTAAGCATCAGCTGCAAAGAAAGTCAATGTGAATCTCTGATGACTATTCTCTTCTCAAATGACTTCCTCAAATGTTTCCAATTGGATTCATTATTTGAGCAAGAAGAACAATCAATTGTCATGTTATTTTCACATCGTTCAGTCTCTACAGTATTGAATTTACTGTAATGGTATCTTTTAATTGGTATGACACTTGATACACATGATGTAGACAGGCTAATGGTCATGACTGTCAGGCTTTTTAAAAACTGATGAATTCAAGCAGCAATACGAGACTAATATTGGCTACGCAATTTAGTAGTGACAAGTAAGGTTGAAAAGGACACACGCTCAAATGAGAAGCATAACACATCACATCCCATGACAGATAATTATAGAAAATGGTATCTTCATTTTGAGTCTCACGTTTTAAGTGTCCCTGAGGTCATCAGCTCCGTTACCAGAACAATACACTTCTTCCCTTTAACCGGTGATTCCCAGAAGTCATAAAACCGCACAATGTTGGGATGCTGGAGAGCCTTCAACATCTCTGCCTCCTCCTTGAACCTTTGTCTCTCAGCTTTGGATAGTTTCCGTTCCTGTGGCAAATAAAGAAATACTTTATTACTGATAAATAATGAATACCCCAGTTCATCCACTTTAACCGGGCCTTAACAGGTAGAAAGCTCCAGCAGTGATACATTTGTCCAAATTGAAAATGTTTGAGAGGTGGTGGAAGAGGAAGGAACTGAATCATCATCATTTAAAGCTTTTCTTAAATCAAGTGGTAATGAAAGAGATACAATCCATTCTCAACCTCCTTTTACAGTCTGGCGTTAGTTTAGGACTGGAGCTCGGTTAAAACGGCCTCATGTTTAGAATGAAAACAACCTTGGCATTCCGAGTCTGTAAACATGGGGGTCTGAACAATTTACACATTTTTCTGTATCACTAGTGCGTATAAAACCTATGGCACTAAAGCCACTCAAGTAGGAATGAAATACTGACTACATTTACAGAAAAAGTAAAATCCTTAATTAATCTGGTGTTGTAATACAGAGACAAACACATCTGTCATGACAGATAAACAAAAGTTGAAATTGCATTTTAATCAGTAAATGTCAAATGTGCTGCTGGTAAGAAAAATGGAACAAAACAAATATTATTAAGAGATTATAATGGCAAACTGGAGAGTATTTTCCATCACAGAGCCCAAAAAATCAAGAGAAACTCTATTTTATATAGTTACTACAGTGTGCAATTCTTCAGTGTATCTTTGGGTATACAAGCCTGAGTGAATCCTTCTGTACTTGATCAATATTTTGGCCCCTGCTTTCCCTGAACTGTTGTATAAATAGTAAAACAGCTGACAGCAAACATCCTCTACATTTCTGTTTCTCTGCAGTCAGCACAGCAGATACAACCCAATGGCCTCAGCCACGACAAGTGCTGAATGACCTCTGGATTTTCTCTCCCTCTGTCTCAATATACACATTTAATGGTGCGATAAGGATGCATTTGGGGTTTAAATGTCTGGGATGCACAATAACCTACTGTACATCACATTGTATTGATTATTGATTGATGATAGGGAATCATATTTCATTCACAGCACACAGTGACCGATGCAGTGTGCAGCCTAACGCATTTTAGATTACGAGCAGCATTGTTAAAGATAAGCCTCCCCACTTTCATAATGCTCATTCTGAATTATATTTTCTACGTATTTTACACACAGATTAGACATGATTCTTTCCAGAGGGAAGAGCTGAGCAGGGTGTGGCACCTACAACACATACTCTGCTTTACAGAGACTTCATTTTGCACAATAAATACTGTGTAACAGCAATTACTAATATTTGTATCTAATGGAGTGGTGAAGACACAACACTGCAATGAATATAAATACAGAACTCCTGTTTTGCTTTGTATCCAACACTACAAGTCCTACTCGCTGTCCTTAGCCTTTCCTTCTCTGCTCGCTCTCTGTCTGGGTGCAGAGGGCTGCATCAGCAGGATTCACTCTCCAGACACATCTGTGTGGTAATACCACCGGGATTTGAATTCATGTTTAGAGTTCCGAGAAGTGGCACCTTAAATTCAAGTCACAAAAGCAGAGAACCATATCTGAAACGCGGGATGTAACAAGGAGGCGATTCATTACCTATATGGCACAATCAATGGTGTGCTCACTTTGTTAGCTCCGACAATGATTGGTTGACATTTCACATCCCAATGAGCCTCATTGCATGTATATTATAATGCATACGTCAACAAAACAGAGAACTTCAGAGGCATCCCTTGCCTCACTGGAATCCCGTGTTAGTGTTGTTGTTGTTGTTGTTGTTGCCAACAAGAGCTGTGAGATAAGCACAATGTAATGGTGATTTAATTCTATGTCTGAACTTGATCGAGTTGTGCTGTAATTTCTATTTCTTATTCCCTCGGGCCTGACAGGGTGAACCTGGATTCTGCCAGAGTAGGAAGACAAAAAAGCATTGTCTGTGTTTGTTTTGAAGTGCACTAAATCCAAAGAATCCTGCTGCAGGGCTGAATCTCAACGTCACAAGCATTATTCTCATTATGATCATTTAAAGTAAAATAAAGATTTATGAGATTAGGTAGACTTGCTGACTCAGCCTGAACCAGTTTATTTCCTTGGCCCATGTGAAATGTCTATATACTCTAGAAGCACCAGCCAGTACATTGACTAAAATAAAACTGCTATTCAAAGTTTGGTAAAAAATTATTTGAAGGAAACAGAAAGAAAAATGTTTTGACTAAACGATACAATAAACATGCCTTTCTTTACAGGAAATCTGCTCAAATAACCAATAAATTACCAAGGAACTCAAGAATGTTTCTTCACACACTAGACACACACACACTGGTGTTGTTGAAATATAAGCATGCACAGTACACAGTGTATTGTGTTTTGTTTTTTAAACAGGTGACTGTAGGAGAATCCTTTTTTAAAGCTAGTAATTCTCACAGCAGTATGACACTTCACAAATGTAATCTCCAGGTGGTTATTTGCTCTGGACAGACTGTAGCACATGTTGAGCACTGAAAGGACCATCGCTGTCTCCAGGTCTGTCTCCAGGCTAATCTGTAAATGCAAATTCAGACAAATTGAAGTGTCCACAATTCACCTGCTGACACTGTGCATCCGGGCTGAATGCTGTTTAGGTATAAGATCAGAATAACTTTGATTCAGTTCAATTATAATACAAGAAAGTATGTAGCAGAATAGGAAAATAAAGAAATCATGTTAACGTCTTTGGGGGGCACGAAAATAAATGATGGAAACATTTGGGCTGATAATTATGAGAGGGAGAGCTGGTGCAATGTGAGCGCTGGCACAAAGTAAGAAGCTACTCTCCCTCCTCACTCTGCCCTGAAACAATAGTCTGAACGATACTTTTCTTAAGTATCCCAGGTAAGAATGAATACTTCAATAATGGCTATAAAAAAAAAAAACATTATTGAAAACAGAATGGGGTAACTCAGTATCTCACCTGGGTGCTGTACAGCATAACACTACACATAATATGAAATTATGAAAACAATAGAACAAAACTACTCTGTTGCTAAGGTGGTCATTTAAGCAGTGTAACTTCATTAACAATATACTGCCTGAGAGTTTATCCGATATTATCTGGTCCTCCTCTAGGTGGTTATGATGAGAAAACGTATCTCCATGTCTGACTGTTTCAACTTCAAATGAAGTGTAACTAAAATAGCCCTGGGTTCTGGGGAAAGACATAGGCGAAGTAAACCTATCCTAGGTGTGGACCAAATGATGGTGTCCTGTGCTCGAGGCTGCTTACTGACCATGGACTGACTTTACACAAACCAATTAAACAGTTGCTACAATCCCAGTAAGCTTCGTCTTAACAATCATTGGTTGATTGATGTTGGACTTGAATGATAAATGAACCCACCTGAAGTTCACACCATGCCACTTCTACCCAGGTTTCGGTGTCAAGACCCTTATAGACGGTCTTGAAGGACCCCCTCCCCAGCTCAATGTCAAACTTGAGGAAGCGGCCCCCAGGTGAAGTGGACACAGCCTTCATCCCCGGCTCCTCTTCGTTCTCGTCACTTCCTGCTTTACCTGTGACATCCGGGGGCTCAACCTCTACCTTTGGCTCGGCCTCGCTCCTGTGCTCCTTCCCCGCGTCGGCGCTCACGCTCTCTGTGGTGCTGTCCTTCAGCCCCACCTGGCTCTCCGTGCTTGAAGTCTCCTGGAGGCCCAGAACGGGTTCCATGCGGAACTCGGGTTCGACTCCGATCAACGACCTGTCCGCAGGTCAATGTGGGGCATCGGGCCGCTGTTAACACACTCCATGGCCGCTGCTGCTCTTCGGAGTCTGACACCCACAAACTCCGCCGAATGAACCGTTGGCGGACCAGCGCCCGGTAGTCTGTGGAGGGGTACGCGCTGGGGTCACTTGCTCCTCGGCAGGGCTTCGATTGGATGTTGAGCATTGTGGGCTGTCCCATTCTGATAAACATGCCCCAGGGCCATTTGCATTGATGTCCGAGTCTAAATTGGGTGCAGAGGATATGTGGATCCCAGTGGCGGATCTTGCTTAAATGATCCGCCGAATCCATCCCTGGTCGTTGTTAAGCACTTACCGGCGACATTGTGCTGAAGGGAGGATGACGAGCACGCTCCTCTCCTGGCGGTGGGAGAGTGTGCTGCCTACCTGCAACACTCGCATGCAGTGACGCAGTTCGCCAGCTCAGGATGTATGCCTTGAATGTGTTTAGGACACAGGGCACTTCCACAAATGTCCAGCCCGGAAGATGCCTCGCCTTGCCACCATCACGCCGCGGTCACCTTGCTGCAATACAGCACGAAGCGGTTCAACTGAAGCCTGACGTCATTCACCACCGACGAGCTCACGGAAACAGTTCCCTCCGCCGGTGCATAAGGTCCCCCGCTCCAGCGCAAACTATACAGATGTGATGTTGCTCCGCAGACAGATTGCTGGGCCTGCAGTGGACAGGCCAGGATGCTGAGGCTGTGCCGCGTACTAATCCTTCAAAGACACAACACGTGGCGCAGCTGTCGTCCCCTCCAAGACACATATCCCTCCCGGGCTATGGTTTGTGCAAATAAATAGCAGGTGTTCCGGGTAAAAATCTGAAGAAGTTCCGAGAAGTGCACCTCAGCTTCTCTGCTGCGTTGTTCCTTTGACTATCCTCGCGGACTTGCCCCTTCTGTTGTCCTGGAGAGTGATGGACAGACTCGTATCAGATCGTGCTCACTGCGGGCACCCCACAAGCAGCTCTCAAGCGCATCTACCGTCCAGCTGACACGACTGTTATCTTCCTATATTTCATCTCTTTCAGGTTTGGGAAAACTAGAATATTTCACGGCATAAGCCACGCCCCTAGCAACAACACGTACCCAATAACTCGGCACGTTTTTAGGCCGGAACCTTCAGCCTCCCGTGACACAGGCTGCGTGGACCACACTGCAGCCCGCCCCCATAGTGACGCGCTAAGCCTCCAACGGGAAGATGACTGGTAATAAGGCCCACCAACCAGTGACAGTATTATGGGCCAGATCATCTTAATTATAGCCCACTCAACCACAAGCAGTCCGTGCAGGGAGGCTGATGAATACGACCCCTTCAGAACATAGTTATTAAGAATATGAAATGCTTTGTCCAGTAATTTCTCCAAACACAGTGCAAGATTTTCCAGAATTATTCCAGAGCTATACTACTGTATGATAAATATATTTTTTTTTTTATAATTTATACCATATTATAAAATACATTTAACTACTGTTCCTACTGTCTTGAATCTCTACAGTTATAAGTTACACATTGTGTGTGTGTGTGTGTGCCTATTTGACATGATTTCATTCATTCATGTGAAGTAAATAAATGTGACTTTTAAAATCCTAAGCTTATTTGACTTTGAATCATATGTAACCTATCTGTAATAGATTATCAGTGTCATACAGGAATACTCTGCATTGGAACTGCACCATTATGGAGCAGGCAGCTTTTTGACAAACAGAAAAATACTTTATGATTGTGGATTTGCATTCACAACAATGCAATTGTAGATGATTAAACATCACAATGAGGTTATTCTCTGTCACAATTTAGCTGAGCACGGCAGTACAGTGTGTGACAAGTATATGACATAAGCTGGTTTGTTCTCAAGGCTGCACAATGACAACGGACTGACAATGCAATTTAATGCTAAAGGTTTCATTGAGGTGAAGTAAATAAATGCAACTTTTAAGAAGGATTAATTCAAACCTTATTAGAAGGTAAACACATATAAATATACCATTATGTTTTTTATAATTTCTGAAAAAATTGTAATAACATTTTTATGGCTTCCTAAACTTTTTTTTAAATGCATTGTATGTGAAATATTTTAATGATTTTATAACATACTATATACAACCCTTTATCGTGACGTTATTTATGAGATTTGTATGTTTCATGATTTATACTATAATATTTCTATGACATTTTTGTTTGTTTTTATGTAAAACTATAAGCCGATCCTATAAACTATGATATTACGATGCCATTTTTGCTGCACTTTAAATATGACATTTCTTTGACTTTACTATTACATTTTCATGGCATACTAAACCTTTTTAATAACAAACTGAAATATAAAATGCATATGGCATATATGATGTCATTTTCAGGAATTGTTCAATGCCTACACATTGTCTTTAATGACGTAAAGATATTTTTCATGGCATAATAACCTTTCTGACATTTCTTTAGTGGCAAACATTATGCATTAGGCATTCTTTACAATTCTTTATCTTTTTGGATCATATCATTACAATTGTAATTATCTTTTATACTACACATACTACCACATACTATGATGTTTTGAATGGCAATTATATATACTAAACTCAGACTTTTATATTGACTTTTTCTTACAACTATAATATAGCATGATGATATTTTTCTGAAATTTATATGGCACACATATTTTATTAAATGTATGTTACATTTGTATTGCATTGCGATATATTTTACGATTCTTTTATGGTTTTCTTACTATGATATTTTTTATTATTACATTTTAATCACAATTTTGATATGTATGTATATGATAATGTTCATGACATTTCTACATTGATTTTATGTCTCTTTAATGGTATACTATAATATGACATGTATGACATTTTAAACTCGTATTTGACAAATTATATTTTGACTTTTGTCTGACATTTTTATGGCATAAATTCATACAACAATAATACAGTTTTATAGAATGTATAGTTATAACATTAGAATTAACTCTGGAAAGTGGAGAACGTTATCTGGCATCTGCTTACAATTTTAGGAATAATAATGTATTTTTTTTTGCCTATAAAATGTCTCAAGAAGAAGAAAAACACACACACATAAAAAATTGGAATAATTGCCAATTCTCTAACAATAAAACCTGGTTTTCATGTAATAACTTAGATGTGGCATCGGTGTAGAAGTAAATATCTGACCAATGCCAAATTCATGTTGTAATCAGTTTATTTATTTTTATTTTGCTTCACCAAATCCAATTCGTGTTACTGCTGGGCGACTTCCAGGGGCCCTGGAGAACTCAGACTGTCTATATGCACCAAATTAATTAGTTTAATTGATTACATTTATTTGGTTGTAATATGTATACACTTAACTTACATATGCGGTCTTGTAAACAGCTCTGTGACCAACTTTAGTGGAAACATATTTAAGATTGCAGATGATGCTATGTCTAAATGTGGGTTTAATTAAGTTATGACCAATCTGTAGCATGCTGTCGACTTCGACAGAGTTGAGTCTCTCGCATGTAATACCGCACTAATCCGCAGGGCCGCAGTAGAGAGTTATTTACCCTCACGGTCTTCACGGTCTGACAGCCAACGAGACTCCAGCCCGAGTGAAAGAGCCGCTTCGCTCACTCATTACATCATGGTTTCAGTTCAATAACCCAGTAGAGAGCATCGCGAGTGAGGAGTCGAACCGCCTCAAACTTCCACTGACAGCCCACATTCTGGGTTTCGCCCCCAAGTTGGAGGGGCGGTAGCCTAGCTGGAGATTATCTCCCCCTCTGTCGACACTGCAGTCTTTTTTTGTGTACACATCCTGTACCCGTGCCCGCCGACTGGACCACCGACTATTTTGAAGCTTACACTATATAAATATACAGTATATATATAAATATAAATATATACCAGCCCATTCGGGACATAACGCGGCTATTAACAGGATGACTTCGGAAAACTTGGAAATGAACGGTGATGGTGACCGAAACGGCGGGTTGGAGGTAAGAGAAGTGAAGTGGTGCCGGCGGCTGAGGGCGTTCTGCTTCCTCTGTAGCCTGGCGGAGAGCTGCCACTCATATCCTGTAATGACCTATAATCTCCTCAGAAACATTACCGAGTAACGGGTTGAGATATTCGATACGCAATCATATAAACGTCTGTCTGCTCTTCGTCCATCTCTCCCATCATCCGTTCGCCCGTCATACAGATGTGTGTTGTTCTGCAAACCGACCCGGTGTCACGTCGAGTGTTTTATAGTATTTTCATTAAGATGGTTTCTGCGCTAATTGAAACGTTTTCGTCAATTGCGTTTTGTGTGGTCCGTCGTCCCGCGGCTGTCTCCTGAGGATCAGTTGACTCTGAATAATGGACCTCGTTAGGTCGTACAGTGTGTTCAGGAATGTGGATGTGGTTCAACAGCCAGTGACCCGAATCAGGGTTTGAGATGACCGATTCAAACTGTCCTCGTTGTTCGAGGTCACATCTCGGAATGAGACTACAAGCTTAACAACCTCTCAACTATCCGGTGATACTGTGTGGAGTATTAGTTTGAGTAAAGCCGGTCCACCAGGACCAGGTATTTGGTAGAGCTAGAAAGTACATTTTTAAATGGGAAGTGGTTGTAAATGGTGTCACTAGGGATTAACTGCAGGCTCACTTCTGTGAAACAAAAGTAATCTACAACTACTTTCATTATTAGTATTACTATTAAATGTTTTGATTGAAAGGATTGTGTTATTCTCTCTTTTAATTTGTATTTATGTAACTTTAAATGGAATATCTTTGGCACTTTGATTGTTATTGGACACAAGCAATTTAAGGAATATCGATTAACCCACAAAGAATTGCTGACACATATAAATACTTCAATAATAACTGCTTGCAGGCCTATTTGTTTCAGAGCTTGAATTACCTTCAATGCTAAAATTAATATTGGGTTATATTTGAAACATTTTGAGTAACTTGGTATTGTTGGTTCCTCTACACTCCACTCAGATGAAATCCCTGAGCACTGACCTCAACTCATATGAAGAGAAACAGAGGACTCGGGGATAACCCTGGTTTCCCGTGATGTAATATTTCCAATAATTTTAAATGAACCATTTACCACAGACTCATTTCACCTGTAGAGACAAACAGAGCATATTTGTTTGCGGTTCGACAAAAAGGAAGTAAATAGATTCCTCAACTTCCTGTCAGTCAGTGCACTTAAGTGTTAATTGCACAGGAATTTCTGCTTCCACTGACTTTCCACATCACTACTTATTGCATATTTAGTTTTATCTATTTAAGAAACAATATAGCATATTTGATAATATGATTTTCTGTGAGCTTGATTATTGTTATAAGTGCATGCTTCACATGTGCTCACTGTATGTTTGGTGTATTGAAACATGTTCATAAGCGTTGTTCCAATACATTTGGGTGGAGGCATGTTTCATGTTTCAGATGTGTGACCTGCAGCCGGAAACCCAGGATGTGGCACGACCAATTCTGTTTGACCTTTAGGGCGGAAACCAACTCAGGGACCTTCCAAGTGACGAGTGTTCCAGTTTGAATAAAGCCACTGAACACTTTCACTTCTGCTAATATCTTTCACAGCAAACAAAAGCACTGTGATTGCACTCTGCCATGCTAATCAGTTCTGATATCAGTTGTTGACATTGAATTGACAAATGTATTTTGTTTGTTATGACGTTGGATCCACAAGTGACCAACTTCCCTTTGTTCTTACTACAACCTGATATGTCCCTTCCACAACCCCCACCTTTCCTTTCTTATAAATATATATATATATGTTCAGTGTGTCTGTGTGCAGACTCATAGTGACTCATAGTGACGGTACCTCTTCTTGCAAGAATAAATGATTTCACAGATACGTTCTGGTTCTTCGATATTCGCTATTTCAGCTTTAAAAGACTTAACAGTGGGTAAAGGCAAAATGTGTCATCACACTGACACAGTTCTGTCATTTTAAATGACAAGTTGGAGATTTTAGGAGCTGAAGAATATTCCCACATGCACTCCAGCTGTATAAGGGGAAACCCTACATTTATGGACAGTCACATGTTCATCCAACGTGATGGTAGCAGAGGAGTGCTTTCATTTCCTCTGTGTTAAAGTAACTTTTTGAATACCATGTTGACACAAGTTTCAGGACATAAAAGTAGTGATTTTGCTGATTGAACGTTTGTGAAAGTGAAAACGCTCACAGCAGTCTAGGGTTCATTAACTCATGTTTGGTGGAAGGGTGAAACACGGACCCAGGAAGAAACCATGCTGGAGCGGATTTGAATCACAAATAATGTTCCACGTTTGTGACATTGCGAGATAGGCCATGGCCATGGCGGACATCTGCTCTCTCTCAGTGCTCCTCGATTTTTTTCACGTGTTTTTTTCACATTTATTTAGTTTTGACCCATTAATAAAAGAAATATAAGAGATATACCTGACTAAGCCTTTTGAGGTATCACATTTCTACCCGTCACTTATGTGTCATACTGATGTCAGTGTTTGTGTTTAGGTCTCGCTGCGTGGGCACCGGAGAAGGCAACAGGGGCCTCTGAACATGAACCACTATGCCAATAAGAAGAGTGCAGCAGAGAGCATGCTGGATGTGGCTCTCCTGATGGCCAATGCTTCACAGCTGAAGGCTGTCATGGAGCAAGGACCCAACTTCACCTTCTATGTGCCCCTTATTACTCTCATTAGCCTCTCCCTCATCCTACAAATCCTAGTGGGAGTTATGCTCATCTTCATAGGTGAGTGTGCAACCTATACTGCAAACTTTAGCACTCACACATTAGGAGATTTACAGTGATACCAAAAGTATGTATTGTTATGTTTTGTTTCTGCTGCACACAAAATGTGTTAGTGTCTTTTACTGCACCATTGTGTAAAGTATATTAGAAATGTGCAAAGCAGACAACTGTGTGTAAAACTCAGTATCCAAACCTCCCACGCTTTGTGAGGCACTGAAATCACACATGAACACAACCTCAATAAGTTACACGTGGAACTTGTTTTGGGCCAAAACGCGTAACAATGTGTGTGCATGCGTGACTACGGTGTCACGCACATTGTGGAAACTGACAATTGTTTTCAATTTGTACTCAGATTGTTCTCAGTCTTTGTGTTGCCTCACTGTTGATATCATTAATGTGGAAATTGTATTTCTCTCTACAACCGCACATCTTTTCTACTAATATAAAAACTTGAGAAATGTATAAACTTCCTCACTCTGTGTTGAGTGGTTTCCACAGGTTTACAAAGGGCGATCAACAACCAAGGCCCTTGAAATCCTTTATGCCCTTCATTTCACAAGCACACCATCTTATTCTTATCAGAGAATATTGTTGTGACTGAGAGCTGAGCTTTGAGAGCCACAGCAGGAAGAAGCGCCTCTGCTGTCAGACATTTCAGTGCTCTTCTAACCTTTGGGAAAATATGTTTTGTCATTGGAGATTTGCCAACACAAAGATAGCCAGTATAAACTAGTCTACAGTCCTTTTTAAACCAGCTAGGCACGTAATGCTAACTGAAGGGGAAGCTAATGATCACCCGAGGGTTAATTTATACCTTCTGCTCAGTAAAATGACTTCACTGCTAATCTCACAGGAATATATGTGCTGCCCCCATGTGGTGGAAAGGAGGGCACTCCTACTGACTTAGCAAACCTCAATAATGCCCTAATGTTTCATTTCTGTTTTGTCAGTGAAGTGGAACCTGAATGATGAAACCATGCACTACAAGCTGAACATCATGGAGAACGTCTCCACGGCCTTCGTCTTTATCATAGTCGTGGTCAATGTCTTCATCACAGCCTTTGGAGTCCAGCGACCCAACCCAAGTTCTTGATCACCATGTTCCTCACTCGCCTGCTGTTCGACTTAGTGAAGATGGACTTCCACATTATTTATGCAAATGCACATGAATATTTATTCACCAACTAAATGGCATTGCTGGTGCAATTGTCTTCATGTAATTCAACCTCCAGGCTTTAGGAGACCCAACGTACCCTGAAGATCAGATGGCACGTGTGTGTGTTTCAGAGTACATTTCGTCTCTAACCATGGCTATAGACAAACATATGGTCAAAAACGTAATCACTAAAGCATAATCCAAAGGACTTTCTTATTATTATGAGCACCAGGAGCAGTCTGAGCATACTGCTGCTCAGGTGGCCTTAAAAATGGTTTTGATGTGGTGCAAATTAAATAGTTTTCACTGTTAAAAACCTCAACCAGTTAATGAAGTGGACCTTACATACTTGTTTTTTTTAAGTGATATGCAAAGTCTAGTGTGTAGTGTTTAAACAGAATTACTTGTATATATTATCTTATGTCTTCATGTGTTTGTGCATTGAGGTATGTCACTTTTTTTATCAAATATTTTCAAAGCTTTTACATGATTTTGTGCTACACACTGGGAACATTTTCTAATTTCATTTATAAAGAAATCTACAAGAGTGATAAGATGTGTTTGTCCTTTTTATTCTTAGCATGCATTGTTTGTATTATACAAAGAGAAATGTCTCAGTTCCACAAATAATGGCACTTGCAAATTTAAGGCATTTTTACACCACAGAGAATGTGACAAACTGTCAGGCACTGGTTTCAATATAGATTTCAGAGTATAGATTAATTGACAAGCATCAGAAATCAATTGCCAACATTTCTTTATAAAATTCAAATAAAAACATAGCCATGTAAGTTGAAAAAATCTGTTTAGGTGTTTCTTGTATTGGCTTTTGATATCCTGAACCATACATAAAACCATAAAGAAAAACAGTTTAATAAAGCACCATCATAACAGTTAATGTATTTGTAGAGACCCTTCTTTATGTTATTCATTTCAAAGAAAGTGTTTATAGAGTCTGATAAATACCATCAAGTTGTATCTGGCTTTTAGGGGTAAATTCCTTTTCTGCCAGACTTTGTATTAAAAAAAAACAAGTTATCAATAAACAAGGGGCAAAATGCACAGAAATAAGAAGAAAAAAACGAGGATGACGGAATTCATTCATAAACATTTAAATGTAGTGCGTGTGGTACTCTGAGATCAGCTGCAGATGGAGGGTCGATGTTTGGGTAATCCTCCGTACATTCAGCACTGCGCTAAATACTACAGGTCAAACATTTAAATTAAAGTTGTCATCCTGCCCGTCCCAGACACGGGAAATCACTCAAGCATACTTCCGGTATTTGGGGAGAACAGATGACGTGCGCTACGATCAGGAAATACGAACTACAGAGATAGCAGGGCGTTGTTTAAAGAAAGTCAAGGATGTACCATCAAAAAATGTGGTTAGAGATGCCACGAAGTAGGTGGCAGTGCCTTAACCGTATGTGTGTTGATGGCCACTAGGGCCAATTCCATCCTTGTCAAGGGGAGTGCTAACCTTCTCTCCTTTCATACAACACACCTCAAACATGGCCACTGGCAAGCTTATATACAATGAGCTAGGCAGCTTGGTTTTACTTATGGTGTACTCTCCGGGTTGTAAAAATAATAATAATAATAAGAATATATATATTAAACACAACTATTAAATGTTTCCCTTTACACGTGTTGGTTGTGGCTACGCTTACGTTTTACACGTCTTTATTTGACAAGTGTATCTTTTTGTTTGGGTCGTAACTCTACCCATAATGCACTGCACTAGTAGAGCAGGCTATCATTGGTAGAAGCAATCACATGACTGCAACTTTCGCCTAAAGTATTATTCTCTGTAGACAGCTCGATTTTTTTCTGGCTGTTATTCATATGACTAATCTTTATTTTGTTATATACGTGAGAAGGAGACTTTCGAGAATCCCTTTTGAAACCACAAACCAGCACATTTGTGCAGTTTGGTGAAGTGGTTCACGTTTGGCCACAAGAGGGCAGCCATGTTCTATCAAGAGCTCGTGACAGTTCCTTGTCTTTATACATCCAGTTGACAGTAATATTTGTTTCTGACTCAATTTGGAGAGAGCATTACAATTAATTTTACGATGCTTGACATCAGGAGTAACTGAGCAGAGAAGGAAGTATAATTCTTAATTATCAAAGTGTAAGAAAGATCACACAATGCAGGTTGTTGCTTTCTGCATTCAAGGACAATAAATATATACCGGCAAAATGTACTGATGAGATGAAGGCTATTCTTTTTCTTAGAAATAGATCCTGCATGGCAAATAATGTACCTGCAATTGTTAATACTTAATTTATTTTAAATGCCATATTTTATCACTAGTGCGGTCAATGTGTCCTTTTTCAATTGGTTTGTAAAAGCGGTTTTGTCATATTTGTATACAAATGTATGTGTAACAGGAAACATTACACAAATATCAAGAGCAATGATATTTCTTTATATTCTTCAAATTCTGCCTTTTTTGTTAATTTTAAAAAGTGTTGTCAAACTTGCTTAATTAGCTTTTTTTTGTCTACATTGTGTTCATCCTTCAAGTGCATGCAGTTCCTTTAATCCACTTAAATAGATATCAACACATGAGGAAATAAGAGCTAAGTGCCAAATGCAGATCTGAATTTACCCCATATCTAAACTTCTCTACAGCCAGAAATGTAGATAACACGCAAAAAAACTATATGCAGTAAACCTGTGTACAAACTGAGTATTCAACTCCCGAAAAGATATACGGTGCTGTGCTTTGGTACAAGTGGCATTTCTAAGAGCAGTTCTGCTGAAGTGCCTGGCTGTGAAGGACTTACTCCCTCACTTCATGAGTCTTTCTTCAGTGTACCATATGAGAACCTCCTGTGCTTTTCTTTTCAAACCCAGAGCAGCCGTCCCGAGAGTCCGGCTACCTCCTGTCACTTTGGCCTCTACGGGACAAAGACATCATCTTTGTTACACTGAATTCACAGCATAACATGGAGTTATATTTTCAAAAATATGTATGCACTAAGGTTAATATATTCACCGGGCATTAACATGGACAATATCTGACTTGCATTGTCAGGTGACGTTAAACAACTGGAAAAGTACTTACCACTGTAGTAATAGAGTAAAGCCATTCCCACGGCAACGCTGAAACAGCCCATAAAGAAGAGGGGACCTGGAGAGAGATAAACGCATAACTACATAAATGTAGTTAACTAGCTGATGTGTGTTAGTGCTGAATAACCACCTAACACACTTCTAGCCTGGAAAATGTTTTAATCACTGACTATTCCTTATTTGGTGGTTTTCTTAAGTTCGCTAAATCATCTACTGATTATTTTATGGTCTTGCAGTTCGACAGTTTGAATGTTGCACATATATTGACATACGTTAATTCAAATCTTCTTACCTCTGTCGTTCAGAACATATCTCTGTTGGTAGATACGTGGATATGCCAGTGGATCTAAGGAATCTGGATCAGATTGGTTTAGTGTGCTGAATAAAATTTAGAATATACTACAATACAGAACAACATATGTCAAATCCATTCTGTAATATCCAAATAATAAATGAATATCACACATGATATAGAGGAGCAGTTTTAGGGGACAAACCTCTGAGGCGGAGCCGTGTGGGCAAGCTGTAGTATACCTCCTCCACATGCAAGTGAAGAGCTCTGTAAAACTCTCGGCATGCTTCCTCTCCTTTCCCCTGCAGATGCGCCAGAAGCTCACCGAGTCGGACGCTTGTGGGCACGTCCAAGTTTCTGAACTGGAGAACAACAACAACAACAACGGTTATAACATGATTGTCAATGATATGATGATATGGAATTTCCTTTCCTGGGGTGCTTGCTTACACAGCTTGCCCTTGACAGAATGAAGGCTCTCCACTGGAATTATTTTGTAAATTATTTCATTTATTCACATAAAAATGTTGTTTTATCATGTTTACCTGCTGTCATGAAATGTGTCATGAAACTGGGACATGATTTTCTTGGTAGAGTTTTTAACCACCACCTCTGTTCGGGCCAGACAACCCATGGACCAGAATGTATTTGGAATATGAATACAGAAAAAGAAATATTTGTACATGCAATGATGCAACATAACTAAGTAGATTTGCTTAAGTAATTTAAACTGTATTTGTTGAAGTACAATTGTAAGGCATGTGTGCATTCTTACAGCACTTTCATATTTTACTCCCTTTCTGGGAGAGGGGATTTCTTTTCCATTATTTTTTTCCCAGATTTTGTTTTTCACAGTTTCACAATTTTTTCATGGAATATAATGCAATGTATATTAAATTACAGCACATTCAGCTACATCATTAAATATTGCTTACAAGTTGATGCACCGGTAATATTAGGAAAGTAAAATACTATAGTATAACACTGGGAGGATATATATATATATATATATATATATATATATATATATATATATATTCTGCCGGATAATGAATATAATATGTTGCATAAAACTTTGCTGTAGGTTTTCAATGCGGAACTTTGACTTAAACCGAGTATTATTGCACTGTGGTATCGCTTGTACTCCTCCTCCACCGCCTGCATGGGACCACGACAGTAAAGTACTTCGTATGAGGACATACTTTTGTGGCCTCCTTGTCTGAGAGGATCTGTGGGTAGATTCGGTTCAGCTGCAGGATCACTTTGTCCACCAGCTCCGTGTCCAGTCTGCGCTCAGTTTTGAGGAAGGCGCTGTCCTCCGTCAGCTGCTCGTGAAAACTGTCTGTCCATGTTCACAGAGACACGTTCAAAACAAGCGTTAAAACCCCGTTCAACAGGCAAGCCTTGCGTACCGGGCGGGACACCGAGAGGAAATGGGACATTACAGTGGCACGAGAGTGAGAGGGCACGGGCAATGTGGAATGTCGCAAAGACACGTCCGTTGACAGCTATCGTGTCGATTTACGCTCTTTTTAATGGCAATTGTGTTGTTCAGAAACTTTTTCAGAAGTAGGACTGAGACGTTACACTGTCATTGGCCACGCGAGGCAGTCGTTAAAGTCGTTAACGCCGCGGTAGTGTTCGTGATTTGGAAGTAATGGGAAGATATTAACGCGGACTACATTGTAAGATAAATCGCTAGTTCTCGATTAAGAAAGACACAAACCTCCCATTGTGGAGTCCCCTCTGTCCTCTGTGTGGACACGCCCCATGACGTCACCTCGTAGGCGGGGAGTAGCTTACGTAAACCTCTTTCAAAAAGGGGAGAAAAACTATCCTTTTGACCGGAAATGGAAATGAATATTGCAAAAGCTAAGCTAGGCAGTAACATAGGTATGCATTCATTTAATTATTGACCAATACAAACTATGTTATATACAGACGTGATGGAATTTATTGAGAAGAAAACTAGACATTTTGTTTTGAATAGGGGCAAATACATTATAATATAATTATATATATAATGTGAGTCTCAGAATTTAAATGGTTACATTTTACATCCACACATTTGTTCCCCTTCCTCCAATAAAAACGCATTTTTTAAAACAGTATTTGATCCATCCATGTTTCATTCGAGTATAAACAACAAACAAAAAGTGTATGTACATTACTCGCAAAATGAATAGCTTATTGTGTACACATTGTTAACATTAAGTATGTGGTCTTTATCTATTGTATTTCTCATTTATATATATATGTGTGTATTTAGTATTTAGTTTGTATGTACAATGTCCCTTAGCTGCTGAGTGGTCTGTATGTATGTATGTTTCAGAAAAATAGACTAAACCCACGGAACCATTAATATTGTATTCACTGCCGACTCATAATATAGGTTATGGTCTAAAAAACAACATATATATATATATATATATATATGTAAATCTATACATACATACATATATATATATATATATATATATACATACATAATATATATGTGTATATATGCATATATATACACACACACATATATATATATATATATATATATATATATATATATATACACACACACACATATGTCTCTATATATAGACATATATATATATGTGCACATGTACATGTATATATATATATATATATGTATGTATATGTATATATATATATATATATATATATATATATATATATGTATTTGTTCTCAAGAGTGAAAGAATAAAGCACTTGGAAAAATAAAAACATGTTGTGGAATGGTATTTTTGATGCATAAAGAACAACAATCACGCTATTGTGAAAGTTAGATTTATTTCTTTACCAGCCATAACTGTTAGTAGAGACAGCAGCCCAAAGTCATGAATATGCTTGTGTTTAACCCCAAGTTCAGTCTTGTCAATATTATGGCCAGCCACCTTCGCTCAAACTCCCTTATGAAATGAAGAGGATGATGACATCCTGTAGTCTGAACAGTGTCAAATAAATACAATTGCAGTTATAATAAAGACATACAAAACAAATCAATTAGGACCAAGCATGTGAGCAACAATGTGTACAATATTTTTTAAATAGCATAAACATTTAGTTGTCTCTTTCTTGCCATGTTTGCAAATTGCACTTGTAACACAAAATGGTACTGCAGAATTGTTGTTTGCAGATGTTAGGAGTCAAAAGGTTTACAAAAAGTTGTATTAAAACAATTACATTTAAAAACTCCTTCATGAATAAAGTTTATGAATACTATTAACATCTGACCTTAACTTAAAAATATTTAAATAAGCTTTGCATCAATACCTTTCCTAAGTCATAACAAGAATACTTGAATTTGTAACAGTTCTGCCATGTCTACAAAAGAGAAGCCCAATTATACAACATGTAGTAAGACCTTGAAACTGAAGCTCCATAATTGCACGGTCATATAGTGAAAATAATATATTGAATTATTTTTTTAAATAAGCGAACCAGGAGAATTGGTTATCAAGAACGATGATAACTTTGAAAGTGTCTCTATGGGTTGATAGAAAGGCACCCATATGTTTAAGGCCAAAAGGAAAAATACTAAAAAGGTAGACTAGTGTAGGAATTCAACCAGTGAGTGAAAGCTCTGGTTTTAAAAGAATAATTACATACTCTCTGGATTTATTGGTATAAAATAAATAGGGATAAAAATATATGTTGACTCACTTGAAAATATCACCAATAATCTGGTAGATTAACATGCACATCCGGTAAAAAATATCATACAATACTTGAAACAATTAGTATGATTTTTAAAAAGAAAGAGGAATCACCTAAGAGCAAGTGAGAAACAAAAAGTGCACAGTCAGGATTACATAGGCAACGGGTAATTGGCAAAACACTCATCTGGATTCTTCCGGTGGTGCAAAATAATAGTGGCGCATTGAGTCGGTGGATTGATGGAGGACTGCAGTTGGCAACTGATGCGATGAGTCATTCTTTCTGCATGTTCAACATTATTTTACATACTTGTTTTGGCACTCTAAAACAAGGCCCCTGGAAAATACTGTTGTATATGTTCTTGTGTTGGCGACAACATGATTTTGACCATGATTAGAGAGTGAAGGAACCAGATGACTGGCAACTGTCAGACACTGACGAACCTCCTTAAGGACACTTGGCATGATAGATTTACTGCAAATGGAAGAAAAAAAAAAGTAAATCACATTAGATTAATTCTTGATTGATTGTTGAAATTTCAATTTTCATTTAATTACTGAAATGAGGTTCATGAAATAGCAGTTAAGAAAATTAGATGGGAGCAGGAAGCAGAAGAGTATGGTGTGTAATGCATGCAGGCTTCAACAAGTCACAGATACCACAGGAAACGTTTCAGTGATCTCAAGACAATTATCATTCAAATAGGTTTTACATCACTCTTATATTCTGATAAACCCTTTTAATTCTGAATTTATTGAAAACAAAAAATAGAGAATAGTATCTTGTGTCTTTAAAAAAAACATGATTACTGAAGTAAAAACTGAGCATATTAAGACAGTTTTTCACAATTAAATAAATAAATACAAAAATCGGTATCTCACAAAACCGGTTTTGACCGGTGATAGAAAAAGACAGTTGTATTATGAAAAATTAATGGTTTCTAGAACAGCAAGGACGTAAATATCAAATAGAATAACAATTGTAAAATAAAAACATATTTTGGACAACTCCTAATTAACGGTTTCCAGCTCAAATTATTAAGCACTTGTTGACATCATGTTTTGTTGGTTACGTTTAGCATCATCCTCTTTGCGACCTTCCCCGACAAAACAATCACTGGCACACTAACGCACAGAACTCAAACAATTTCCAATTAATTAATTAAATAGCAAATTGTAAAGGCAGACGGGAAGATGCTCAGGAGATTGTTGCCAACTGAATAGCTTCTGTATATTTAATTTACCATGACAACATCAAATTCAAACTAAAACTTTAATTAAAATTGATTTTAGAGTAAGAAAGGATCAATAATAGCAGAAAAGAAAGGACTCAACCAGTCTAATGTCCTAAACACAACCATGTATTGTTAACAGTACAAAAGCATTAAATAGTAACAATACTAGTATGCCATATTGTCTTAGAAGTATAATGGCTCTACAGACAGAGCTCTTAGTGTTAGAAAATATGAGTGTATGCAAAGTCTGAGAGAAATACAAATCTTAAAATATAGATATAGAAGTTTAAAAAGCCCACATAAAGCCTTGTATGAGAACCCAGTTCCTCCACTGATGCTTTGTGGCCCAGAGTTGGTTCTGCAGTACAAGTTCTGACTTACATGATGGCTGGAAGAGGCTCCCTTGGCCTTTGTTTTGCCCGTGGCATTGTTGCGGCGCTCCTGCTCATGATCAAACTCCAAGTCCTCCAGGCGCTGGGTCAAGGCCAGTTTCTGCTGGATGGCCATACGCAACAGAGAATTCAGGGTCTTCTTCTCATCCTCGGCAGCGAGCAGCTGCCTCTGCATGTCATCCAGCTGGGTCACATACTCATCACACCTGACGGAAAGAGCGTGGAGATGTGGAGAAAAGAGGAAGAGGGGAAAAGGAAGATACACATTATTTCCAGCAGATGGAGCAATATGCCTTGAACTGCTGCTACTGTCACATGTTTTCTCCATTTCCCAGATAGCATTTTCCAGATGGGAAGAATACCTCTGCTAGCTCACTTGCTCAAGTATTACATCAGAAATTCCCACAATGGTTTGCTTCTCTCACAAACATGCACACTAACATGAAATAGTTTGAATTAATTTCAATATGAGGAAAGAATTGCCAAAAAAGGCAGAATTAGCATAATATAAAGAAGTATCATTGCTCTTTTGATATTTTTGTAATGTTTCCTGTTACACATACGATACAACAGTTGTCATGCATTATTGTGTGAGTCCTGGACCACTTAGCTACCAGGATGCTACATGATGGTTCATTTTGTGTTCGTCTGGAATTAAATGTGTGATTATGTACAATCATACCTTGTCGCAAACATGGCTCGAAGAGAAGAGAACGTTGCAGCGTCCTCTTTCAGAGCCTTAAGTTCATTGCGGAGCTTCGTTATTGTCTCGGTCACCATGCCCTTCTCGCTGTTATACTTACTCTTCAGGTTGGTCAGAGCAACCTCAGCCGTCTAAAAGGAAAAAGATCTTATATAACCATTCATTCATTATTCATTAATTTGGTGCACTTCTGTCGAATCTAAACTCAGAGGTTATTTTTAGCTTAAGACTACTATCCTTTTCTGTTGTACTTGTCAGTTTGAGTAACAATGAAGAAGAGAAACAGCAGCCATGCATGCACACTAGCACACACATACAGACACACACCTGTTTGTTGGCCTTCAGCACAGCTCTGAGAGTGGCGATCTGTTCCCTTTTGGTGCTTAGTAGAGACTTCAGTTTGAGGATCTCGCCTATGCAAGCCTCTTTGTCCTTGTCCAACACTGTGCTCAACTCCAGATTAGCAAGTCTCTGACGTGACAGTTCTGTGGTGCGGTCCACTGCCTGCTGCAGGTGGCGGATCTGGTCCCTGATGATGGCTACGAGGTTGTAGACGTTCATGGGTTCTGGCCGGTGTTCTGGGACTGACACGACCATGGTGCTGCTGGAATTTCCAGGTTCAGTCTCCGTGATCAGCCCATTAGTGAGAAGTATGGAAGACTGGTGCTCCTTCCCTTCATGCCCCTTCCTTACTATGGCCTTTCCTTCTTTGTAGTAGTCGAGCATGACACGGTTGGGGGTTTCATTGTTGCACATACACACATGGTTGTAGAGATTGGCCAGCTCTTCACTGAAGGCTATGAGCTCATCCTGTGCCACATTAAGGCTGCCAAGTGATTCTCCTGCTGCCTCACTGACCAGACGGAGCTCCTTCTCCAGACGAGCCACCTCTGCTTTGTCTACTTGGCTAATCTTCTCCAGGGACGCCAACTTTGACCTCAACTCCTGGATGTCACTATCCAGCCGCGCCCGCTCACCTTCATACTGGGTTCGACACTCCTCGTACTGTGACCTCAGAGTCTTCAGCTCCTGCCTCAACTCCCCAGCTTCAGACACCGCCACAGTGTATTTACACTGAAGAATCTCGGGTCCATTGATGTCTAGCTCGTAGTAATCTCCGTCATCATGGCTGTCCCTGTCTTTTTCACTGTCGAGGGCAGAGTGGCGCTCCTTACTGGCCTGAAGTTTCCTCATTGCAGTGAGGTTCTCCGTCAGCCTGTTGACCGTTTCCTTTTGCTCAGCCACAGTCCCATAGGCCTGTTCCAGGTGCCTCTGGTTCTCCTGGAGAGAATTGATCAGGGCGGCTTTCTCCCGCTCCACCTAAACATGAACACAAAAGCACAGTTGACAGTCAGTTGGCAAACTTTATAGCATCTAATAAAATAATATAAACATTAAAGCAGCTACAGCCCTTTGGACAGCTTGAAGAACGCACATTGTATCTTTATCTCCTTACCACTATATAATCAAAGCCAGGACTCTCTCTCTCTCTCTCTCTCTCTCATATAAAAATGCATACACAATTGATATGGCTATAGATCAGATCTTTAACTCTCCACATCAAGTGTTGATCAATGTCTACGAATATAGTAAGCACAATAAACTTCTGTGCACGCAGATGCAGTGTGATATACAGATATGTTAGAGTAGAAAGTTGAATTGACTTTTGAGTGAATGTGTAGAACACAAGGAATCAGACACACTCAGAAATACACTGTAGTCATTCTGCAAGTGATGGAGCTGGATTGTCAAAGAGCATTTCATACCTGCACAAGCTGTTGTTTAAGCTTCTGGATCTCAGAGATGTTGAGCTCACTCAGCAGGTCATCCACCAGACTGGGAGCCGGCTTGAAAGCATCTCCTCTCTTGTTCCCAGCAGCTCTGTTGTCTCCATCACCTTCACCCATCTTGGCCAAGCCGTTTTCAAAGCCTCTGATGAGATCATCGTTGTCTGGCTCTGTAATGGTGGAGGAATCCTCGTGGAGTTTTAGGTTGTCGAGGGAGACACTGAAAGAGCTGCTGTACACAGAGCCGCCGATGGTCATATAGTGGGAGAGCTCCTTGCGAAGAGTGGCCTTCTGCTCACGCTCCGATTTAATCGTTTCCAAGGCCTCCGTCAGCTGTCGCTCAGTGATCTCTCTCAGACGCATGGCTTCCTCCTGCTGGCTGTGTAGGCACTGCGAGTCCTCCTCCAGACGGCGGATTTCATGCTTGAGACCTTCAAATTCCACCTGAGCAGATGGTCAAAAATATTAATTAAAACGTTAATAATTTTACAACTACATTGATTTGTGTCAACTTAAGTTTCTACATTACGCCAAAGTGCCTAATATAGTCCAAAATGACCATACAAATAGTGTCCAGTGCCTATAAAACCAAACTATAGATGTAATAATAGAAAAGCATAAAATAATATAATGTAATTAGTAATTACATTATATTATTTAGTAATAAGTATTACAATTTCAAATTGTAGCAAACGTCAAAAGTGTAGGGAAGGGGACATGTCTTTAATGCCTTGCCTCGTCACTTTCTTACATGACCCAATAACAATGTGCCTATGAGTGTAGTTTGAGTCACAAAAATATGACTTTTTTTTTCCCCCCAGGATTTTCACCCAGTTCAAAATCATGTCCTACCTTCTTTGTCTTACCTGGGTCTGTCTCAGCACGGACACTTGTTTCTGAAGAGAGATGTTCTCCTCCTCCAGCTCGCTGTAGTCCTGCAGCAGACGAGCTTCTCGTACCTTGTACTCTCTCAGGTCATCACGCAGCTGACCACGCTGCAGCTCTGCCAGCTCTGAATTCTGTACACAGGAGTAGAGTGGAAAGAGATGACAAGTTATGTGAGAATGCATGACAAAAAAAAATACATTAACATACACTCTTACTATCTTTGAGTGGAAATTCACCCAGGCAGTGCAAACTACATCCTTGCAACTGTCTGGTCAAATGAAATGAGGATGAGCATGCTTCATATTTCACATTTCACAGGGGCAAGACTTTGGCAGGCAAGTGTCATGACAGAAGGCGGACATGGTCCACTTACCAATCCATGCCACGGAGAGCCCTGGCAGAGGGCATCCTTTGTGTCACCCACACTGGACCATTACATCATCTCTACTGACCCTCCCCCACTTCAAGCACAAACGTCCACTCTCTCACAAGTCACCCTGACAACTAGTCTGGTCTCCATGTCAGTCTTAACTTAAGTTACTTCTACTAAGCTACTCTTTTATACTATTTCGATTGGAATTGACTCAATTATTGGATACCATTTCAAACACAAAAGTAGTTTGATACTAGCCTCCATTTAAACTGAAAGCTAAACTAATCAGATTTTAGGGCTACCAAAAAAGTAACATTTGATTTCAGAAAAAAATATGTACACATTTTTATAAACACAAAAGGCCAAACAAAAAAGAATGATAGATACGTGTGTCATTCGGGGAACAATTGCAGGATAACATATTAGAAGTGCACAAAAATAATAATAATAATCTACAAATGAAAATGTAGCTGACGCTTTTATCCAAAGCGACTTACAACACATTCATACACTGCCAATCCTCTGATTGAAGGACGAACCTGTTCACCACTGCGCCACAGTTGCATACTGACGTCATCAACAGAATGTTGGATAATTTAACAGGGAGATTACGAGATGCATTTTATATTCTTTATAAATTAGGCCCAGCATAACTGATTTTATTCAAATGAGCACAAAATATATATTGTAAATCTGCTTTTTAATACTTGTATAATTTAACAATCACCTCTCTTATCTCCAGGGCAATGGAAGACAGGCGATCATTTTCAGCTTGTACGCTTGTGAGGGAGGCTTTGGTCTGTCGGAGGTCATTCTGCAGCTCTAGGAGCTTCTGCTGGTAGAGAGCCTCCTTACTGGCAGACTCCAGCATCAGTGACTCTTCCCTGCTTTCCCCATCTGCTGCCACCTTCCTGTGAGCTGAATATGCTTGTCCAAAGGCCTGGGGACAGAGAAAACGGAAAACATCAGGGAAAACTACTCTAATCAAGGAGTTATAGCTGGCCTGTTTTAAGACATGTACACAGAATCACAAGAATGACCAGAACAACTACAGACTGTGGCTATAGATGAGGGTCATTTTACCCAAACTGTTTATTAAAAAATACAGAAAGCCTGTCATGAACTGAATTCCTTACAGACTGTCCATTTTGCCTATAGTGTTACAGAAGACCATTCACTCCCAAGTGCTGCGTTACCCTGCTGCTACAATTGGTTTTATGTCTATGTTCATCTTACACACCAACAGAGCATGAAAAGGGAATATTGCATGCATCGATTACATTTGTCACATGACAATCCGGAGCCAGCTTGTAGGCTGCTGTCGTCCAATCCACATTCAGGGGAAGATCTCTCATTTAGTTTTGTCTGTCTTAGAAATATGACTTGAGACTTGATGAGTTTAACTTTGAAATAGTCAAATACTGTTTTGAAATTGATCTGAAAAGCTGCTGCATTTTTGTCATATTTCAGTCACTTTGGACCATGATAACCACACAAAACTCCCCAAGATGCAGGAGGAACTGGTGACACATTAAAACACACTCACTCTCTGGTCGAATAAAGGCCTTTCCATGGCCGAGAGGTGGGCAAGGCAGGGTCTAATGGAGGTATTGATAGAGTCTGAGCAATAGTTTAAATAGAGTTGATGTCAGATTCCCACAGCCATTGTAGACATCGAGCCAACGAGCAGAGCCAAACTGGTGACGTAACATCTACTGTCCAAGAAAGCCCTGAAAGCCATCACAAAGCTGTAGCTCTCCTTCTCAACAGCATCGAACCCCAACTTTTATTCTTCAAAAGTTGTGAGTCAAACTAAAGGATATGTGTGATGAGCAGTGGTCAGTCGTATTGTGAAATAAATCTGTAACCTAAAGCACTGAGATTGCTGATGGATGATTCCTTCACTGACTCACTCTACTAAAAAGAGAAGCAGCACTCAGAATCACAAGATACCAAGACAATGACGACAACAATGAGTCACATTGTCTATTCCATCAATGTGGACAAAAATCACCAACTGAAAATCATGCTAGTCGGGATGTGTAATTTATTAACAGAAAATAGAGCTGTAACAATTAGTCAATCAATTAAATCAAACATTAAATCAAACATTCCCTGGTTGCAGCTTCTTCAATGAAAGGATTCAATGATTTTCTTTGTCATATATGAGAGTGAACTGATTCTTATTTATGGTTTTGATTGTTGGTTGAATAAAACACACAACCTGAGCACATGACCTTGGACTGTGGGAATTAAACAAGCATTTTCATTATTTTGAGATACTTAATTTACCAAACGATAAATCAAAGATGTTTTTATTAAAATAATTGCTAGTGGCAGCCCCAATTGAAAACTGGACTAAATTCAGTAATGTGTAGTAATGCTTGTGATTATACAGACCTTTTTTCCCCAGCTAATTAAGAGACTGATTTGTACACAATATTATGCATTTGTGGCTTTCTGGCAACCGGTGAACACTTTACTTCAATTACATATTCTAATAAACAAAAATATTAAGAGCGAGTGATGGAGATATATTCAATAACAAGTGGCAACCACAACTGTTGCATGTTGAGTGAGGCCAATGTGGAAATGCCTTAGGATGCAGCTCTTAGGTGTAATGAACTGGCTGAACGACTCAGACTAAACTCAACTGAGCAGAGTGAAAATCCCACCTTCTCACTTTAAAGACCAACATTTCCAAAATGTCTCACATGTTAGGATCCCAGTAGCTAATATCGCGTCTTCTTTTGAGTTGGGTAAAAACAGCCTCAGGCAGCTGAATTAGATGGTGATGATGAAAGATGAAAACCTCCTTACCATGTGAACCAAGGTCTCTTCTGACTGCTTTAGTGACCGAACCCAATTGACAAATCCCCAAAAGGTGTTCCTAGTAAGGATACATTCAGGGAAACCCGAGGCTAGTACTGCTGTAGTTGTGGGTTAGAAATGTCTCTCTATCAAACAGAATTCATTTTTAAAAAAGAGATCAGGATAAGGAAAGTTATAAAAATACCATGGAGAGATATTATCTTTCTCAAGGGTTACTTTTAACTGAACAGCAAAACAAGTCTTAAACATGCGTCTTTTCTACTCGAGCCTTATGGCAATCGGGTTTAATGTTTATTGAACCAAACACCTCTATGTAAATCTCCACAAAAGCATTTCTTCTAGTCGAAAGTTGTATTCTCACTAATAAGAATCATAATTAAAGACAACTACAATAACATACTCACTAATAAAAGTATTATTTCAACTGTAACTGTTCAATCTGTAACTTTGATCGTACTTAAAAATAAATCTATGATTTGTTTAAATCCTTAAGTATAAGTGTCTTCCTATCTTGTCTGTCCCATCTTCCCATTGAAAGAACATTTTAGATATCCACAATTTTTTTAACAACCATTGTCATTTTGGATATCCAAAACGTCATTCTTTCTGGGGTAAATTAACTCTCTGACCCTTGCCAATAATGTGTATGGCTATCAATCCTTCTGATATCTAGAATGTATATTCTGGATATATGCAATAAAGTTTTTACTAGGAAAAACTAACAAGTCAGCTATCTAATACAATTGTTACTAGTCATAACCATATACTGCATGTGGTCATAACTGAAATGAGCTCGTAGATATCTGAAAATGAATTTTTACTAGTGATAATGCAAATGTGTACTAGTCACAATGTATCTTGAATATTCAACATTACATTATTGACACGTGACATTTTCTTTCATTTTGGATATCTGAAATTAAAATAATGACCGGGAAGAATTGAAATACAGATATCTGCAATACATATCCATTCTAGCTATTAGAAGTTAAACCCTTCCTGTTACCTTTAAACCCAATAAACTAAACAGCAGGTTGGCCATGTAGGCATCTAAATTTGACATAGTGCTGCAGCTGCAGACATCGAATTTGAAGGCCTCAACCTTACATACCAAGAACAAGTACGGGCATGCGACCAAAAAGAAATGTTAACTTTATCTGTCAATGTGAAGAAAACATAAATGTTAAACCACACGACTACCTAGAACACTGTCAATAGCTTTATTGCTGCCAGATCAATCTGTCATAACCTTATGACAGACAACAATCCCAGAGACCATTAGCTTGTCAGTTCACTCTCACTGTGTGGTTTTTGAGGGCATGAGCTCAAGTTCTACGCCTTACAGGAACCAGGCCCATGATTGGTACAGCTGACATAACTCCTGATGGTTCTGATTACAGACGGCGGGCTTCTGACTGACACGTTCAAAGCAGGAGACGGAACGTGGTGGTGCACCAAAACCTTAAGTGTTAATAAACTGCGAACATAATGTTTGCTTGAACGGAATTCATATACCGATACAATTAACGTCAGGTTAACGTCAACACTAGACATTTTAAAGTGCCGGGGCTTCGTGGCTATGACCTCAGGTTACCTCCTTCAGCTGATCCAGCTCATGTCGAACCGTCTCGTATTCTGTCTCCAACTCATCAAATCGCTGCTTGAGCTGCTGTTTCTCCTCCAGCACCGCCAGCCCGTACTCCGCCGCCTGGATCTTCTCATGGGTCGTCTCACGGAGCTCCCGGGTGAGACGCTCGACCTCCACTCGGAGCCAGTGTGGCCCGGACTCAGTCACCAGTACCGCTTCGGGGAATTCCTGCTCCTCCGTAGACATCTTGGTGAGCCGCCGACTCACAACTGTAACGGGACCAAGCCCTAGCTAGCAAGAGCAGCACACACAACCACCGCGACCACAAATCACTGCAGTCGTTGTTTGAGCCGCATTGTTGGGACTTAAATGGCGTTAAGTTCCCTTTGGCTTTTCCCGCAGCAGACTTCAACGATGGTCAGCCGAGACGATACTTTTGTCATTTTCGAGGAGTTTCTTCAGACTCTTCGTGAAGCTGACAGAGGAAACTTCAGTTGAGATCAGCGATTGGAAAAAGCTACCCCTGCTACACGGCATTCAAATTGGTATGAGAGTGGAGGGAAATGTAGTTTTAAGTGTGCCGTCAGTATCTCAGCGACTATGTACAGCAGCTGCCGTATTTACTTCAAGTAACAGAATGCATTGCGTGGGCTTGGACGCGATTCAGTACCTATTGAAGATGATAATGCAGCACTGCCATCTAGAGATGTTGTGGTAAAATTACAAATATACGCAAGAGAGATGTTGTGATTATGGCTATATATATATATATATATATATATATATATATATATATATATATATATATATATTAAAGGTGTTAATGTTTTTTCTTATCTTTGTTTACCGATGTAAGGCCAAATGGCAAACAAGAGTAGATTTGTCATGTCCATGTTACACTCTTCCATTAAATAAATTATTGAACCCTTGCCAATGAGCCATGACACATCGTACTGTTAAAGGCTTCACACATGAATGTGAAAGTAAGGCATTCTTATCTGGGACTTCCCAACATGTTGACGTGACAGTTCATAGATCTACAGAGTGGTTTGACTGGTTCAGGAAGTTGTTTCCTTGGTGTTTGGTTATGCCGTTAGTGTTTCACCTGCCTGGAGCTTTTACCTGGAGCTGAACGATGTGCATGCCATGGCATGGGCTTTCCCCTGTGGTAATGTGAATCCATTCCCTCACTGTACACTATAGTTATACATTTATTATATTACTATATTTCATTTTCAGTCTCCCCTCTCTCTCTTTCTGTCTCTTACAATAGCCTACTTTGTGTTTATCTATAAAGCTATTTGTGTTGATGTGTTTTCTACCAAGAGATAATGCTAATGTTTCTTTTTCAGGAATATGGAAGAGGACTTTTACCGACACTGTATGTACATTATAATGGTTGCATACAACAAAAGGAATCCACCTTTATTTAAAAGATAGTTCTTAATTTTTTTAATCAATTTCTTCTGAATATTACAGACAAATATTACCATTTTTATTCAATCTGCTTTGGTCTGGGATGTGGAACAGCACTCTACAGGCCCTTTTATCGTAAGCAGACATACAATATCACTGAAGTTCTTAAATGCTAAATCATTTTGATTTTATTGAGACAATGTACATTTCCCTGCTCTAATTCATACATGAACATACTTAGTTTTGTTTGGAGGTTAATTTTAAGTTTATACAATGGACTTTGTAACTGTTAAATAATGTTTATGTTACGTTACATTTTTTAGGACTCATGATGCCATCAGTTCTTGCTGTGATTTGCACCATAGTATTCGAGATTGTGGGCATAATATCTGGTAAGCTGAACTTTTGTTTAATAAACACTTACCAGAACGCATTCCTTTGAAATGCTAAACATGTTTTGTTGAACAACAATGACAATACCAATTTTAATTTTGTATGTTTTCTGTCAGAATTGCCAGCCCATACCCGGAGATGTAAAGGCCCTCCCTACGACAGAAGAGGTACACATACTTGACAATTAATTTAGCTATGCTTTGTGACAGACATTTGTTTATATAATAGCTCATACATGATTTGCAACTGATTGATAATGTTAGAGTCATTTCTTAAAATTCAATTATCAATATTTACCCACTGGAAAGAGTAAAACTATCGATGGCAACTACCATCTTTATATACTATATGATGAAACAATGACCTTGAAATGTAAAAATGGAACACTACCTGTTCTTTATTAAAACTAACATTATCTTCTTACTCTCTTTAGATGTTTACTGGGGATTTTGTTTTGCACTTTTTGTTGCCATCCTGAACCTCAACTCATATCATGGTAAAGTCCTTTACAGCAGGTATGCAAATGCTTTTGGAAAATTGGACTTCTGTGGTTACATGCTGTGCTTTATTTCAGTCTACACACTGTCTTATGGATGTGGAATCATAATGTTTGCTGTTAGAGGAGCAGAACGGAAATACAGCTATCTAAGGTAGGTAGGCTGACTAAAAAGATGATTCAAATTTTGCACATTTTTCCGATAGCTTGACAGCCTTTGTAGCTTCAACACAGGTTGAATTCTATGTCTGAACATTTCTTTGAAATGATGGTATTTGTATGATCTTTTGGACAGGAACCTGAGAAAGAGACAGCACCCCTGGTGGTAGAAGGAGTTTACAACCGTCAAATTTATATCTGTGTGTTACAGATATGTAAGAATTGTATACTAATGTATGTTGTCATGAATCATGGTTTTGCATTATTTACTTAGGCAATGTTTTAATTACAACTTTAAAAACAGATTCCTGTGTATGTATATTAATTGAACTACACACTCTACACAAATAGACTTCTAGGTAAAAAGAACAAACTATTGTAATCGCTCAAAGTCAAATGCAGAGGGTTTTTATTACATGAAAGTAAGGAACATACAAAATTTCAAGTAACAAAGAAAGTGTTTGTTCATGGGTTAACTTTAGCATCAGCCACAGACAGATTCTCCATCAGCACTTGAAGGGCCTTTGGCTCTCCACCTTGTATTAAAAAAGATGAAGTCACTGACGACATAATGCATCATCACATTGCTGGTATGGTCCAGTTGTACAGCTAGTACAAATGAACATTGAGGTGTGTAGGTTGATGGTAACATCAAAATCAATAACAAAAAATACAGTGCTGAATAGAAATGATACAACTTTTTAAACCACAGTGTTTAACTGATCTGAAGATGTGATCTGATGTTTGGAGTGACTGCTGCTTATGACCTACATACATTTGTTTGATTTTTTTTATCTCCTCTACTTTCTACAAACAACAACTCGGTTAGTTTATTTCTGACACTTGTCATCATAAACTAAAACTAAGCCCCACCCAAGAGCTACATCAGAACAATATAAAAAACATTTCCAGTTGAATTAATCAAAGAGCATACAAAAACACATTAGAGCATCACACAGTACTCATGTTGAACATGTAATAATGTATTGTTTTATTTAGTGAACATCCACCAACAACCAAGTCAGTTATGGTCACATTTTGATAACTGAACTGGGTTTATGACAATTAGTTTAGGAGTGAGGACATTTGTTTGTCTCCGTTCTTGTTTGTGACGGGATGGATGGATGAAAGAAAGGAAAATGTGGAACTACTTCAAAGTGTACAGCACAACATCACATTACTTCAGTACACACTCAGGGGCATTCACAGTGTAGGAATTTAAAGAGCTGGGTGTCAGGTGAATCAAAAACATTGTTTATCTTTATCTGCAGGGGTGCAATCAGATAGGTGGGTGGGGCAGCAATAAAGTTACTTGGCGTTGGTAGAGCTGCTGATCATCTTGCGGACGGCCTGGGTGATGGAATCACGGTCGATGCCATAGATCTTGAGCAGCTCTTGTGGTTTGCCACTGCGGGGGACATGGGACACAGCCAGACGATGCAAATTGAAGCCAGACTCATTGACCATTGCTGAGGACACAGCTTCCCCGAGGCCACCTGTGGAACAACAATTAATCACATGAGCGACGTGTAGAGGGAAGACAAATCCTCATTGAAGGATGGGACACACACAATTGCCTCAAAGGCTGTTGATTTTAATTGACAGCCCAAATTACGCTGTGATACTAAGCATGATGTCATCACATATAAAGTAAATAGAGAGGACCAGAACATATTACAAACAAGCTAAATCTAAACATGTCCTCCATCACAATTACACTATCTGGTCCAGATGTCCTATCTGGACCGATGCCAAAAATCCTTTGTCTGGTCAAATCCGTTCCATCACCCATCCCCTTTCTCTCAACAGGCATAGGGCATGGCTGTCTGTGTTATCTAGGTCACACAGAGCCCCATGGGCACATGCTCAGTTAAGGAAATCTGACAGCACTCTGCCTCTCTTGCTCTCGCACTTACAAAATGCCCCACAATACCAATACCTTGCCTGCAATGAGGGCACGCAACAGTCAGTAAGCCTCCTCTCAGCCAATAAGCAAATGTCACCACATTGCGTCTCAGTCGCTGAACCAATGAAAACATGCCACCACTACACACCCGAGGATACGGGCCAATGACAGGGCCCCTGCTACATTATGCTGACAGGCCTGATGCTGTTAGGCTGGTGGTGGTCATACAATATGCAGAAGCTGAACAGTTTCATGGAAACCTACCTTCATAGTAGTGGTCTTCCACAGTGAGGATTCGTCCCCTGGTGGCACGCGTGTGGTCGATGATAGTTTTGACATCCAGTGGTTTGATTGTGAAGGGGTCGATGACCCTGACAGAGATCCTCTCTGAAAATTCAGTTCATTCAGTTGAGGGATATGATACATAG
This sequence comes from Cyclopterus lumpus, assembly GCF_009769545.1. Classification (NCBI taxonomy): domain Eukaryota; kingdom Metazoa; phylum Chordata; class Actinopteri; order Perciformes; family Cyclopteridae; genus Cyclopterus; species Cyclopterus lumpus. The sequence continues at coordinate 14,922,147 of NC_046970.1, read as the reverse complement.
CTTAATAATGTTAATGGATTTGCTGTAACTAAGACGTGCAATTCATAGTGGTTCTAAGCAGTAACTAGTGATTAATATCAACTCAATGCATGTATTGTATGAAATATCACAGTGACAAAGTTAAAATCACAAATGTAGCTTCTAAAGATTTAGATTTGTTTCAACCTCAAGCCAGCACTGTTGCCAAAAAAGGGCCAAAATGCATGCAAGGAAATATTTTGTACAGCTGATAACATTATAAGATCCAGCTTTTAAAATTGTATTTCAGCTAATTTAAAATGTAATTTACTACTTTTGCTACTTCTGATAAGTGAATCATCTTTAAATATGGCAAACGTTATTTGATTAAAAATATTATATTGTATCATTATATGTCTGTTAGATATCTCAGATATGAATTGGTATATATCTTTTCCTTTTGTTTTCAAAAGGAGTATTTAATGTACAGTACCTTTCTTTAAGTGTTCAGCTGCAGCCATTGCCTCATGCAAAGTCACTCCAGCTGCCACCACCGTCACCTGGTCATCTTTGCTCTGAAACACCACCTGACAAAGAAAAAGGTGTCATCTTCTGTTTCAGGTTACAGTGCTGACAATGCTTGGTGGTCTCATTTTGTAGCAATATTTTCTTATTTTCCTCACATTACCTTAACAGCTATGTGAGCACAAAGACTGTCTTACCTTAGCTTGTCCAACATGGAAATCCTCATTGCTGTTATAGATGATGGAGCAGTCTTGGCGGCTGGTTCGGATGTAGCAAACACCCTTTTTTTGAAGGGAAACGTGACAATCACCACTGGGACATTTTGACAGTGAATAGTCTGTTTTCCAATAAATAATAAATATAATACCTTTGTGGAAGCAGCCAGTTCCACAGCCTTCTCTGTAGACACACCGTCACAAGGAGAGAAAATGGTCGCAGTGGGAAGGGCTCTGAACATAGCCACGTCCTCTAGACCCATCATAGAGGGACCTTCCTCTCCTGTAAGACATACTTTTAGTTGATTTCATACGTCCAACATTCATAAAATCCCCAAATCTATTGACAGGTCAGGTGAGCTGATGCATGCAGATCCACAGACATAAAGCCAGACTTTACATGCAGAATACCTGCACTAACAGAGGGACACCTGGTTCCCTGTTGGCAGCTTCCAGGGCAGACAGGAAGGGAGAAAGGGGGAGGATTGAATACTAGCTGTAAGGGCAAAGGGGGTAAATACAGCAAGGAAAACATAGGATTAGAGGGAAAGTGAGAAAGGATTGAGACAACTGCACACTCACAAACACACAGAGATCATTCATCTAAACATGTATCACCTTTCGGGGATACCGTGAATACGGTCCAAAAATATGGGTGTTTTGAAATGTCTGGCTTCAGTGTAAGGGGAAAAAAGGTGTGTGAGAAGGATCGTGGTGTGCCTGGCTCCTCAGCAGCAAGTTACTAACCGGTGGACAGGCCGCAGTGTGAGCCACACAGGTTGATGTTGCTCTCTGAGATGGCTGCCATGCGGAGCTGGTCATAGGCGCGAGTGAAAAAGGAAGCAAGAGTGCTAGCAAACACAACGTTCCTCTCACGGGCAGCACATCCCATTGCAACACTGACCTGGTAAAGGAACACATTTTTTTTCTTAGTACCTATATATCAGCATAAGAGATATAACCTTTTCCATGGTCACGCATGCTTGATCCCAAAAACATCACAGAGAGGTCCAAATATCTGCGGCACAAACCATATTTTAAAGTGTCTTTGAACCAAAGACCACGTTAAGTCGAAAGTCGATGAGAAAAGTTTTCTTCAAAGCTACAGACCTTATTGTACCATCTGTGTGGAATCAGTGGCATACCTCCTCATCCAAATAATTTCCTTTGTCCTGTCTCTAAAACTCTCCCCAACCCCCCAACCCTTCTTCTCTTGCTTCTGCAAAAGCAACAACTAAGCATCCATGAAAGGGCAAAGGTGATGTTAGATCGATTCTTATAGATGCAGTCAAAGAAAGCAAACTCATTCTATAAAGCCTGAATTTGAACTATCAGATGTTTCATCTAAACCTAAGAACCTAATTAATGTATATAATAACAGCACACGTATCTGTGTTTAATTGTATAGTGTCACAAGTACAATATATACTAATATAATCTCTTTATAATTACGATGTCATTATTATTTATCTTATTTCTATCAAGCCCAGACCTTTCACTATTCAACGTTTGACTTTTCTCATGCATTCAGCCAGATGGTCCCACCCTCTGCACTGATTAATATTTTACTTCTGACTACACTTGTCATGACTGCTTATCATCATACACATGCCTGACCTACATTGGGGTTGGCTGCTGCTGGAGCAAACAGCAAAAGGAATTAATGTCTGATCGCCTCGCTCCAAATTATTAATCTAAACTCCAATAAAATATTGACGGAGGCAGAAGAACAGGGGGCTGTCAGCAGCAGCCACAATGGCTATACCAAGGTAAAAATACTAACATTATGGATAGACAAGTTATAATCATCAGACTGACAGCTGTGAGATGTAAGTTTGTACTCATATCCAATCAGAGCTGAGAACGAGCAATTTACTCAGCCAGCATAATCCCCACATTAAAGAGAGAGAGAGAGGAGTTTTTATTTGTGGTTTTTAATAAGCTTTAAATAAAATAAGAGCGCGATAGACAAAAAATAGCTAAATATATGTCTTAAAATATCTTTGTTAAATCAGCTTAATTCTGTAGATTCATGAGGGATCGTACCATGTTCTGCTGAGCGATGTAGCACTCCACAAAGCGGTTGGGATGCTCATTCTTAAAGATCTCTGAGTAGGTGAGGTTGTTAGTGTCTCCATCCAGGGCCACAACGCGTTCATTGTAGCGGCCTAATTTGGCCAACGCCATCCCATATGCCTTTCGTGTGGCAATCTATAAAGACAAAGAGGCCAAACAAATCAATAATTAACAAAGGTTGTTGGTTCAAACATTTAATTATTTGCCTCTGTGGTTTCTGTAGACATTGTGTGAACATACTGTTCTTGTGTGCGGGTGACAAACCTTTTCCCCAGCCTTGTAGCTGGGTGCGCTCGGCATCCTGATGTTCCTCAGGCTGACCGGTGGGGAGTCCTCAGTGGGAGCAGGAGGGTACAAGTGCTTGCTGCTGTTCATGATGCGGCTCTGCAGATCCTTCATAACCATCTCCGCCATGTCTTTGGGCAGAGGTTTGGCATGCCACCCCAGCTTATCCTCTGCAGCTGAAACCACACGGCATCACATTGGTATAGATTTAAACATTGTGAAAGGGTTACACACATGGGATTGTCACGTAATGTGCTCTGGAGTGAGAGCAATGCGTTTGCAGATGAGGAGTGGACAGTGACAGACAGTTACCTGGAATGCCTTTGCCCTTGATGGTTTTAGCAATGATGGCGGTGGGCTGATGACGTGGTTGGCTCAGAGCCTTGCAAAGCTCCTCCACACTGTGTCCATCCACAATGATGGCTTGCCAACTACACACACACACACACACACACGAACAAACAAACACACACACACACACACACACATTTAGACACATTTGGTACAGTATAATTGATACATCTAGATGGCATGGACACACACCAGGACAGTATTAACTAAATGGAATAGTTATTGATATAAATCATAAAATGCTACTTGTATTACCACCACCTTCTATATAGTGTTCCAAAACAGTATATAGAGTACATTGACACTATCAGCCTCTACTGCCACATGGAATGTCAGTGTTATGCATTATTACCCGAAAGCTTCACAGCGTTTTTGATATTTCTCTACATGATGCTGCAGTGGTGCAGGGTCACTTTGGCCCAGACGGTTGATGTCCATGATGGCCACGAGGTTGTCAAGCTGGTAGTAAGAGGCAAATGACATGGCCTCCCAGACGGCACCCTCTGACATCTCACCATCCCCCAGCAGGCAGTACACACGATAACTGAGTCAGAGAACAGGGTGAGATTATGCGATTAGTGTGTGTCTCTGTGTTTGTGTATATATATATGCGTGGTATACGGCCAGATGAGGGTGGGGTGCAAATCTCACAAACATTTTCTTTGACACTATTCCAGTCAGACTGATTCTCTTTCCATTATCTGACAGTTGGGATGGTAACCAGCTGTGACTTGATAAAAGAGACTCACCTAAAGGTCACCTTACCAAGATGCCTCACACCTGCCTCTGAAAACCTGTCTTCCAAATCCCACAGTCTTAAATGGGACAAATCATCCTCTTATTTATTAACAAGAATAAGTGTTTTTTTCTGGCTTTTATTATTAATGTTGAAATATACTTCATATGGGTCAAATATTAGTCCACCAGAACAAAGGAACTAATACTAGGAAAATGGAATCATCATTGAAACCAAATTAGAGCAATAGACTTGTATGGTTGAAAGCAAAAGGCCTGAATTTGAATGTAAAATTAAATCAGCTGGATGGTAAAAATAAGTGAGATATGACTGCTGGGCCTGTGATTATTAGAGCAGAATAATCGTGAGAGCAGAGCATGTAGCCGCAGAACACACCCACAGAATCTGGAAAATCCCAATCACTTAACACTCGAGAGAAGTATAATGGGGACCTAAAATTTAAATTAAGATAACCCTAAAAGAAACGTGTACATCGACACACCACATTGTTGAGTCAGTGTGTGTTTATAAATGGCAAGAGATTTTTAAATGCATGCAAGAAATCTAAAATGCAAATAAAGCAGAAAAATATGTATGTGTCCACATATAAAAGATTACCTGGACTTGTCAAAGTATTTCCCGGTGTAAGCCATTCCACAGGCCACACCAAGACCCTGCCCCAAGGAGCCAGTGGCTACGTCCACAATTTGCTGCTTCTGAAATAAACACACACACACACACACACACACACACACAGACACACAGACACACAGACACACACACATCCACATCAATGTGGTGTTAAAGAGTTTGTGCTGCCTGAGCTGATTCACAAGGTGTGGTACAGTATGTTCCAGTTTACAGGGGTGGGGTGGCCCTCCAGGGCACAGTCAACCTGGCACAAACTGAGAAGCTCGCTCTCCTTCAGGAAGCCTGTTTCCACCCACATGGAGTACAGGGCCGGAGCAGCGTGACCCTGTGGAAGAAAAAACAATCACAAATCAACATTATCTTTGTCATAATACACTGCAGTAGTTCAAGGGAAAGTTCTAATTCCGTGGGACTATTAAACAACCAACTCTCACCTTGGACAGGACGAAGCGATCGCTGTTGAAGTTCCTCGGGTCTTCAGGGCGATACTTCATGGTGTGGAAGTAAAGCACGGACATGATTTCCGCCACACTGCAGCATGATGTGGGGTGTCTGTATGACAGAGAAGACAGTGCTGTTCTGTCAGACATAAATACATAAACATACACACAGTAGCCTGTTGAGTGCCTTTACTCAAAGGCACTTTAGAGATTAGATAGGGAACTACTTGCAAAAGCAATACAATGAAAATACTGTTTGCTTTTATGGACAATAATTACTTTGAGCCAATAAAATGAACCATTGATACCAGTGCACTGGCTCGTGCAATGGCTCGTTATTAGCGTTTCCCACAAATAAAGGTATTTGAGTATTTTACAAAATAATGTACACACATAAATAATAAACACATGCAAAAGTTATTTGGCATTTAAATGCAGCTATTAGTCATTCATATTAATAGGCTGAATATTTTAGGTGAAGAAACATTCTTTCAAATATTATTCAGTGTTTCTCTTTGTTCCCATTGAACACTGCAGAATTGTGGAATGGGGAGTTGGGCTACAATATGATAACCCTCTTCACTCTTTAATATACAACAGTGTTGTGACATACATTGAAAATTGCAACAGCAGTCTTTAACATAGCTAGAAGAAATGATATACAAGACTTCAGTTTATCAATTACACTTCTAAAGCCCTTTTATTACAGCAGCATGCAACGCTCCATTTGCAACATACAATCCGCCCGACATTGCACATGATGGTCCATTGTACTGCATGTGGGCATTTTACCTCTTTGGGGCCAGAAATCAAAGATAATATTTATCCTGCAAACAAAGTGAATATAATATTTTTAAATGCGACCAAAGATCATATACAATTTAAGTTCTTCTCAATATAAAAATGTGATTATCAGAAAAAAAAAGGTATTTACTTTTAATGTCAGCTTTAATTAAAATGTCTTATCCCTGTGTATGATATCTACTCTTCGCTTAAAAGGATAAACTGATGCATTGACTTTTCTGCATAGTGTTGTATATTTTACATACCATACATTTTACATAAAGCAAAAAATTCAAATGGTGTAGCCAAGATAATTTTTATTGAATTCATTGAATGATAAGGGATTGAGAGCTCAACTTTTCAAACAACATTTATGGATGTCGAAATGATTCTGCGTGTAGACCAAATGAGGAGAACAAAGGCAGGACATGCTGTTCCTTTGGCCTTTTTACTTGCATGTCTGTGTGTGCATCTCTACATGCCTGTCTGTAATTCACTAGATGTGACCACTGGTGTTCAATGTATGTATGCTGCAAAGAAATATTATATGTGCATTATGTTTTGCATCGCATTCACAGTATTAAGGCTCCTGTCTGAGAGTCAGTGGAGGCAACTCACCCGCTGCCTGCTGCAGTTGTTGCCTTGATGGAGTTGATTCGGAGGCGGTTGGCGATGTTCCTCAGCGCCTGCACTGTCTGCTGGTCAGGTTTGTGGTAATCCTCCATTAAGGCAAAATGTTGAGTTTCCTCAGCACCAGAAAAGTGAACCAACTACAGTGATGTGATGAGTTTGTGTGTTTTGAATGTTTGTATGTGAGAGTTAGGGTTGCCAGAGAACAGCACCTGTGTGTGTGTGAGAGAGAGGGCCAGAGAGAAAGAGAGAGAGAATGGAAGAGAAGCTAGATTTATCCTGTCTGGCATGCAGACACATAGATGCACAAGGACACAGTGCACACAGACACACACACACACTCACACACACAGAGGAGGGGAGGAGGGGGAAGCCAGTGACGTAAGCTGGGTGTTGCTGCTAAAATTGAATTGAATGTCAGTCTTTTCATTGGCTACTGTGTGACTGTGATGGTGGAGGTGTGTCTCCGCTAGATGTACATTAGTGTGTCTGTAAGGAGAGGCTGGATAATTGGGCGGGGGGGGCTTGAAGCATCTCACCCTGATTTACTTTGGCATTAGCTACTGTCTGAACTAATAATTCAGATCTTGATGGTAGGTGTGGATGTGAGTGTGAATGGTTGCCTGTCTCTATGTGTCAGCCTTGTGATCAAATGGTGACCTGTCCAGGGTGCCCCGCCTCTCACCCAACGTCAGCTGCCATTGGCTCCAGCCCCCTGTGACACTAAGGATATAATAGCGTATAGCTAAAAGATGGATGGTTGATTGTTTTTTGTTATTTTCTCTCACCAAATATCCCAGTCTAATAGTCAAAGCATTGTTTGATTTTGCTGGAAAAAGTAATATGATCGTAAAGATGATCAATGTGAGTAACAAAGGGTGAATTAATAAGAGAAAGGGAAAGACAGAACAAAAGGCAGAATGTGAGAGAGAGAGCAACATTATTTTAATCTTTCAATACTCTTTTTTTCTTATATCAAATCACCATCCATAAAATAAAAAAACATTTTGGATGTTCACATACGGATACATTTCTCCACATCTTTTAAATCAACTTCTAGTCTTGGCTTTTGCCATGCTGATGATAATTTAGAGACAGAGAAAGATGGCTACTGTAGCCCCTTCATTATAAACAATTCATCAGTAACCACACACGCGCAAATACATGCACAGGGTATACAAGAAGGTTAATTTATTGCCATTGTACAACACAGTTGCACAACAAAGTGCAATTTGTCGTCCTATTTTACTACATAAGAAAGTACACACACACACACACACGCACACACACACACACAAAAACAATATATGTGGAGGATGGAGGTTAAATTTCAGAGCCTGCAGAAAGAAGCTGCTCTGAAGCCTGGTGGTGCGGCAGCTGATACTTCTGTAACATTTGCAAGACGGCAGCGGGGTGAAGAGACTGTGGCTTGTTGGTTACTGTTGGTGTACAAGTATAGTGATGCAGTTGTATACTATAACATAGAATAGCATAGTATACTGTATATTGTAGTGTGAGGCCTATTGTTTACTGTAAAATGTATTGCAACTGAGATCATTTCTTACAGTTAATGCTCTGATTTCTTTCACACATTAATCACAGAATTGTTCTTCTAGAGTGTCACTTACAAGTGTAACAACACTTAAATCAACATACTTACTTTTCAAGACAGCCATCAAAGCTTTTTTTTTTTTTTTTAACACTTTTTGTCATCATGGTAACATTCTGGAAAAATTTAATTGATTAAGTTTTGAATTTCAAAACACTTAAAATATGCTCGTTTTACATAAAAAGGCTCTGCGTGGGCTTGGCCCACCTTCTCTAAATACATTCACTAAACAAAGGGCCGAATGGCATCAGGGCCACCGCACATGTAGACAAACTGTGCCATCAGTAGCCTAAGTTCTATTTTTTGGGGGAGTTTTTCCTGATCTGATGTGAGGTCCTGGGACAGGGATGTCGTATGTGTACAGATTGTAAAGCCCTCTGAGGCAAATTTGTAATTTGTGATTTGGATACAAAATAAACTGAATTGAAATTGAATTAAAGGGAAGTACATGTTGGAATGGCTTCCCTTGTGCAATAAGGGAGTGCATATTCCACTTCTAAGACCCATTTGAAACAATGTCAAACCAGAACTGTGATCACTTTTAACTTGACATGTAATACAACATATGTTTGCCATTTATACTAGTGTATTGTATATTTGTATCTGCATATTATAACTTGTAATGTTTCTGTTATCTGCACCACAGATGTAAATTAGCATTCTTGCTAGCTCCGGAATGTTTACATCTTATATTTTATACTGATTTTCATTAGCATGCCCTGTACATATCAAATGAACAACAAAATAAAATAAGATAGAATATACTGTTGTGTAGTAACATGCAAGCTAACGTAATATTCAAGCTGCTTTGGAATTATTGTTAATTATGGTCAAGCCATTAGAGCAAATTTGAATTTGAGACAGGGAGCATCAGGAGAAAGGGAATGAGAGGAACCGAGAGAGGGGAAGAAAGAAAAAGTGAGTTAATTTAATGGAAGAGCATAATATACCTCATCAGTTTTATTTCTGTCTTCTGTCTCACATGATGATACATTTTGAGTGTTATAATATCCCTCTGAGAACACTGTGTTCTTGCCACATGAAACCATCTGCAGCAGACCTGATGGGCCAAATATATTCTACCTGGAGGGAGTGTAAAACAATTGTAGAACAGTACAGAGAATGTATACAAGCTGCTGCCAGGAAATCAAAATAATATAAGCACATAAAAAAGAAAAAGATATGGACTTGCAAATGCCTTTTAAGATTGTGGGTCTGTCTATGTTATTACAAAGATAATAGAATCCTTCAAACAATATTTGCTTGACATGAGGCTAACAAAAACACAGACACATTAAATCAGTGAGGCTTTATATGGAAAGAAGCTATACTAATCCTGCATGTGTTGTTTCATACTCCATTTTAAACAGCCTTTCTTGCAGGCCATTTGTGTTCCTAACATTATACACCAGAGGGCAATGTCTCCACAGAAATGTAAGACGATAGCTTCTGTGATGGCTTAGATGATATTCCACCCACTTCATTAGCCAATAACCAAAGAAGAGGAAGAAAAAAAGAGAATCGTGACATATTTATTCAGCAGAGATGAGATTTTGAATGAATGAATGATTTTTGAAAACATTGAATACTGAATCAATACTGAGGTCAAACACATTCTGGTAAAAATGTGTTTACTAGATGTGTTTAGATATAAAGTGTTGGGGAACTGATGAATGACAACAAATCTAAGTGTCAGCTGAGTTTCTGTGGTGGTTACACATGTGTGTCATTTGTACAAATCATCGTCCTCACCTTCCCCCCATTCATTTACCCTGCACCGTTTCAGACACGTGATCATCTCTGTGGATTCCTGCCTTTCACTGTGGCTGGGAGGTCACGTCCCAGCACCTCGGTGCTCACAGCCATGGTGATGCCATCTCTTGAGCCCCCCCACTGCTCTCCTGGTTCCACCGACATTGTCCTTCTCCCAGTTTCCAGAAACTCCTCTGGGCTCCTAGGTCCTGTCAGAAAAGCTTTTCTTCACAGAGCCCCACAGGTGCCAGCCAATGGCAGCCTGGGAAGGAGATGTCACGTGATGATGTGTAGCCAATGTCAGACACCCACAACTGCACACTTCCTGGAGGGAAAGTACATTCAGAGAGCATGAATGTTTCTATTTTTAATCTCCCTGGCAGAAAAAGAGGAGCAAAGCAACCACTTTTGCCTTAATATAACGCAGAGCATGTGTGCTTGGCTATTCAAACACAATGCAGAGCTCAGGTAAACAATAATGTACTCAGCATTGTTGGGCTAGAATGAATAATGGGATTTCAGAGGCAGCACAAATTAAGATACGCAATACACGTATACAGGCCTAAATACATGCACTCCAGCTTGCTGACATGTGCACACATTGACACACAAATGAACTCTGGAATATTCTCACACTATGCATAAAATCTTACACACATCCATGAATTTGTACATTGCTTTAATGCCAGTCGCTCCTTCAGGCTTGAGCCTCTTCCTCTCTGCTCTTATCACTCCATTTCCTTAAATCGCTCTGCAGTCACCATGATGACATAGTGCTTGCCCTTCTATCTGAGAGCTGTCTGTCAACAAAGGCCCCACCCCCTGACAGTGCATGAGACAAAGCATAGGATTTATGATTGAATTATCAACAGAGCATTCAGTCATATAGCTGTTTGCAGCTGGGCTTGGTGATCATCCAGGAAGTCAGGGTCTGGGCCTGGTTGAAGGCGCATGTAGGAAAAATAAAGAGGTGAAAAGGACTGAGGCATGTAGAGAGGTGGATTCAGTTAATAGGTAGTCAAACCAAAGTAAAATGAAGGAACTGGTTGAAGATTACCGTTTTAAAGACTCAGATGCACAGCTTTAAATAAACAGAGAGAGTGGATGAAGAGAAACAAAGAGAGAAATGAAGATTCAGAGAGAAGAGTAGAGTGTGCGAGCAGGGGTTAAGGCTGAGCGTGTGTTGTGAGCTCAGCAGTGAAGTTGACGATGCACTGGGAGAACAGTTGCGCTGCAGGGCTTTCAGGCTCCATCACTACTGCTCTCCTTCAAGCAGCAACACCAACACACTCCCTCCCTCACACACACACACACACACACACACACACACACACACACACACACACACACAGCTCTCTCATAAACATGCAAACACAGATTGTTGCATCAGTGCTTTTGCATGAGTGCCCACTAACCATGTTTTACATGCGTGGTGATGCCATGAAATCAGACATCAAGTGGCATGTGCTAATATTCAAACTTGTTTAATCAAATGCCAAACTCTCATTACCAATACATTTCAGATATAGGTGCAGATACAGAAATGCTAGATGAGACTGAGATTAAATGAGACCAGTGCAAGAAAGAAAATAGCAATTTTACAGCTTATGAATGAAGAGCTCATATATAGCTTTATTGCAATGTGATTTAAAAAGGGAGGGAGGGAGAGGATGAAGCTGAAGGATAAAGCACATAGAGTAAAAGCTAAGTGCATTTACAAAGAGATCTAAAAAAAATAACATCTGTTTGAGTGATTTATGTGTAAACTAAAAACCTGCATTTGTATCGAGTCAACAGGTCATAATCTCTTTAGAGGTTGGCCAAACACAAACATTTACACAGAACCTTCACCTCAGCAGAGCTAAGAGCCAAAGACCTACTTTGTGCAGAATTATAGCCTCTTGTCTGATGTGCTTGTGCACAGATTACAAGACATCTTCTTAGGGATCTTTGGAAAAAAAATATTAACAACAATAACATAATAAATTACTGGGAAATCAAGATTAGGATGTTCCTAAAACTCCTGTTTTCTAATGATTCGCCCATATTTAAATAAAGTAAATTTTGGGTTTGAGTGTTTGGTGGTGCAGAGAGTAAAGAAGCAGATCAAATCGTAAGTGGGGGCAGACGGCAGCATGGAGCCAAATGGAATCTGTGGTCCCTGGGGGGCCACTGCACCCTCTGTTTATATGTTTACTCCATTTTCAGTGAAAACAAACTGCAATGCACTTTCCCACCAGGCACTAGAGTGTGTTTGAAGAGGGAATCTTTTTTTTCTTCTTTTACACAATCTCAATAATAACCCATCACACGTAGTTACATGCACATTTGCTATTCCCGGTGACTGAACACAGAAACTATTATTTCCACCATCCTTACTACCACACGGCCATCTTTGGAGGGAAATCAACTCATCGGTACAGAGGAAACCAGGTCAAGAACAAGCACAAAAAAAGAAAAATAACATTTCCCAAGAGTGAGGTTGGAAAAAGAAACAGAAGTGCTATGTTTCCTTAAAGTACAAAGTATTGCTAATAGGTTACTGCCTAAATCAGGGTAAAGTGATAACCCCCTACAATGTCCTATAGACGGGAAGGCTGTCAACATATTTTGGGAACACTTATTTGCTTTCTTATTTGCTTTCTTGCTGGCTCATAACTTGTCAGTTATGAGCCAGCAGGCTTTTACCTTAGTGTAAAGACTGGAGGCAGGGCTAAAAACACTGTCTAGCAATGCCTCTAAAGCTCACCAATTAACCTCTTGAGCTCTAGGTCTTTGACTCAGGGTAACCTCCTAGGGTATAATGTCAGGTAACTGTAAAACGTGTACACTTCACTATTAGTATTAAGTCTGTCAGTTTGGCTTTGTTTTAAAAGCCAAACATCTGCACATGGCTCAATTTATAGAAGACCATAACTCATTCATTTATGTGGACAGCTCTGTATTGAAGCTTAAGGCCTAATTAATGAAGTACCAGCATGTATCCACCCGATAGAGCCATAGATTGTGTTTTCATGTAAGGCTGAGGATAGGCTGTTTGATGCTGAGTGAAAAGGCTCCTCCATGCCATACAAATGAATACAGACAGCTAGATTTGACCCCAAAAATATCCAGAGACATTGAAGTAGCCATTAGCACTGTTGAAATGTATCGAACACAACTTTTGATCACACAACAGCAAAGGTATGCCATGATTTATGGTTATTTTTCCTCCTCTTCGGCTGCTGGTCCAGTGATTTCTGAGTCTCAGCCTTCATAATAAAATGTTGTTTGTGTGGGAAGCATAAAAGAAGCAAAGCCGCTCGCACTGTTTGCGCATGCACCGTTCCAGGTTTTTACTGTGTGCTCATTTAGTTGCTTGGTGCTGAAACTGAGTTTTGTTTCGGTAAAAATGGTTATCGTGAGCTTTTACTCCAGCTTCTTCAAGTCATGTAGGATGAATATGTTGCTACATGTTTAGATGTGCACAACATGCCCGCAGTAGGAGGCACTCCAATATTCTGACATGTTGGGGTAAAACACAAATGAAAAGAAAAGATTGATACCGCTCTCATTTCTTCACAGTAAATATGACGTTGGAGCCAGCAGGCAATTAGCTTAGCATTAACTCTAAAGCCTACTAAATAACATGTTCTATCCCATTTGTTTAATCTCCAGAAAGTCACTGCGCATGGCTAGGAAATAGTTCCAGCACAAAATCAGTTTTTGTACTTCTTAAACAACAAGATACAGTATAGGTCTTAACATCAGACGATCAAATGAGAGAGGGATTATTATTACGGTCTCTCAGAAACTGTGCATTTCTTATTCATTACATTACATTACATTACATTACATTACATGTCATTTAGCTGACGCTTTTATCCAAAGCGACTTACAATAAGTGCATTAAACCATGAGTCCAAACTCAGAACAACAAGAATCAAGCAAGTACAATTTCTTCAATAACGTTAAACTACAGAGTACTATCCGTAAGTGCCATTTAAGTGCTAAACAACAGAGTGCTATCGGTAAGGGACAGTGTTTTTAGTTTGCGACGGAAGATGTAGAGACTTTCTGCTGTCCTGATGTCAATGGGGAGCTCGTTCCACCAATGAGGAGCCAGCACAGCAAACAGTCGTGACTTTGTAGAGTGTTTAGCTCGAAGTGAAGGAGCTACAAGCCGATTGGCAGAAGCCGAGTGAAGTGAACGGGCTGGGGTGAACGGTTTGACCATGTCCTGGATGTAGACCGGACCCGATCTGTTCGCAGCACGGTACGCAAGTACCAATGTTTTGAAGCGGATGCGGGCGGCCACCGGTAATCATTTAATAAAAATAAAAATCATGTATTTAACATTAAATGATGCTAGAACTGTTTCTCAAAATACATATCTAACACAGAGAGAGGAAACAAATAAGAGACATACCTATCAATAAGCCCTGGTGAAATTCTGAATTTGGGGAAACAGATTATATTTGTTTTTGTATAAACATGTTGATTTCAATACGTTTTCCTCAGGTTGTTCTCTTATTTTCCAATACCTGAATTACATAATCAACAAGTGCCAATTCATATTTAATAAAGAATGTGATAAAACCATTTTCTGCCATTTGACATGCAGCCACATAATTACCAGCAACACAGAAACACACACACACACACAAACACACACACACACACACACAAACACACACACACACACACACACACACACCATATAGGTGAATAATTCAAGACGATAGAAGAAACCATTATCCTGGGCAGACAGGTAAGATGATACGATGCGCCTCGTCCCTGCCTCCTCGCCCAGTCGTTCTCCACCTCTCACCAAACACTGCTGCTGTTCACTCACTGACCAGCCTGCCAGGAAGAAGATGAGTGTTTTCGGCTCTTTGTTGTCAGCTGGGACATGTAGGTGAAGCAGAGGCCTCGGCTCCGCTCTTCTACTCTGGCAGGTATTTTCACAGCACACTACAATATCTCAGTGTGCTCACTGCATATGAGCATATTGCAACTAAAACATTGTATGCTATAAGGTTCTGTTTTGTAGGTTGTAGAAGAGTTTATCGATATTATTGAAAGTAATATGTGCAACCATTCATTTAAACTTCAACTTTTATATTACACTGTAAAGTCAGTCTTGCCTAACAGTTGCTGTTTCATAGCAACTGTTAAGCAAGACTGACCAACATATCAACAGACTTAAATGAAATCCAGAGACAAGTTTTTAAAGGGTATTCTGAGGGTCAGAGCTATCATTTGGTCATTAGTTTTTCATAAGGGTACGATTAACATGTAGCTGTATGCATGACAGATGTACAAGTGCCCCATTCAAATATGCTGATTTATAAGTCGATGCAGTTTTCAGATGCAAACAGCATCGACTTATAAATCAGCATATTTGAATGGTACAACAATGTTAACAGTGTTGGTGTAAGACAAGGTTATGTCTTTTATAAAACTTAACACCACAAACTAAATGACATTGAGATCAGAAGTTATTGATTTGGACTGAGGATGTAGTCTTTAACAGAGTTATAGATCCAGTGATGACAGTGACAATGGCTTTTTTTGCAATATCTAAGCATTCTCTAAAATGTTTATCCCCGATTGACTCCAGAGTAAAAGCAGTTCTAAATTAAATACATTATTTCTGAATGCAAAAGAGTGTCACATTTACCCTGTACATCTCTTTAAAAGAAAAGTAAAGGAACAGTTTTGTTGTGGTAGAGAGGCATGTGTGTGTTTACTGTGTTGGTTTACTTTCTTGTCATGGACACATGCACTGGCAAATGGGATATATTTCATTCAAAAGGGAACCGTTTAAAAGAGGGCAACATATTGACAGTTGAAAGGACAGATTTTCCCTGACTGGCAGGAGATACATGAACATCATTATTGCAACATTAGTTAAGATAATGGTCAACATGGCTCATTATATCATTTGAAATACATAATTAATGTTTTTAAAGCTGCTATAACCAATATGTTTATTATAACAATGTAAACAACGTGACAATGTTGTAATCAACCAATACAAGAATTATCACCTGAATCTGGAGCTCTGCTAGTGAGTTTCAGATCATTGTTTGTTGTTTTTAAACTCTCACTGCTTTTGTTTTCTGCTGCAGCAAGCAGCTGTTTTCAGCAGAAACCACTTTAAAAGACTTATACTAGCACTGAACAGCAGACGGAGTTAGTAAGGGAGAACATAGTGGAGCATTTAGCAGCTCGGGAGTTGGTGGAGACCTAAAAGAGAGTGCATATTGGACTTATATTATATATTTTATCAGAACAAAAGTTGCATTAATAACAATTTAAATGGAAGGGCTATTATTTGACCAAACAGGTAAAACATAATGGAAAATGATGTCTTGTCCAGCATAGTTTATAGTTGTGGATCTGGGAATTCAGCAATTGTTTTCATTTGGATAAAGTTACATTTTTGTAAACATCAGGGGTTGTTTTGCTGCTCTGTTGGATTTTAGGATGTCAGCAATAGCAAATGCCATTCCAATAAGGGAGTCATATAAAGGCTTAATCTAATGCTTAATTGATCATTTTACTTATAACCGGTTAAAAATAATTAAATGTAGATTAATTACCTTTTAACACGTTTAACCATGGACTTGATGGCTTTTAAAAAAATAGGAAAACCATGAATAGTTATCACGACATTGTTTCTAAATACAATTTAATAAAACAGCATGCGGGTGGGATTTTTTTTCAAAAAATTGGCAAACCCCAATTAGTTCTGAATGATTCACAACGTATTTAATTCATAATGTAATGCATTCGCCATGACAAAGTATATGGTGCCTTATTCGAAAGTGCAGCCACTCAAGTGTAATGAGATAAGTTGCTAAACCAGCGTTTTAATGGTATGCTACCACAATATTGTGTCAATGACCTTCACGTGAGTACGGATGCTGAACGTGACACCCAGTTTGAAAGTTGTCTCCTTTTATTGCGGAGCGCGACATTGCGCACATGCCGCAGCACCTATTTGATGTGAGCATTCTCGTGCAGCCGCAGAAGGAGAGCTCGCTTTCTGCTGTAGACTCGTTTCACTGTTCACTGGCGCCGTGACGATAAGTAGGCAGCGGATGAGGATGCTCTGTTGTGTGGTGCGCACTCTCCTGTCTCCAGCTCTCCGCGATCACCATGGAAGAGCTTAATTAATGCACAGGCTGTATGTGTCCCTCCTGCTGCCGGAGCTGATGCATATTAACCCGCCGTATGAGAGCGGACCTGCGATTCTCGCCCTGCGAAGCCCTGGACCCCTGTCACCGAGCGGAGCGGACCGCGGCTGATCATAAAGTCTTCAGAAAAGGTAGAGCACGGTGCGGTTTCTGCTCCACAAACTGAAGTTAGCCTCTTAGCATAGCTGCGTTTTCCCCGCATGCAGGCAACGATGATGCTTTCTCATTATTGTCAGAGGACAGCAGTTATTATTAAATGGCCACTTTCCCTCTCGACGTTGTCATGTGTTGTGTATTCAGGGGAGGAGATGCATCGCATTGTCATGAACAATATACATTTAAATACATTTTTTTAATAGAGCATGGCCAAGGCTGACATCAGGCTGGTGCCTTTTCTACAAACGGAGGTGGGCTCTGGTCATGTGGACTGTCCACTATATTAGCCCTTAGTTTAAGAGCATCACTGATTGAGGTTTGTTGTAATAACGTTGCCAGCTGTTTCTGCTGAGCAGCGAGGACCATCTCGCGGTTGTGTGTCGCTCAATGTTCACCATGAGCCGAGTCAGTCTGTCATTTCACATCATTTTTTGGGGGTGATTTGATCACATCCTACCTTGGTGGCGTCCAAGGAGAAACACGAGGACGCTTGATGATGGTTAATTTGTCACGAGTTGCTCATGGAAATGTCAGTGTTCGTTTTTTGTTTTTTTTTATCACGGGCGCACGGTCGACGTTGTCGATGCAGCAGTGAAATTAATATTCCAAAATAAGCGCATTTTGTACGCATTGTTCCCATATTGAGCTTGCACTAGCCAAGGCTACATGAAGGCAGCATCGTAGCACAAAGGAGATGTGAAGCTGGCAGCCTGCATTCTCCACAAGATGTGCAGTCTTACATCACAGTAACACTCATAGCCCATTTTTCTATAAAATATGAAGATGAATTCCTCTTGGAGCATCACTGCGATGTGACCTTTTATGTTTCTTCCTCTGCGGGCCTGCTCATCAGTTCAAGGACTTACACAACTGATGTGACCAAGTGATGCCTGAGAGTGGCAGCTCTGAATTTACAGCTTAATTTGTGTGTGTGTGTGTGTGTGTGTGTGTGTGTTTTGTGTCATCTGCTTTCAGTTTTTTTCCCTCATAGCATATGTTCAGTTTCACATTTTGTTTAATAAATGTAGACTATTGATGGCAACATGAGAACCAGGCCAACGTGCCTCATTTCTAGTTTTGAATGATTCACTATGTTCACTGTTTGAGGCTCACACCAGGATACCTTTCACATAAGATCATATTATTTTATTTGCACGTTTTAGGGGAAACAAATAGCGTATATATCCTTGAATAGACAAGCGCAATTCGAAAAGCTGCCATCTTTGACTTTTACAGGTGTGTGTGTGGCCATAATATCAGTTATATGTCTAAGCTGAAGTAACAGCTCTCACATTGTCTTAAATACTATTTGTGGGCCAGTATGTGCTGTATATACATCAATATTAATGTTACCCACTGAACTACAATAGTCTTTAAGACCATTTGGAGCATAATGTTGTACTATATACCTTCTGAAGCACAACAGATTGCTGGGAAAGGCATATTTTGATTTAGCTAAATAAAAAAGCAGTTTGAGCTGCATTGTCAATACTATTTAATTAAAGGCAAGCATAATTTATGTTGCACATTTCATATGCTCATACATTTGTGAAAAGACAAGAAACAGTAATAATAATAGTAATTCACTAGTAGCCATTCCCAACAAGCATACAGGAAGACTTCAGTTAGAAACAATGTTGCACATTATCAAACTATTTGTCATCAGCAAGCTTATTAAAGCATCTTGGGGCATTAAATCTGAAGGCCGCTTCACCAGACATTGAACTGACTCAAGAACAATTCAAGATATCAGACCAGTGGACCTGAGAAGGCCATTTATGGCTTTATAGACAAGCAGAAGAACCTGAAGGTCTATTCGAGTGCAAGTCAATGTAATTATTTGAAGACAAATTTAATCTGCTCCTCTCTTTAAAGCAATATCAATAATCATGTTATTGTTATAAAAAAGTGTAAAATGTACCGATGATCTCATCTCACCCGTTTCTCATTCTCAGAGGCAAATTATGCCAGCAGCAGCAGAGTCGCTCCCCCTGGTGACGAGCCAGCTCATTGGTCAGACTATTCTGCCCTTCTCTAGCCACCCAGTCTACCCTGGCAGATCCATGCTGCTGGATGCTCCTCACAGAGCCACACCCACATCATGAGCGCCAACGGGCCCGCCCCAGACCCAGCCCCCGTGGCCCCAGAGGCCCCTCCTGCTTCAACCCCTGCCCCTGCCCCTGCCCCTGCCCCTGCCCCTGCTGCGGCCCCAGCCCCTGTGGCACCACCGGCACCTCCTGCCCCGCCTGCCCCAGTGTCCAGCACCATCCCGGTCGGTGCGTTGGCACAGAAGAAGCGGCAGCAGTATGCCAAAAGCAAGAAACAGGGCAGTAACGCCAACAGCAGGCCACCAAGAGCTCTGTTCTGCCTCAACCTCAACAACCCCATACGCAGGGCCTGCATCAGCCTGGTGGAGTGGAAGTATCCTTTACTGTGGTATTATGTAGAGATGGCTGAATGTCTGCAGTGTTGGGATTTGACAAAAGATCATTACCAGTTCACAGAGCTGAAGCGGTTAGATTAAAAAACTAATTGGCAACTGGTTTCATAATAAATTCATCGGAAAAGTAGTTAATCAAAGAAAAACATTAAACATTCTTAGTTAATTATTCCCTTTTTTCCGATACCTATATGGTTTTAGAATGTAATTAGGACAAAGCAAAACAAGATGTTATGTTGTGCATTGGCAAACTGCCATGTGCATGTTTCACTATTTTCTGACCTTCAATAGACCATATTATTACTGGAGTAGGTCAAATAACTGCCACATTAATAGATAGTGGCTGACTGTATACATACCTTTGTTTGATCTGAGCTGTGGTAATTATCCGGCCAAATCCGGTGATTTCATGTCCTGCTTTTTAAAGTAATCAGACTACATCAAGAATTTGAAAAGTGTTTTTTTTTATCCATATCATTTTGTATTGCTTTGAAACATAATTTTCTTCTGTGTTTTCCTCAACTTTCTTTCTCAGGCCATTTGATATATTTATATTAATTGCTATTTTTGCCAACTGTATGGCCTTAGCTGTCTATGTCCCCTTCCCTGCAGATGACTCCAACTCCACAAACCATGACCTGGTGAGTAGTCTGTATATGTCACTCTGATACATGTATTCATTTGGTGCTATTGTGTCAGTGCTGCTACTTAAAGCCAAAAACAGACTGGTATTGCTTTGCATAGATTGTATATGGACTCTCCGAGTACACATTGTCAAAATTGTAATATCTGGCTTGTTAGGTTTGTGATAAGGAGTTAAAAAATAAAAGATAATCTCCTTTAGTGCCTGCTGTGCTGTTCTTGTTTGGTTGAATAGTTTCAAGATTCATTTCAACATGCAGTGTTACATTATAATCCTGTCAGTTGAAAAACTGTGATTGTTTTGTCCCTTTTGATAAGGTATATAGAGATGTTGCTGTACCTTTGATACAGATTGTATCTTTAGTATATTGCTTCATCATGAGGATTGCAAGTATCTGCTGTGCCGACACAGAGAAACACTTTGGCAACTACCCTCATTGGTGCTTTATCATGTCATAGTTTCCCTGTACAGAGGTTTTATTCAGCTTTCTATTTTTAGAATGTATCGTCATTGCACCACTCTGTGCACCTTATGCATTTATGTCTGTGTGATGAATTATGGGTGATGTAGTGTTGTAAGCATTGTTCCACAGCTGAGTACGAGTGCTCTCTCCAAAAGCTAGATAGAAACACAGAATGTTGTCCTCCTTACATGAGCAGAATTTAGCTGTAGTGCACAATGATTCATGAAGAGCTTATACAGTACACATTTGAATGTTCTTGAAAGCGTCGTCCAAGAGCAGGAACATGTTAGCGGAGGTTACCAGCTCGCTGTAAAGACCGACGGGAAAGTTTCTCAGTCTGTTACGCTGCTGGAACCTGCTGTGCAAGATAAGCTACAGCGTTAGTTAAAAGGGCGTCTGCTCTACTTTGGAGAAGTAATATGTACTGCTTCTCGGTTTGACCTCCTGGAGGGTGACCTCAGGGTGTTTGTTTACGCAGCGGTGGTGCATCAGGAGAAAGTGGGCCATCTGGGATATTAAAGTACCTGATACAGTATGATGTACAGTGTGTTGTCAGGGCACGTTTTGGGAGTGAGGTTTGAAAGAGTTGGATTGTCCTAATCGTGTCAACTGAAAGAAGAAAATGTTCCCACTTACTAAGGAAGAAACGGACGAAGAGTGTAGAAAAATGTTGAGAGGCTGGTTGGACTTGGAAAAAAGCAATGCCAAAACATGTGTGCCTTTTGCTGATGTGAATACAAATACAGTAGCAATAGAGTTGAACGACTATTGTAATCAGCAAGCAAGTCTTTCTGGACACACACACACACACACACACTTTCTGCCTTAATACAGTACAATGACATATTGTAATGCACCAATCTACTTTCGGTTGTGAGCTTTCAGACGCAATCAATCTGGGGCTGTGTGTCCCAGCCTCAGATTGATAGTAAACCATGTGTATAAGTGCTCATTTCATAGCTTTATGTATAACCTCTAAACCTCAGGTGTTTTTATTAAGTTGCAATGCAGCCATTATGGAGCCTAACTGCAATGTTGATAAATTCAGAGCCCATGTGTTCAGATCACATTCAAGTGTGTCTGGCAAATAACTAAGGTTACTTGGAAGCTAAATACTATGTCTCATCTCAGCCTCTATTATGCAAACCAAATCTGTAAGTGTGCACATGTGATGGATATTTTGACTTTTTTTAATGATGCCTTCATTATGTGTTTTGTCTGAACCTGTTGCAGCATTGCTGTGTCATATTTGTCATTGTATTCTAATGGATGTTTATGTCCCTGTTGTCCACGATTAGAAGATTAGAGTCTTATATCCTATTAAGAATGAACCACAATGCTACATTTTGTGCAGATGGTCCCGGACTGAGCAGCATCATTGATGCGGCCGACATGCTTCATGAACAAGATCATTAAGTAGAGATGAGACGACATGTTGATGATTAGATATCAAGTTATCTATCATTTAGTCAGCTTAACTTTTTGAAAATGTATAACCGCCTCCTCTGTGCTTATATGGATGCTTCTTTCACTGCACTATACAGTATATGTCTTTGCTGAGCCTCATACTGATCATTGTCTATTGCTTGCACAGGACTTTGTTATCTGATTTAATGTTGACACTGCAGCATTAAACCAGAAGGCCAATACTGCAATCTTTCCCTTTTCAGCAGAGGTTGAACAATATAATATTTGTAGGGCAGGTGTGCCAGCTTGGCCTTAGTTGTTCTACAGAACTCACGTGTATATTCACAGGAGGAGCACTAGAGACCAAAGTGCTGAGCTCTGTTTCCTGTAGCAGCCAGCAGGTAAGGCTGTAGTGGAGATTGCCATTTCACACCGCTCTGCTCTGCGGCCTCAGAGGTGGACTGAGAACTCATATGAAACCTGAGGTGGGGTGCTGAGGGGCCTGATGTGTAAAGCAAGGATCAAATTATATCACTAGTGCTGTCTAACTCAGCAGGTTTTTCAGACACTGAAATGTTGCAGACAAGCTGACATCTCGGCTGGTGAATATGTAGACTGTTCATTTAGTGCTTTCTCATTTACCATTAACACCATAAACATAAAACTACTGAATTTGTTTGGTGTGACACTGTCTTCACAGTGCTTAGGTGCTGCAGAGCTGCTGCAACAGTGCAATGCTGCAAAGTCACAGAGGCCTTAATAGCATGAGTCTGTGCGTCTTGTTAGTAAGGCTTGGTTAAATGCAGCAGCTCATTATAAATAGAGAGCAATTCCCTCCTCAGGCAGAACATTGGGAAAAGGATGGAGGTCCTGCTACCACCAGGAGGCACAAGTGAGTAACAGGATGTAGCGAGCACACACGTGCATGTAAGACGGCAAACCCTGACAAGAACTCAAAGTCATATCTTCCTTCTCCTGCTTAGCTTTCTCCTTTTTTTTGCTCTTCCTTTGTTTAGTCATTTCACTGCAATATAAGACACACAACCCATCCTGCATGTGACTGTGTCTCCTCTGCACCCACCTTGTCTCGGGGACAGACAAAAAATCTGCAACCCTCCTGCCTTTGCTTTAAGGTCATTTCTGACTTGTCTATCTGAGACTCAACACCCCAGGCAGCTCCGGCTGAAGGTAGCTGAGCAAAACAATGACCTTTTCATGGTGAATATGATTCATACATCTCTTCCTTAGTGAGGCAACACACAGTGAATTGCGTATGGTATCATGTAGTGTTTGCCTGTACAACTGATATTGCGTAACTCTGGAGCCGCAGAGCGATTTATTTTACTGGGGACAAAAGGACACAAACATGTAAAGACTGAAATGTCTCACACAAACCAATGCAGAGGTCGTTTGGAAGCCAGCAGAGAACTCACAGCTTAACTCTGCTTCACGCTTGGATGCTGTTACATTGAGGGATATCATCAATTAGAAGTACAGGAGAGTCTTTTCATATCTTGCTAATAATATATATCACGACGCAGCATGTTTCCTGGTAGTTTAATAATAAAAAGTATATATGAAAATAACTACATGGTAAATAAAAAGACTTAAATGCAAAACAAAAATAAGAGTGAAAATATAGAGACAACTAAATGAATCAATATTTCTATCTGTGCACTGACTACGTTAACATGCACGCACACAAATAGAGAGTAAGACGACTAAACTACAATGAGATATTTCTAAAAGCAGAATGTTTATCACTGCCGTTGTATGCTCTTGTGTTGTGTTTAGAGATGACACACTTTTGTGTATTTAGATATAGTATTTATCATGAAAATATCATATTTAATTATTGCCCTGCTCTTACGTCAATAATTTGCTAAATAATTTTCATATATGATTTAATACTATTGACAGAGAACACAGACACCCATGTTGGTGCCTGGTTTTAGTGAGATCCTCCTTTAGTATCTGTATTGTTGATAGTTATAAAAAAATATTTGCATTGATGTTGACATTTGGTGTCAGAATAAGCTCAAATTGTCTACACAGGAAGAGGTGAAGGGGGCGGGAGATGGTCATTGTAAACAACTGACCCTCTGTTATGACACTTACATGCTTGCCATCTAATGTAATGTTATTGTGCTTTATACTATTACACAACTAGACAGCACAGTATTTCTAATTTCATCTTATTGAGATGGTAGGCTTACAAATAATAAATGCTATGAGTGAGTGAATACTAATGGTTTGAACAAACAGAAGCCAAATATGGCTGCTACCATGTTGAGTAGAAAGATATCTCCCTTTTTGCACAGGTTCAACAGTTATATCCTCAAAAGTCACACATAATATATTGTCTTCATTGAAATTAATTTATATAAATGAGGGCTTATGTATGGCACGGGAATGTATTTAAATGTATACTGGCCTTGTTCATCAACACCATGTGCAGGCCGGCAGAAATTCCTGGTTCACAGGAATAAACTTAGGTGTTACTAATCAAAACAGATCTATCATTAGTTATCGGCTTAATCTTACACTTAACAAACTCTCAGGCCGGTTTACACAAGACAACGGTCCCCCTCAGCAAAGTCCTGTGAATATATTTTGCATTTGCATGCAACTGTTGTAGGCTTGAAATGCACATAGCGACCGTGCCCTACAAAGTGAGCAAATACCAACAAAGAAGTCATTTCTGATGTAAATGCAGACCAACAACCATCACAGTGCCAAACTTGTGACTGGCAGCCAATGCCTGTTGACGGATCACAGTCACCAAGTGCTTCAGTGTGACACCCAGCCACTGAGAGGCATCCGCCAGACTGCAGTGGTTCTTGTCCAAGATTATCAGAGACACAATACAGTGACATTTCTTCTTTTGAGCTGACATCTGATGATATTGTAAGTGCTTCCATGATATCCTCCATCTTGCACTAACCCTTAAACCTATTTAAAGGAAGCAGATTAGGAATGTGGTGATGGTGTGTGAAAGTGCGGCCATGATTAAGAACAGAAGAGCATGTGCACACTGTGCGCGTCAAACAGGCCACCTTAAAGGGGAACGAGAGATGATTGTTTATGTTTTCTCAGGCTCTGTATACAACATTTATGATTTTTTTATGAATATGACGCAATGAACAAGAGTGACAAATGACAAAATTGAGTTTGCTGGCTTTTTTTGTTCTTTATGAATGATTTGTTGTTTTGTGTACACAGAAACTTGAATATTCCATGAGGGGAATGGCTGTCGTGTCCTTTACTTTACTCATAAAACTACTATAACCAGTTTTATGATGAGTATTTTCTCTCATCTCTCAGCTTCTTAGAGCAATCGAGATCACAGATCACTTAGCTTATTCACAAGCATGTTGTTCAACTAAGGTCGCATCACAGCTCAAATGCACTTCAGTACGTACATCAGTACAAACTGAAGAGCCGATCCAAGTTTCTTTAATGCAAAACTTCAAGTACTATATTTGATCACTCGCTACTATTAAACTATAATTGTTCAAGTTAAATATTTATTTGTATTTACATGTCTAAATTTCCCAATGCGTGTATGTGTGTGTACGTGTGTTTTGTGTGTGTGTGTGTGTGTGTGTGTGTTTGAGGGAGTCTTACATTAGGTTGACAGTGGTTGTGAGAGATGAATTTAACATGCAAGCCATGATATCGAAGGAGGACACCAAATCATAATGGGAAGAGTTGTTAAAAGTTACAGAGAGACAGGGAAGACAAAGCGGTGGAGGATTCTCCCTTTCCCAATCATGTCATGCAGATATTACAGTAATTTTAAGACAGATACTGTATTTACTGGATGTCAGTAATAACATATTCTTTTGTGAAAATATTAACTTAAAACGAAGCATTGTCGAATGCCTGCTTGAGCCAAAAGCTTTGGAGGAGTTTAAAAAACCCAAAAAAACCCCGGAAGAGCCGAGTTGATTGGTTGACGTGCAGCATGGAGCTGAAGAGCTGAAGTTTGGCTTTTGGGATCTAACTTTAATTTCCTGAGTTTAGCCATTTTTGTGGGTTTCCATTGAGCTGTATGTGCTTCCTGTCATGGACACACATCTGCAAGCATGAACATGTGTTCTACAGATTTACAGCACAGGAGGCAACACTAACATTCCCAGGCACACATTGCTAATTATAAACCAAAAAGAAAGAAAAAAACAGAGAGGGAAGAAAGGATCAGGGGGTCACTGTGTGTGTGTGTGTGTGTGTGTGTGTGTGTGTGTGTGCGTGTGTGTGTGTGTGTGTGGTGTTTTGTGTGTGTCTGTGTGTGTGTGTGTGTGTGTTTAGTTGTGAGTTGTGAGAGAGATATGAGTGTGTTGGCTTGACTGAAATGGGAATACATGAGAATGCTTTACTCCCTGTGAGGTGTTGCAGCATTGAGGTTGCAGATTCACTACTTGCCTCTTTCTCTATACACTCAGTCACATGCAACCAGTAACACACAATGAAGCAACATCAAGAGAAGCTTTGATGGTTTTGCTCATGAACTCAGCAGGTTGAATCTTTTTGGCTGACAGACATAGGCCATTCTGCACAAGTGGTGCTGTAGCGTAGACGAGCGCTTCAGAAATACTGTGAATCGAGTCAAACTGCACTGAGCTATTGCTGTGTGAAGCCAAACAGAGTCTGACAGGCTGCAGTATTTTACAAACTGAAAAAAACATCTTGATTGAACGACTACATCGCTGTGCAATTCTGTGTCGATCGTTTAACTTTAGGGAAGACTATAAGCAATACATCACTGAGCTTATGCAACAAGTATTCGGGTTGATGTTTTTTTTTCCTTTGTGAAGACATTGGTAGTGTGGGTATACTTAAGATGACCTGCACTAGTGTTTTCCTTGGCAGAGTGACATCCATTTCCTCACACAAATCCTGCCGCCCCCACAGTACTTCGCATACACACACAATTTGCGTGTACACATACAGCGTATACGAAGAGATATTAACATACTGTAATGTGCATTCAAACATATGGGCCCAGCTATATAGAGCTAGTGTTGCATACGAACAGATGTGCGGTACACTTTGTAGTATCTTGTAGTGTCCTTGCTGAATTCAAATTGTATGGATTCAAGTCGAAACAAGACATCTTGTTGCTGCTGTTATTGTTTTATTGTTGGATTTAGTCAGTAGTTCAGTATTAAACACAAGAACATTAACATTAAAAGCAATGCAAAGACATGCGAATGGATTTCAACAAACACATTGTACAACTTTCTGATGAGAAATAGCAATACATTAGTAATAAACTGTGAACTAATGTAAAAATGATTGCACATGGCATCACCAGGTAATGTGGCAAACCTTAATAAAATATACAGAAGGTAACACAAACCCCATACTGTGAGTCAAAATTGTATGCCTGTAGAGCCTTTGGAAGAACAACTTCTCTCGTTCTGGTAGATTTATTTCTCTGATCACAAGCAAAGTACAAGCGCTTGAGATTGCAATGCCATGCAGGGGAGTCGCGATAACTCTCCCTCTAGAACCGGAAGTTCGGCCCTTACATACACAGATGTCATCACAGGTTCGTATGCATCATCCTAACCTCTGATTGGCGCTGAACTATCAAGGAGGGGGATAATTCTCCTCCTCTCTTTTCACAGGACTAAGTCCTGCAAGGCCAAGCCACTTTTCTAATGAGACTAGTCAAATAAAATGCGTGAGTGTTGTGATACAAGGCGCGTATCTATTCTCGAGAAGACACAAATTTCACCTGCTATGTGTTAATCTGAACTTGAGTAACCTGACAAAAGCATAACATTATAACAATATATAAGCATTTATATGATCAATAACACACACGTATGCACAGGCACCCCAACATAGGATGCACACTCAAACACACTTATTTATTGTGCAGGAGTAGGCGGTGAAGAAGCACTAAATGCTGGCAGCCCTCAGCCCCTCCCCTGGCTTGGCTGGATGGCACTGACTGATTTATACAGACAGGGAAAGGAAAGAGAGTTAGCGAGAGATGGAGAGCGCATGGGGGAGGGAGATGTAGCAGGAGAATGATGTGGGAAGTCCTACAGAATATATGTCTGCTTGTTGTGTGCAGGATGAGTTTCAAAATGATATAACTTTTCTGTGACATTCAGGAGAGATCTGCTCTCAAACTGTCGGACAGAATTTCATGTATTGGCTGCTGTGTCGTCACACCATGCTGTTTGGTTGCATTCACTGACCGTGTGCACTCTCTACTGTACCGTGTATGGGTGGCATTGACATTAGTAGTATGGCTTGTGGTTTGTTGTGTTTGCTATGCTTGTAAGCTCTCTCGTCGCACACAGATATCAAACATGCATTATACAACTCTGACTCACGTGACTGTGGGCTCAAAGCCACGCGCTCAGATGTGGCTTGTCATGCACATGTAGTAACACTCAGGTGGTCATGTAATCAGAAATACATTAAATAGTCTGCACAGTTTATTTGTTAGAGATTCATAGATTAGACCTGCAAGCGATTCCTCAATTAATCGATTGACAGAAATTGTATTGCATTGATCACTTGCAGTTCAGCTCCTCATATTCATATTTTCTGGTTTTCTTAGTTCACTACACTGAATATCTTTGAGTTTTGGTCTGTTGGATTGTACTAAACAAGACATTTCCAGACATCACTTTTAGAAATTGCAATGGATAATATAGAGACTGAACAATAAATGTAATAATCTGGACAATAATCCAGAGATTAATTGAAAATTAAAATATTCTTTCGTTCCTAATTTATATTTCGTTACGGTTTCACGGTTTCTGGCAGATACTTTTCGTTTTTAACAGTTTTCCCTCAAAACTAGAGGAGATTTTACTCGAAAGCCCAATCTTATGCTACTTGTAGTCACCACTAACCAACAGCCTTGAACCGTACAATGATCCCTACAAAAAAATATATCTCTAGTAATACATATTTTTTCATCATTCTCTCTTTTACATTTTACATCATAATATGGTCACAGGCGTTCTGCCAATGTCTTTCGTACTTAACATATAGCGACCGTCGGTCCAGGTTGACTGTCCTTCCTGGTTAACTTGAATTTATTCTTAAATTCGTCAATGTGAAAGAAACGTAGTTCGCATTTCAAATTTCCCCCAACAGCACCCAACATGTCGTCACACAACTAACTGTGCTGTGAGGATGTAGGGATCACCTGGAACCGCCGTGTGAGATCTCACGTGCCAGTGCGGCGACTGAGAGCTAACAAGTGGGGCAGCTCACGTGCACTAACATGCACTAAAAGCATTGCACAGGCGGCCTGGCGAAGTCAACTAAGCAAGGAGAACGACTTCATTCACTGCTGAGGTAAACATTACTACACTATGTCTTTACACAGCACATAGTTTACTAATAGTGTAATGCTCACAATGTTACAGCTTGAAGTTAATTCAAATTAATTCAAATGACAAATGTGTCCTACGTAATCTAGATGGTAAGATGTCTGAATAAACTAAAGCATTAGTTTATTCTCTCTTTAATGTGATACTGTGTTCAGACTATAGGTTTGCTTTCTGCATCTTACTGTCAACACTGTCCTTATGTTAAGCTTGCAGACATCGTGGTATTTTTGTCTGACAAACAAAATAGCAAGTATATTGCTATCCTGGTTGTCAACATGTATTGCATGTTTTGGTCGAAGCCATCAGTTTGAAACTCCTAGTCTCCCTTCAGGAGGCTACAGTTTATACTGACTTTATTTAAATAATAAGGATAATGTTTGAACAACGGTGCTGTAATTGCATATTGTATTTTATAGCTCCGATTTAACTCTTAGTACGCACTCAATTTAATTGCTGATTGTTTGTGTGTAGCCTAAAGGAAGATAGATGGAGCTTCATGGGCCGTCTGAATTCTTAATAGCTTTACATTGCCGCTGTCCGCATATCTCAGTCAAATGGCAAGTTATGTAAAGGAATGCATGGTTCAGCGGGTTAGCATCCTTTGTCATATGGTGATCTGATGCCTGTGATTGTGTGAGTTGTGCCTGTAGACATAAACACTCACCCTGTGGCAGAAGAGGGACTGTAACGGCTGTGGGGGTCGAGGAGAAAACATGCATTATGTTGTGTGATGAGTTTACCGTATGCTGTTAGCGTGTATATTATAAACCGTGTAAGTGTGTGTCTGTGTATGTGTGATCTATCATGTTTTGTGTCTACCTAACAGAAGAGCAGCAAGTTAAGTGATCATTAAAAATGAATGTATTATATACTTTATGAGAAAAGGGAACATACTACTGTAAGTCTCTTTATAGCACAAATAACCTAAGATGAGATGTTTATGGTCATCCCCAATGGCCTCTACCTCACTCTCCTTCTCTTTCTGTGTCTCTCCCTCATTCTATTTCTGCTTGCAGAATAACGTGCTTATGATTGAATAAATTGCTGGTTAATTAAGAGGGAATGGTTATCATTTGCTATTATATTTAACATGCTTTCACAAACCAGGAAGTGGCAATTTGCATAAATTTACTGGGCCTTGGAAAGCTAAAACTGTTATGACAACGTATTATATGCTCCTTTCTGTATCTTTACAATTATGACTCAATTACTGCTGTAGACCACACAAGAGGAAATATTATATAATGCTTTTTAAATGTTATATTCACACATACCACTTGATAGATCTTTGGATGTAAGAAGACATGCCACCTAACTGAAGCCTGTGTTACAATAACAGATAACTGCTGCAGCAGTTTACTATGGCTCCTCTTGGCCCGTAAATGCCTCAATGTTCACTTGACTCTCCGTCACTTCCCTTCCATCCTCGATTAAATCGTTCAGTTCTCTCTGCTCCCTGCGGCCCGAGCATGCTCCGACATGGAGGGAGCAGCCACAAGCTTAACTCAACCTTTTACTTCACTAACAAAGAGGCCCATGTCTCCTATTCTGGGCTAAGTGCTTCTCACAATCTGCAGTAAACTGTTGGGAAAACGAGCCCCTGCAGCCCACAGTGCTCTTGCATTATGGTGTTCGCAGAGAACACAGAGCAAAGGATTAAGGACTCCCTCAGGCGGAAGAGGTTATTATGAATATAAGAATATTTACGTGTGTGTATGTGGTTTTTAGCATTTGTCTGCATTGTGTATTATAAGAGCTCTTGGGTATCCCATGTGAAAAGTTAAATGACTCTTGTATTGACGGAAAGATATCATGGGTACCAGTGTGCAACGTTTATGTTGACCTGCCTCATGCATAAATGAAGAAGAGGGCCTCTCTATGGTTACATATCTCCAGGGAGGTCACAGGACTGTCCTAAATAAGCTGAGTCCTCCTGGTGTGTCCACCTACAGCATCTCACACATCGCACTGCACTAACAAGCACACACCACCTTTATCTGGCAGCGTGTGCCTCTGTTGTGAGCTTCACTCAACCTCCACCTGATGGCCTGGTGTTCCTGTTCTCTCTCTGTCTTTGAAACAACAGAAGAATGGTGCAATGCTGTATTACATCACTGAGTCTCCACATACCATCTTTTTAATAAAAGTATGTTTTTCCTTTTTTAACTTCTTTCAGCCGATTCATACAGCAGGTGGGCGAGAGATCTCTGACTGGTTGTTCTGCTAAGAGAATCAGTGTTTTTATCCATCAGTGTCGTTTGGCCTTTTTTTGGGCTTTTCCATTGTTTCCCCCCACGATGGCACAATGTGTTGCACAAAGCCAAGCTACTTTTTACCTTAATATTATATATAATTATAAAACTAGGAATCGCTGTCTGTATGTCTGTCTGTATGTGGGGATGCACTTTGCATATCTCAAGAACCATTCATACGATCTATTCACACTTGGTGGGTGTATTGCTGGGGACCCAAGGAAGTGCTTTATCAAATGTGGTGCAACTTAGACATGCAACACATTCAATATAAATAAACAAGCACATAACAATCAGAGTTCAGGGCTCTGTGGACTGAGTCCAGCATTTTGACCACAGTGGGTGACAACATGCTGAACTCAGTGGCCTGTACATCCACTGCACTTCCTTTTGCTGGTGAATGCTGAAAAATGTCTGCTTTGGGTGCTGGATATATACAACGTTACACGGATGCTGGATAACACATTTCAACCAGATTCTGGTTCAGATAGTCAAGACGAGGGGATAACCAACTGGAAGCAGAATCGGACTTGTACAGTATTTCATTGTGTTTCGTGACTTCTGAGAGTATTTCCTCAGTGCATGACTTGATCCTAATTTTACATAACTAACATTACCACCAGAAAAATGCATCTGCTTATTAAATCCATGCTCTACTTTATAGTTGCAATGGTTATCTAAAAGCAAGGAACTAATAAATTACCACGCAAAGTATATTTCACAGATTGTTTGGTTTTTGAGGCCCCAGGCAAACTCTTTCTTGTGTATATAAATGTACTTAACTATGTTCAAGCTGGAGCTGTCAACTCTAATATAATATAGTTTAATGAATAATAATGTATAATATTGTTATTGGATGTTAATGTTTTGTGCATGAAATAATTAAAATATAGAAAAATAGGAATCTGCAAAACAACCATTAGCATGTTTCTGGTAAATGTAGTAGTACAATGTTTTCCTCTGAAGCAGAAGCCCTTTCAGTTTGGCTCCCAGGCCCATGTTACATACCTTTACTCACAGTTATGATGGCACCTGGTGTTTTTTCCTGAACCAGAGTGTATTTCACTAATGTTTCTGACTGTGAGAAGCTGTGACTTGGGTGTGTGATGCAAATCTGTCATAGTGTGTGTATTGAGGAGTGTTGAGTGTGAAGTTGTTTGAACGAGGGGTTTTCAAGAAAGCTGAAAGCAGCAACACCACAGGCCGAGCATTTGGCCAGTTCTGAACAGATGTTTTGCACTGGAACTACTATTATCAATTAATCTGCCAAGCTAATTAAGTTTTGTTTAGTTATTTTTGGATAAAGAGTTCAGACTACTGGACTTGTTATGTGCTGCTGTGGAGGCTCAGAAGGCAGATCTCAGTGGTCAGCTGTCCGTTGTGGTGTGTTCAATACCAGAAAACGTTCTCTCAGTCTTCCACTTTTCAGGTTGGTTTGGTGTGTACTAAACAATGAAGCCAAATAGCTTCTGGTATTTCCAGTTTTAACTTGAGGTTACATGATACTAAATCTAAACATTTTTAGTTTTTTTCTTGCCTAGATTAAAACGTTCTTGTGTACCTCAAGGTTTCTCGTGTTTTCATGTTTCTCATGGTGTTCTGTGAATATGTGCAGAGACAAGTGTTGTAAAGCGTGACAACCAAATCAGATCAGAATGAGCTTGAGATTTGGCTGCTCTGGTTAAACAAGGCTGTTTTTACTTTTTGCATTGATTGATGTTAAGACATGTGACAGTGGTGAACTAGATATTATACAGTCATCCTCCTATTCTTAGACTCAGCAAGCTTGAGTAGCTCATCCATTGATGCTTTCTTTACTGCAGCCATCTCTGTGACTCGCATTTGTGTAACAAACGTGCACCTCTTTAATTTGGTATGCAAATAGCTAATCTTAATGCACACATGTGCAGCGTATTCACTCCGATCTACTATGTATAGACACAGTAGATCGGAGTGCGCAGAAGGGTAGTATGGGTCAGATCAGTCTCAATAATTGCAAATGCACACAGACAGACTTACAAATTCAAACACAAGATTATAAATGCGCACAGAACAATTTACAAATATGTTCGATTTTACAAATGCACACAGAGAGATTTACAAATGCAAACACAAAGATTTACAAATGCGCACAGAACAATTTACAAATATGTTTGATTTACAAATGCACACAGAAGGATTTACAAATAAATTAGACTCACAAATGCACGCAGAACGACGTGTCTTTGTTTATTTATTGTCAATTGCACTGCATTTGTTTGTGGATTCTTCACATGTGTGTACGGATTTATGAGACTCCGCCAATCAGATGTCGGCCTCATTTTCAACCAATCACATGAGCGTCATTCGCTTTATTTGTGCCTTAGAGGGGGCGTGGCTTATCTCTGTGGCTTTACTCCGTGGAAAACAGTTATAACTTCCGTCATCCACTATTTCTGCTTTATATACTTGTTGTGGACATCCCATAAACGTCAGAACATCTAACGCCCTCGTGTTTGGGTTCATAACATTAATATCATATGTATATATTTATACATAACATCACAACTGACGTCTGAATGACTGCGGGTGAACTTTTCGCTTCATTCGTGCCGCGCCAAGATTTTCTACAAGATTTACAAGATTAACCGAACTTTCAATGACTTACAACAATGGGGTGGGGTGTACAATTAATTGTGTATCCCTCTGCAAATTGTGCAACTGTAATGCTGGCAGCCCCGTGGAGAGGGGAGGGGGAGATGCGCTCATGTGATTGGCTGAAAATGAGGGCGACATCTGATTGGCTACAGCTAGGTCTATGTTGAAAAAAACGCATTTGCGGATCTAGCCATGGCAGGGGAGTCGCATAAATCCGTACACACGTGAAGAATCCACAAACAAATGCAGTGCGATTGACAAATAAATAAACACAGACATGTCGTTCTGCGTGCATTTGTGAGTCTAATTTATTTGTAAATCTCTCTGTGTGCATTTGTAAATCAAAACATATCTGTAAATTGTTCTGTGCGCATTTGTAAATCTTTGTGTTTGCATTTGTAAATCTCTCTGTGTGCATTTGTAAATCGAACATATTTGTAAATTGTTCTGTGCGCATTTGTAAATCTTGTGTTTGCATTTGTAAGTCTGTCTGTGTGCATTTGCAATTATTGAGACTGATCTGACCCTATAGGGTAGAATGTGACCATATTTCACATTGGTCGGACACTGAATTGGTGACACAAATCCCCACCTTGAAAATGTGGTGATTGTAATAACTATTTGGTGCTGCCAAGTTGAACAGGTTTGTTAAGCATTTACGGCCTGGACATTTTTCCATTGTTTCTCTAATGTTTCCTAAAAAGTTTGCTTTCTCTTTACTCCATTAAGCAGATTAATCAATACTACAGAGCTGAATTAAAATGTGCACACCAGATTATTGTGTCTGTGTGTGCCACTGTAGTTGGGACTTGTGTATGTTTGCATCCAGCACACTGTTTATGCCATGCTCGTGGGTTTTCATGATAATCAATCATATCTAGTTCTTGTCAAAAATCTGTTGTTCTCTAATTCTCTTTTTCCCCTGTATATCTGCAGGAAACGGTTGAGTATGCCTTCCTCATCATTTTCACAATTGAGACCTTTCTGAAGATTATCGCTTATGGTTTGGTGATGCACCAGAATGCGTATGTGAGAAACGGTTGGAACATGCTGGATTTCGTCATTGTCGTCATAGGGTAAGTCATCAAGTTCATTTATTTTAATTTTAATTTTTTTCAATCTAAATATAGTGTATAATGTATTTGATTATACATATTACCTGCACCGGTGGGCATCATGCCAGGTGATCCAAACAATATCATTTTACAGACCAGATCATGAGGTTTTTTTATTTCAATGGATTTAGACTTTAATCTCAGTTAATTAATTATTAATGAGTAGAATCTCCTTTACAAAAGTCCTGGACATGACAGAGTCATCAAACAAAGTGTCAGAAATACAAGTCAATAATATCCAGTTTAGTAATTGAACTGTTTAAATTCAGTTGGATGACACGTAGATTAGACCATGATTTATAATCAGAACGGGTATTCAAACTTGAAGCTTCCTTAGTATTACAAATTGTAGTATCAGCTGGGCCAGGGTTAGGCTCGACATTTCTGGAAATCAACAATATGTCTGAAAAATGTCATTGCAAGGAGCTTCCTGTCTTGGATTGATCATGTTAATGCATATAAGACAAGGTGGAGAAGATAGACCAACATCTGTTGGTCTATCTTCTATGTCAAAACAGTTTAACAGTCGCAGTGTCCAGTGTTTCTGAGAGAGGCAGTCCGTGTTAAAGTTAAAGTTGCTTAAGCCTCTGCTCCAATCGGCTAACCAGAGACCCTCATACACCCACAGTATATGACCCAGAAAAGACAGAGAAAATAAATCAGAGCTTTACCACCATTGGAGTGAGTCACCATCTCTACATCTCTTCTCCAACACTCCCTCCCATTTTTTTCTCACTGACTTTCTTTCGCTCACACTCTCCCATCCAGCTCTGCTTTGTCTCTGCAGCTAGTTCTTATACTACCCCCATCCATTTTGATCTTGAACGTCATGCTTCACACTTCCCCATCTCACTCTGCCCTCATTCCTATCTCCTGCACGTTCTCCTCTCGTTATCTTCATCCTAATCGCAGCGTCTTTTTTTCTCCTCTATTTTCCTTCCTCTCTTTCCTCTTATACACACAGTCCAGTGGGCAGCTGGGTCAGATCTCTGTCTGTATGCAAGCGTGCAGGGTTTATCTGCCATGCAATCGAATGCAACGACGGCTGCTCATGCTATAAAAAGCGACTGTTCCTTGTACATCACGGAAATGACACACTGAAATAATACTGCCAGAATCAAAATATATGGCTCAATACAGCCCTGAAATGGCTATTTGAAGTCAGCCCACTTCACAACATGCTTCAATATGTTTGTGTGTCTTTGTATTTAAAGATTAAAGCAGGGCACGTAATGGTTCAACACATGTTGGAAAAAGGTTGTAGGTGCTCGAAGATTCAGTATTTCGTCGTTCAATAATGCTCTTCATAGAGAGAAAGGTTGCCTGCTGTCTAAAGATTCAATATAATCCATTGCGATCTTTATGGCTGCTGTGGTCATCTATGCTTTTTTTAAAAAAATTAGATACAATATTGTTTGTGAGTAGGAGAAGAGGGATTTGAGAATTGTAGCTAAAATAGTTTGGAAATTAGGCTGTAATTGTTTAAAAGAGTAGGAAATGCATGAAAAATATTGAGGGTGTTTAACGTATAATGCTACACTGAAAAGCCTCTTTTCTTGACCTGTCTGACATGTGGGGAGAAATGTAATAAAGATTTAATGAAAAAATAATTGTATTCGAAGGACATAGGTGTCAGAAATGTAAATCACCTCTGCAACAAAAAAAAAGTGAACAGAACGTTAACAGGATTTGAGTAATTATGAGATTTGTATTTGTTTTACTTAAATGAGCCAGGGTATTTTGCTAGGGAGCTCTTAAACCAGGCTGCCCTAATGAATATTTTTTATTTTAACAATGGATATAACTGTTTAATGTGAACGGCTAAATTAGTAGTGAAAAACTATAGAAACTATAGAAGTATCACCCTAATCTACAGCTCCCCTCAGCTTTTAGGTAGCAACTAGCTGATGAGCACTTTGCAGCAAAAGATACAAATATTCCCTCAGGACATAAAGTGTATATGTTGGATTTACATGACTCCAAATCAATGCTAATGTTGCCTTGTTGCTGGATTGTCTGGTATGCAAATATGTTTACATTTTAACATTTGCCTTGACCATTTTCAAATAAAGATGATATAGTTCCAAAAAATGGGATGTTAACACATTTTTACATGCCGTAATTGTTTACATACTTTTCTGCATAGTATGTAGAATTACAGAATTACCATGAAACCAATGGATGCCTATAACAGAAGAAAACACCATTAAAATGACTAACATACAGTTAGCATAGTTTACAAAATGATTGTAAAGTGATTTGCATTCAAACCCACCTGCATAATTGCTTCGAGAGCGAGGACACACATTGAGGTCATGCAGCTTGGCTGGTAAAGAAAGAGGTTCTCCTCAGGTATATGCAATAAAAAGGTTGATATGTTTGCTTTTGGACATGACTGGATGAGTAATGAAACCCCAGTGGCAGGCGGTCAGTTTTACAGCTGTGACTCAGTATAACATAAGCCTGAGCAGACTGTGCTTATAGGCCCTCAGAACTCCTTCCTATCGGCAGCTTCATTCACTGCTTTTAGTCCACATCTTTGATGTGATGCGTCAAGATGATTTCCCCTCTTGGCTAGGTGAGGAATGTCTAACTGACTGTAATGAAGTGTTCTCTTTCATGGTGAGAGATTTGTTCACTGCTGATTTCACTTTGTGATCACAGCAGGAAGACGTTCTTGTACTGCATTTATCTGCTGTTTGTGTACTCTTAATGGCATTGACACAAAAGGGGGCGGGATGCTGCTGTCCTACACTATCAGCATCGCCCCTGGCTTTATATAGAAAATAGTTAACTGACAATTGTTTTATCAGGTCTTAACATTACAGTGTGGAAGCTACCAGTACAATGTTTATTAACCAGTTTTATCCCATCTATGAACATGAATGGGCCCTGTATTTATTATTATATGTGTAGTACTCTTGTTAATCCAACTGCATCCTGGTGATATCAGTATGGTTTGTGGGTGGCTGTAAAGTAAACTGATGACGCATGCTACACTATAGTGTCACAGTTAAATGATAAATGAGCTACATTTGATGGATCAACAACAGTAAATTAAAAAGAGAGTTTTAAGGAAAACGTGTCTCAAGATTAATGATTATTGATACGCTTGTAATATCTGGAAAAAGTACAGACAAAAAAATACACATCTACATTGTTTGAAAAAAATGTCTACAGTAATGTTCATATGAAGAAACAAACCACTAATTGTATTATTGATTAATATTGCTGATTCTTTTCTTGGTGCATTGATTGGTTGTTCTTCCTTTACAAAATGCCTAGTATAATTTTCAAGTCAAATGTGACATCTGCAATTAGTTTGTTTGGCGTTTCCAGTTTTAACAAAAATAGAACATGGAACATACAACAAATAATAAGCAGCTCAGACGTGAACATGTTGTGGTATGTTATACGAATAGTGTGAGGTTTGCTTTCTGACAGACTCTTCAGTGTTGTGCTGGAGCTTTTGACCAAAGAAGAGAAGCCAGAAGCTGAAGGAGATATCAACCATCCGTCAATGCACGGACACGGAGGTAGTAAACCAGGTGGTGGATTCGATGTTAAAGCCCTTCGAGCCTTCCGTGTGCTGCGACCCCTGCGGCTGGTCTCAGGAGTACCCAGTAAGTACTGAGCTCCATATGCCAACACACAGGCAACCCATGTCAACCCCATATAGATTCACCACATATTTTCTATAAATACTATGTACTGATCAGAGCCCTTATTAGTCCCAGTAAATTATGGGTTGGAGGGTTACACATGACGAGTCTTCATCCCTGAGGAGTGTTTTTCAAAAACATCCATTCAACATCTCCATCAACGCCCTAGAGAAATGAGCTCCGTAATAAAAACTGAGCGTAAACACTAGTGACACATTTATGAACTATATGTTGTTCTAGATGTTTTGAAATATTTACTGAAACCGGTATCAAACATTAGAAAAACAACTTCCTTCTTGTGGGGAAAACATTCAGTTGGCTGTAGTATAATCCTACACTGCACACATACTGTATGCTCACATCTATTGTTGATAAACAAAATATTATAAATTAAAAACTTCATATTAATGTCATCAGCTTGTCATTATGTGAACCATCATGAACCACAAGAGTTTTTTTTGTAGTAAGACCAGGGATGGAAACTGGCACTGGTGCAACTGACGTTTGTAGCTGTATTTTCTTACGGCGCATTCAAGTACAACAGCTTCATGTATTGTGTTTATTTTTCTCCTTGCTTAGGTTTACAGGTGGTGTTGAACTCCATCATTAAAGCCATGGTACCTCTCCTTCACATTGCCCTCCTGGTCTTGTTTGTCATCATCATCTATGCTATTATCGGCCTGGAGCTTTTCATCGGTAAAATGCACGCAACCTGCTTTATTCCTGGCTCAGGTATGCCCTCTTGATTGTCTGTTGTACACATGAAATCAAGTCAACTTTCCAGCCTACACAGCTTGCATGTTGAATACTGTAACAAGCAGTAATATTAGCCTGACTGTAAAACTTTCAACAAACATCAGCATGCATTTATCAATTCTGAAGGTGAAACCTGATATTTAACCTGACCACATGTGGGCCCAGTTAAAAGACCCTGACCAATTGGTTATCCTGGCACTAACTACTTGAGATTAATGCCTCACCTTAACCACTCGTCTCTGCCTCAACTTGCTACGCAGGGCAGGTCTTGCCAAGAAAAGACGTGGGGGTTCATAATAACGCGGTGATGCCATTTTAGAAACTAACATGGCAAGTCTTTTCAGGGGTCCCAAACTTAAATTACCTGGTGGCCACTGGCCAGGTTGTTCACTCCTAGGGGGGTTGCTTAAAAGTAGTGTTTGTTTTTCCCTCCCTTCCGTCCCTCGTACATGGTGGTGCTCTGCATGCTCATTAGAGGAGTACCGAGTGAGAACGGCAGCTTTCTCCTTGCTGGTGTGAAAGTGAGTCATGTGGCACTCCGTGGAGAATAAACCCTGTCATAAAAAGATATGACCTCGTGGTCAACCTTTCTTTGAGGTTTCGAAAGTGTAAGGTGCAGTCGGTCATATCAAGTGTTAATTCAGCAGTTAAGTCAAAATGTAAAATAACTATTTGAAAGTCTTGCTTGATGATTTCTCCAATTACAACAATCAAATTGGGAAAAAAGTAAAGAAACTTATCTGTAGGTAAGGTATAACAATACATTGTAAACATGGTGTGGGCCTGATTAAATCCTCTATACGGGCTGTAGTTTGAGATAATGTTTGAAATAATCTTGTTTTCCACAATGATTACAGACACATTTCTTTCCTCTCGTTCTTTAGATATGATAGCAGAAGAGGAACCAGCTCCATGTGCGATCTCAGGGCACGGGCGCCAATGCCCCATCAACGGCAGCGAGTGTAGGGAAGGCTGGCATGGTCCCAATGGTGGCATCACCAATTTTGACAACTTCCTGTTTGCCATGCTGACAGTGTTTCAGTGTATCACCATGGAGGGCTGGACGGATGTGCTGTACTGGGTGAGTCACTGCACCACCAGTTCAACATCCTGTGACTGTCACATGCCTTTAGCTTAGATGTCTATCTAGATCAGATGTGACTGACATTCTGATGATGAAGCTGCTGATAACTTCCTGAGGCAACTCTTATCACTCTGATGTGATTGATTGACTAAATTATTAAATGCATGTCACAACAAAAATAAGACCTCTATTTTTCTTCACCTGAAGAAACAAACTTTTTCTTCTTGTTCTTCTTGTCTGACAGTTTCTACCTTTAACAGTTAATTTCATTCTTTTCTCCCTCTCTTCCCCCTGTTCTCCTTCTTCTGTGCTGATGCTTGTTCCTCCAGATGAACGATGCTATGGGCTTAGAGCTTCCGTGGGTTTACTTTGTCAGTCTTGTGATCTTCGGCTCCTTTTTTGTTCTTAACCTGGTTTGGGTGTGTTGAGCGGGGTAAGCACCTTCCTCTCTTTGCTCTTTGTTTGAGTTTCTGTCCTGTTAACCGTCTACCTCTGGCTCCTGTAGGTCAATGACGCCATCGGATGGGAAACACCGTGGATTTATTTTGTTAGCCTGATCATACTGGGATCCTTTTTCGTGTTAAACCTTGTGTTAGGTGTGCTAAGTGGGTAAGAGGAAACTTGTGCAGTGATTTTGGTTTGCAGTGTGCAAAGCGTGTTTGCAGTGATTTGTTTAGCACTCTGGCACAGCTTACGATGTAATGTTTTGCACATAAATGAGTGTATGGATGTAAGATCCTGACTATCTTTATATCCAAAAACATATTGAACTATTACTTCCGTGATTGACTATTGTGCATTTGGACCATACGATAAATGCATTTTCTTTCTCAGACGTTCTTCTCTGACCTCTGTTGGCGTCAAACTATCACGTTTTTTCCACGGCAACTGCAAAGTGAGCGTTTCCTCCCCCCCCCACCCTCAACCTCCTGAGAGAGAAATTAATCTTATTCCTCGCCCTTCACTCCCTCTGCGCTACTAAGCTCTCTCAAACCCCAGTTTGCTCTCCCAGCGCTGTGGAGTGGGGGTGGGGTATTACAGTAGAATTAACTCTGGATGGTTGACCAGCCATCAAAGCCCGATTTTTATAAAATGGCAACAAGGTTAACAGAATCTCCAACTCCAACTCAGACACTCCTGCCGGATGCTTTAGATTGTCACAATGTATTATCTGCATCAACTGTCTAAATGCAGTTTTAAAAATGATGCTTTTCTAGCCTCTTAGCATCAAGTATCTGTGTGTTAGTCTTTTACTTTGTCACACCTTAAATGCATCTCATTCTCAGTAACAACACTATTCCATCATGCACTGAATACATTTACGTTCCGCCTTATGAATTCCTACACATTATAGTTTCCACAGTCGTTGTTGTATATAATCTATGAGTTTAGACGCTGTGCAAATGTTTTGTGCCTCTTGAAACCATCTGTCCACCTAAATTGCCTTTTCTGTATGATTAAGACGCTCGCCTGAAGTATACGCTACTGTACTTTCGGCTCTAAATAAAGTGCTGTGTTGTCTGTCAGATGGTGTACATCTCCCTCCAGTGGCTAGTGTTCACAAAAATAGGCATTTACAGGTTGTGGTTGAAGTATGTGAATATGCAGCATGTCTTCATGCAGTTTAGTGAAGAATGTCATAGCGACTATTTAATAGAGGAAGGAAGATTTTTTTTATTTCCATTTCATGTAAAAAATGCTTTTTTTCTTTATTGCTGTTGAAGTAAGTTTCTCTTTGTATGTGTATTTGATCATTTATGCACTCCTTTGTGTTTGTGTGCCTCCACAAAACCAGAGAGTTCTCCAAGGAGAGAGAGAAAGCCAAAGCTCGAGGAGACTTCCAGAAGCTGCGTGAGAAGCAGCAGCTGGAGGAGGATCTGAAAGGTTACTTGGACTGGATAACTCAGGCTGAAGACATCGACCCCGACAACGAGGACGAGGCCGAAGAGGAGACCAAGCGCAACCGTAAGCACCGTCCCCCGTTACTCCCAGAGTAATCCTGCGCTGGCATCACAGGAGCCATCCAATACTGATCCAATCTGTCACTTCAACGTCAAAAACTATGCAGGATGGTTTATTATTGTTGGCTTGAGAGGGTTGCAAACTATCATTTTATATTTATGTAATCGGGAAATGCAAGAGTTTGTATTCTAGAATTCTACAATGTGTCATTGTGTGAGAAAAACACATAGTGGATTTGCTAAAAGATCATTTCGCTGGAGGAGAAATATGTATCCTAATATACTGTTTAAAACAAAAGAGATGGCTTTCCTGGCACTCCCATGGCTATTTGAGTGCAAAGTGCCCTATTTCTTCGTATTGCCCCATATAACAAGTCCACCATGTTGACACTTGACTAGCACAGATACAGTGGGTATGAATCAAGAGAAAAAGAGCCTTCAAGCTAAAACATGGCCTCCTCATTCAGCTCGACAATTTTGCATCAACTTTTAATAATCATGCCAGAAACAATCCACTAGACAGGATGGAGTGTCAACTTTCTCTACCTACAGTAGCATCAATAGTCCATAATGCAATTCATGTTGGTCTTGATTAAGCTTTTCAACAGTAATTATGGGATATGTAGTAATAACTAACTAAAGCAGATGAAGTAGGTTAACAATTTAAAAACAATTGATGATGAATTTTTTTCTGAATAATGCAAAATGATTTAGGCTAAAGTCAATTAAACTTTCTTGGCCATACACAAATACACACACATAGATACGTATCTAGATAACAGAGAGGCATCTATTGGTTAAGAGAGCGTCTTTCTCTCGAGGTGTTCACAATAAACAAAGGCGTTTGAAGCTGAGCGGTGCAGCATGTTCTTATCTTCACGCTCAATATAAGTCACTGATGGAAGTGCAGCACACTGTGAGTACCACTGGAGTTTATCTAAGAAGAGTAAAAGGGGAAAAATATGTTACTTGAGCTCTTAATACAAATCCTCTTTATATAAGCAGCACACATGATGCAAAACAGAATTCACCTTATATTTTTTACACTCTGCTCATTACAATCAATCTTCCCTCATGTTTGATGTACTTGTCCATTTACTTTCACCTCTCCCGTCTGTCTTTTCCTCTAGTCATACTTCATTTATAAAGTTTGACTTTTAGGGTCCTTTAAAGCGGTCGAGGTTCTGTGTGACAAGGAGGGAAGTCCAAACTGCTTCCAGTTTTCCTTCCACATCCATCCTGGCTTTTGTTGTCTGTTGACAATACATGAGCCTCTGCTCACACGTTAACGTGCAAATGATTGAATATGCACTGTAACATGTTAGTACAGGGCCTCGTCACCTGCAGGCGCTTCCAGTGACTAACAGCTCTCCGTGTTGTTCTTCTGCCCTCCTCAGTGTCTGCAGCCCCGGTGGCTCCTGCTGCTCTTGTCATTGTTGGATATTGATATTTTGAATACTGTTGTTGTCCTGTGGTGCTTGTCTGCTCTGACCCATTTTGATAGCAGCCCATTCTCGCCCCCCATGTCCCTCTGCTGTGCCATTGTGTCTGAATGCATGGGCTTGCATGCATTACACATGAAGGGGTGACTCTGGCTGACCTTACTGAGAAGAAGAAAGGAAGGTTTGGGTGGTTCAGCCAGTCGTCCGACACTCATGGTAAATCCTGTGTTTTCCCTCCAGTGTTCTTATGCTTTTGTGTATGTGTGT
Organism: Cyclopterus lumpus; assembly: GCF_009769545.1. Classification (NCBI taxonomy): domain Eukaryota; kingdom Metazoa; phylum Chordata; class Actinopteri; order Perciformes; family Cyclopteridae; genus Cyclopterus; species Cyclopterus lumpus. The sequence goes on along the minus strand of NC_046970.1, from coordinate 14,877,300 downwards.
GTGCACACGTGAGTGTGTGTGTTAGATGCTCAAATTACAGAAAAATGTATCCGTTTTCACTAAATCTTCAGATCAGAACTAGATCAGACCTGAACTCTTAGTTTTGTTTATTTTTTTCTTATTTTTACAAAGTTTTGCCTTTTGTTACATCTTGTGAGCAAAAAGACACAAATAAAACCTTTTACTTTGCCCTTACTTCCTTCTATTAGTGAAGAAGGGTTGATCTGTTTTTTACAAATAGTCTACATTATTGATGAATGCATCAGGACTTAAAACTAGGAAATGAATGAAAAAGATAAGCAGCAGTGGCCTTAAAATCCCAGTTGAAGCATCTAAAGTGACTGTTGAGTGAGTCTGTGTGTGTGTGTGTTGATGTGCAGCCTAATGTAATACCTCATCACTTTGTGCTTTACTATTTTGTTAAACCTGTCGTGTCCGAGCATCACAGCCTTTTTTTCCGTTTTTGTCCTCCATGTTTTGTCTTTTCAAAGGTTTACTAATTCTAAATAAAAAAACATTTTACATTTTATGAAATGAATCTGATATGGAATATAAATACAGCTACGTTCGATAGCAGGCACACCCAGTTTCCTTTCCATGTCCCATTTCAAAAGCAGTGGCTCAGTGTGAATATAGGAAACAGGGCTAAACCCAGATCACTACTCCAGCAGTCAGCACTATTTTCAGAGCTGAGAGCTGTCCGACCACTCAGGAATCAAAGCCAACACGTCTACATAAGCTAAGCAGCAGCGCACACCACGCTCCCTCATACGAGTTAAAGCACTGAGACGTTTTGCACAGTTAATCATCATCTGTCTGCGCAGACAGTCTTTCCGCAGCGCTGGCAGTACTGTGACTGTGGCATTTCAGAGACAGCTTTAAGAGCTCTGTCCTCCTCGGCCAGCTCCCCTCTTCTCTCTGCTCCCTCATTGTGTGCATCAGTCAGCCCTCGTAGAGCAGCTGTCCACTCGCCTGTCCCATGTCAGCTCCCTTTCAGCACTTGGTAAATGATACTAATGATGACAGTGATGCACAGCCACAGCACGTAGTTCCTTTCTTTCTATGAGGTCAAAAGTTTGGAAGAAATGACAATCATTTTGTTACTTTTTTAAACCTCTCTCAAATCATTTTGATGCGCCTATGTTTTGGAGTGTATCCTTTTTTGGGGGGGGGGGGGGGGGGGGGGGGGGGGGGGGGGGGGGGGGGGGGGGGGGGGGGGGAGAGGAGGGTGTTCTTTTATGATTTATAAAGGATGTTCTTTAGTGTATCTTCCTTGCTTCCTTTTGAAAAAAATGCCTGTCAGAATAACCTGATGTGATGAAGGCAGTCTCCATTTTATTTCTTTTCACACTTCTTCCCCATGGGATGCACTGCACCGTGTCTATGTAAAAAAAATCTCTTGAGTATTTTTTTTGTAAATGTCTGCTTCATTTGCTGCTTCAGCGAGCGTTCCAGCCAGTGAAACAGAATCCGTGAACACCGAGAATCAAAATGGGGAGGATGAAAAGACACCATGCTGTGGACCTCTGTGGTGAGAACTTTGCGCAACAAACCTTTTCATAAACAAGACCACTGTAATTACTTTGAATTACAATACTTTGATTGCCGTCCCCTCTGGTGTGACCACTGCTACAGAGACTTTTAAAAACCCAGTCTCCAGCACTACAGCACAAACAAACCCTTTTTTCCTGTATAAGTGCTACTCTCTTTACTTTTTGATTTGTAATAAAAGACAAATGGTCAAATGGTTAAAGCAAACAACATGTTTATATTGCCTTCCTACCCTGGGAGCTGCTGACTCTTGTGGTTGAACATGCTTTATGTTGTTATCAATGAGCCCTAACAACCAATCAATGCTTCTAACACACTTCTGCTACAATCTGCACTTTTCAACTTTGACAAATTCTTCTTTCTTTCAGTCAAAAAATTTCAAAGTCAAAGTTCAGGTCAGTATCTTTGTGGGTCTGTGTCTCTGCTTGGTGCGTTGATCTGTTACTGTGAGGGTTAGTGCCCAGCATTAGATTATACTGATATATTTTGGAAGTGCTTGGCTTTCATTTTACTGTATTTTAATGAGACTTTACTAGGGATGATAAATCAATAGCTTTTAGAAAGTCAGCATGTACCATAAGGTATTTGGAGAGAATTCTTACGCAGCTCATTTACTGAACAGTATGACTTAAATATATTGATGCCGTTTCCTAGTGGCTCTTCCCCCTCATTTCTCTCAGTAATAGAAACAAACTATGATTTCCTTCAAATAAAACCTGAGGTATTTATTCTATTGTTTTGAGACTTTAATCTTTGTGACCAGATCCTGTGTACCTCTAATTCTATTCATGAGCAAAGTCAGTCGCACTAGCGTTATTTTCTGCACTGACGTTGCGTTCTCCTCCTATAGTCGGCGCTGGCGCCGCTGGAACAGGTTCTGCCGCAGGAATTGCCGGTTGGCTGTCAAATCGGTGCCTTTCTATTGGCTGGTCATCATCCTGGTGTTCCTCAACACACTCACCATATCATCAGAGCATTACAACCAACCTATGTGGCTGACACAAGTGCAGGGTATGAAGAGCACTACAGTATACATCAACACCGATTGATTCACTTTGATACCCAATACGTCTGTTGTTTAGTTAGTAAGATATCTTATCTTACATTTCATTTTCAATGAAAATAAGTAGACATTTTAACCACAAACCATTGTAAAGGATTTCTTATTATTCCTCTTAATATTGCTCTTTCACTTATTGGAATAGAAATGTAAAATAGAATATTAGTGAACATTTTTGTTTTATTTCTAGAAAAGAAATAGTTGTGCAGCCTTGGCAGAGTTTAACACTACAATCTCTGAGTGGTTTAACACTAGCAAAGATTCTTTGCATAATTTAGCAAAACACTTCTCTTTATCTCTCTCTCTCTTTCTCCATTCCATTGTGTTTCTTCAATGTCCTGCGTTTCAGACGTGGCCAACAAGGTCCTGCTCGCCATGTTCACATGTGAGATGTTGGTGAAGATGTACAGTCTCGGGCTACAGGCCTACTTTGTGTCACTGTTCAACCGCTTTGACTGCTTTGTGGTTTGTGGAGGAATCACGGAAACCATTCTGGTCGAGCTGGAAATCATGTCTCCTCTCGGCATCTCTGTGTTCCGCTGCGTCCGCCTGCTGAGGATCTTTAAGGTCACACGGTAGGACCATGCTGCTTTTGTGTGCGTGTGGTGCATGTGTGGTGTTCAGTTCATCACTTGTCTCTCCTTCTCTCCACTGCTTCACAGTCACTGGCAGTCTCTAAGCAACCTGGTGGCGTCTCTGCTCAACTCCATGAAGTCCATCGCTTCTCTGCTGCTGCTGCTCTTCCTCTTCATCATTATCTTCTCCCTGCTGGGCATGCAGGTGTTTGGTGGAAAGTTCAACTTTGATGAGACCCAGACCAAAAGGAGCACCTTCGACAACTTTCCCCAGGCCCTTCTCACTGTGTTTCAGGTATTTACTGTTCAGATTATGGATGTACACCACAGTCACTTCCAACTGAATGGAAAACATTCAGCAGAAAATATTCAGATACACATTTTAAAAGCTGTTTGCACAAACAGACATACATCATTATGGTAAGAGAGTGTGGAAGGCTGAGATAAGAGAACTAGAGCTAGACCAATAATAATACTGGCTCACTGCAGATAATAGTTGAACAGAAATGCCAAGCTGGGTGTGATGGCATTTAGAAACATTGATTATAGTTTTATATAGTTTGTCCACCAAAAAACGCTGACAAGGGGATTTTTCAACTGTCAAATGTGCTGCTTGGTATGTAGAGTGGTCACTTATATCTAAGGGAACTGTACCAAGATGTTTGTTTATGTAAAAAAATGAATAGAAAATGCTATCGGTCAATTTATCGGATCTTTTGTGCCCCCAAATATTGATGCAGAATCACAAATCCAGTATTGTGTTTGGCTATGAAGATTGTTGCAATCCTAGTGCCAAACATGAATATGTAGTATATGTACTGTATTTAGATTGATTTAGGTCACTCAGAGACAATTCAGATTGGTGGTGCACTACCTCAGTGTCAACATAAAAACATATATATATATATATATATATATATATATATATATATATATATATATATATATATATATATATATATATATACATATATTTCAACAAACATATGCATCTCCTGTATCTCTGCATTTCTTCTCAATAGGGACTGGGAGGGTTGTAGCATGTGAAAAAGTGTTGTCACAGTTTATTATCTGTTGGAGTACATGTGAATGACATAAGCTGACAGGAACTAAACATGATCCCAAGCTGTTGCTTAGCAATGCAGATCTGTTGAAAAACGGTACTGTTGATGTATCTCCCACATAAAAATAAAAAAATTATGATTTATCTTAGATCCTGACCGGAGAAGATTGGAACGCCGTTATGTACGATGGCATCATGGCGTATGGAGGGCCTTCCTCTTCTGGGATGATTGTGTGCTTTTACTTCATCATCCTCTTCATCTGTGGAAACTGTATCCTCCGTCACTGATGCAAGCATACTTTAAAGTGGCGAATACACAAGTTAACCGGCTCTCATCATTTCATGTATGGAAGATATAAAGCAGTTATAAAAGTTTTCTTTCGAGAGAATTGTCCTTTACTCAACACTTTGCTCAGATATCCTCCTGAATGTCTTCTTGGCTATCGCTGTGGACAACTTGGCAGATGCAGAGTCTCTCAACACAGACGATGGAGACAAGAAAGGGTGACACCTGGATCGTTTACGACATCTCTCTGTGGCAAATATGTGCTCAAACTCGACTTTATCGTGTATAACAATATCTATGTACATTACAGGGGGAAAAAGGAGGAGGTAAAAGATGACAAGGTATCCATACTCTCTGGATCACACTGTAGCTTGTCTTTACAATTTTAGGAGTGATACTCACTTTCTACGTGTTTATAAGGAGGACGAAGAGGAGAATGACCCTGCGGCGGAGGAAGAGGATCCAGAAGTCCCATCGGGGCCTCGGCCGGTCATCTCTGACCTAGTGAAGAAGGAGAAGATCACCCCTATCCCAGAAGGAAGCGCCTTCTTCATCTTCAGCCGCACAAACCCGTACGAAACACATTGTGCTCACACACATAGACACGTACACACCGGTTGCCTCATATCTCACTGGAGTCTCTGGCTGTGTTTCCTTTGTCCTCCAGGTTTCGTGTGTTTTGCCACAAACTCATCAACCACCACATATTCACCAACCTCATCCTGGTGTTCATCATGCTCAGCTCCGTCTCACTTGCCGCCGAGGATCCGATCCGTAACTTCTCAGCTCGCAATATTGTAAGTCCACAAATTTTCAACAGAATTGTATTTAAGGCTTCTAAAAGACACAAATAAGCAAAGATAAGTAACTTTATTAATATATCACTTTTCTGGGTGTGATGTTAGTTTACACAATAGTTTAGTATTTTGAGTTGCAAATTGTTGACCACACTAGTGGTTTTGCATGTTTTAGGCCATTTATTATGACTTGCATATGTTACATTACTACTGACCATTTTCAGTTTATGCATTGATTTCTTTATTTAGAAGCAGCATCCATAATTATGTTTCAGTAAGTCAGTTTTAATTATTTGACATGCAAGACAAGAGCAACTTCATTAGATCTGTTCTTAACCACATCGTTGTCTTGGAAGGATTTAAAGCATTTTCACAATAAGTAAAGCAACAAACCTTTAGGGAGATGTCATCAGAAGATCATCATTCTACCGACAAGAGGCATTTATCTATTGTGTCTGAGAGTTTAGGTACTGACGGTCCGATACTCAGAAGCAACCTTTTAAAGTTATTCACAAGATCTTTTTGACAATGTTGTTGTCTCTTGAAATTGTTTTAACAGCATCCTACCTTATGAATGCAGTGCAGCTCACAAATCCCAGATGTCAGAATGTCCTCAAATGCACCATGAAGGAAAGCTTTTCTGAAATACATATATTAAATGAACCTTCATTGCTATATGGAAGCTTTAAACTTATGGCACGGTACACTTTCGCTTACAATAATGTTAAGTATGCAATTTATATTGTATCATTTATATTGTATAAGCTAAAACTCTGTTATCGTCCAAAAACACTAAACATTCGGCCAGGGGTCTTTGAGTTTCATTTGCAGTCCATTGTAATACTTTTTCCTGCACTCTGAACACTAATATTCAGTGGTTAATTCTCACATATATTGCATATGAATGATGGAGTAGTAAAAGCACCTTGCACTATATTAACTAGTCATTGGATAAGTATTAAATGTAATGTGCGATACTAACTCTAACAAACAACTCTTTCCAAAAAATGCTTCTAATTTTATTTATTTTTTAATTCATTTTGTTTACATATAATGTTTGAAGCTGCACAATGAACTGTCTTTGTTAAACATGTACGTTGCTTTTTGCAGATACTTGGTTACTTTGACTATGCTTTCACGGCTATCTTTACTGTTGAGATCGTATTGAAGGTAAATGCCATGTGTCCCTGTCCGTGCTGTGACTAACCACACCCCAATAACACTCCAAACGTCTCGTTGCCTTCCAGGTCCTAGGCTATGCAGATTATGTCTTCACTAGTATGTTTACATTTGAGATCATATTAAAGGTAACCCCTTAAATGACAACGAGAGCCTTGCTGCATTCTCTCCTTGTGTGTCACCCGCCACTCAGTACAACCTGGCTTGTTTGTTTCCTTTCTCTTATTTGCTTTTTTCTTCATGGCACCTCTTTTAAAAAGCAAAAATATTGGAGTTGCTACTTTGCACACACTTACACAAACACAAGATGTGTTCAAATTACACTAATCAAAGAACTCATGATGGGGGAAGGAAACATCACATCTACATTACATTACATACTCACATGGATGTCACGTCATTCGAGCAGTCATCGCTGAAATGATTTTGATGATGCAGATATGTAAAACATGATGCAACCTTTTGTGTGATGCAACAAATTTTAGTGGGCTGTTCAGACATCGTTAAGGCAATGGCTGAAGTTGACTTCGAGATCACCATCAGGGAGGTGTTCGAAGTCAACTCCAGTCGAAGCTGACTCCATGCCTCTCGTACTGACTGCTCTTCAGATTACCCATAAAAGAGGGGGCAAAACCAATCATGTTCCTGCCGAGCATGGTTCAGTCTGCTTTCCTGAGTGCATAGAAATGTGGAGTTACGTCTGCAGCCATTTGGGCAAAAACTTGTTATGTCCATCGCTGTTTTACTTCCAATGCTCCTAGTCAGCGCTCTCCTCTCTGTCGTTCTGCAAGGCTCCACATTTACATGCACTTGGGAAATTAATCCTTTTCTTTTATTATTTGTAGAAGAGTTATTTTGGCTGTTTTTTCTTTTCTCTGCCTGCTCAACTCTGAAGTTTTAATTGGGAGCGGCTTCCCCTTATTCTGAACTATTAAAGAACATAATGGAATGGGCTTTAAGATGACGGTCCACATGAATGTGACAGTAAAGCCATTTCTACTTTCCAATCACTATAACTAGAGCTCTGGGAGGTAGTAAATATCCCTGACATCATGGCAACAAAATGCATGTTTTATTGCCTCATCCCATAGTAGATTGTGAAATGAATGACTTACTTCTACATTCATGTAGTTAAGGGCTGTGGGGGTGGCGACGGTAGATCTAGTCTCCTGTTTCACCGCTCTGAGCTCGCCACCCTGAATCAGAGTGATCTAATAGTGTGGAGACGTGTGCTAGATGGAGAGTGACTTATGTGAGGATATGTTTTTCCAATTTAACATATGCATACTGTGTCCAGTATGTGTGTCTGCGTCCTCTGCAGTGTAACTCTGTATATGTGTGGATGTGTGTGTGCGTGCGTGTGTGTGTGTGTGTGTGTGTGTTTCGAGTGCTTTGGATGAGATGTTTTTTTTGGTGTCATTTGCTCCTTTAACTTCTTCTGTCGTCTCCTCAGATGACAACATATGGAGCCTTTCTCCATAAAGGGGCATTCTGTAGGAATTACTTCAACCTCCTGGACCTGTTGGTGGTGGGAGTTTCCCTTGTTTCCTTTGGCATTCAGTGAGTATAAACAAACACAGACACATTTGCCACCACATTGTAGCGAGGGCCAGGCCATATCGCCCAAAATCTTCTATCCCGATATAGGTAATTCTATATCTCGATAACAATATTCATCACAATATAGCATGTTTTCTGGGAATTCAGTAAATAAATATACTATATGAAATAATTACATGGTAAAGTATATTTGTTATACTCGTGTGAGTTGAATACTTGACAGTACTTTGTCATTTCATAAATATTTTTTGTGCAAAATGAACATAATTTCAAGTGAAATAGAAGAAGAAGAAGAAAGAATACACACATATATATATGTGTAATGTACGTATATATTTGAACAGCAAAGGCAATATTAATCAAATACAGCTGATAAATGCAGGACAGGTGGCAGACATTAAGGCCCATAAATGTATGCATGTAAATCTTGGTCACTTATTAAAGTTGTAGCAACCACAAGTGTTATGTTTAAATAGTCAGCAAATTCCGCCTCAGTAGTTCCAGGGCCATCAAAAGTACATTGTACTACACAGTGCTATGGCAGAGAAAGGATTTAGAGAAATGTAAAGTTCCTGAGTTCTTTAAATCATTCCTGGGCTTCTGTAAAAGTTCCTGCAGTGAAATTGGAACTCTTGATGTTGCTTTTAAACTGACACAATAACCCTTTGCTTTCATTGTTCAGGTCCTCGGCCATCTCTGTGGTGAAGATTCTTAGGGTCCTTCGTGTTCTTCGACCCCTGAGGGCCATCAACCGGGCCAAAGGCCTGAAGGTGACAGTCATCCCGCAGCTTGCCCAACACAATAAGCACAATCAGTGGTTGGCACAGCGTGTGAACATGTTGATGTCTCTGTCTTGCAGCATGTGGTGCAGTGTGTGTTTGTGGCCATCAGAACTATCGGTAACATCATGATCGTCACCACTCTGCTCCAGTTCATGTTCGCCTGCATAGGGGTGCAGCTGTTTAAGGTCATCAGCACTGAGATAGAAAATAAGAAATCTACATATGAAGTCAGAGATATTTAGTGAAAACTTTTTAAATATGCATTATTAGAGTGTAAATATTGTGTTTTCCTCCACAGGGAAAGTTCTATCGCTGCACAGATGAAGCCAAGTCCAGTTCAGAAGAGTGCAAGTTAGTTTTACTTGTCTTGCTCCTTGACAGCTAATTACCTGCAATTATGATCCTGCTTTCAGCCGTAACCTGCATGTCATTTTCTCATAGGGGCACTTACATCCTGTATAAGGATGGAGATGTGAACCAGCCAACCATCCACAGGCGAATGTGGCACAACAGTGAATTCAACTTTGACAATGTCCTCATGGCTATGATGGCTCTGTTCACCGTGTCCACTTTTGAAGGCTGGCCTTCGTAAGATTAAAAATGTTTAATCCTATTAACGCTCTGAAAATTATATTTCAGTTTTAGCAACACTATCTGAAAAAAGTTGAAAGTAAAGATTTGGGCTGTGAGGCTGGATCACATACTCTCTCTTTGTTCTCTTCCCAGTTTGCTGTACAAGGCAATCGACTCAAACAGGGAGAACCTGGGCCCCATTTACAACTACCGCGTGGAGATTTCCATCTTCTTCATCATCTACATCATCATCATCGCTTTCTTCATGATGAACATCTTTGTAGGTTTTGTGATCGTCACATTTCAGGAACAAGGAGAGAAAGAGTACAAAAACTGTGAACTCGACAAGAACCAGGTCAGACTCAGCAGCTTCACAAAGTGTTTGCTCGTGTGTTTGTTCAAAAACTACAGCGCAATGAAGGAGCACCTAAAATATACTGATTTTAACCTGAGCATTAAAACCAACGTTGTTTATCTCTGTGCAGCGTCAGTGTGTGGAGTACGCTCTGAAGGCGCGTCCACTGAGGAGGTACATCCCTAAAAACCCGTACCAGTACAAGTTCTGGTATGTGGTGAACTCCACTGGGTTTGAGTACATCATGTTTGTGCTCATTATGCTCAACACGCTCTGCCTGGCTGTGCAGGTAAGAAGTCACACTGTATTTACAGCTCTGTGACAAAAAGTAAATTACTTCTGTTAAAAATAATGAGCTCATACTGAACAGCAAGAATTATTAAGTGGTATAACTACAATAAAATATATTTACAGATTACAGGTGTTTTGAATGTGCTAACGTGTATTTAGTTTGAAAGCAGAGGCTGAGTCAGTGAACGTTTAATAATCATTCTGAAATAAAGAAGTTTAATAAAGAACTAAATTATTGTTTACATATGATAAAACATCAGCGGTCAAGTCTTACAATGTACCAACACTTGTTTTTAGTGCAATGATGTACCAAAATGTGTTTATCAGTATAGATGAACTGCTAGCTTTCTGCCTGCCATAAGCAGAGCAGTTTTTTTCCTGGTACTATGTGTACATATTTTTAAATGCTTAATTCTGGCTCCCTCCAGTGGTATTATTATAAAAGACACTGTTATATATCATCAATTCAACCTGACCCAGGCGAAGGATATACATGGACTGTAATCAAAGCATGCAACTTACATTTTCACCCAGATTGTTTATTTTGTAATTTTTCTTAACTGTCCCTCTGTTTTGCCTCTCTGCAGCACTACGGACAGTCAGCGCTCTTTAACTACGTCATGGACATTCTCAATATGGTCTTCACGGCTGTCCTTCACTGTGGAAATGGTTCTCAAACTCATCGCTTTCAAACCCAGGGTGAGCAAATGTCTTCACTGACTTTCATCTGACTCTCAGCAAGAGAGAAAATAAGCACATTTCCCAAAATGTTGAACTATTGCTTGGATGTTTAAAAATGAAGCAGTGTATGTGAACGTGTGACAACTGATGAGTCAGTGAATGTTTCTTTTGGCATTTTCCCTTCAACTGCCTGGCCAACAGCTCTGTGTTGCGAAGAAGGACAGGATGCTAGTAAGAGACAGCGTGCTGTGAAGTGCTGATCTTTTTGATTAAAGTAGCACTCACTGTTTGTCAAGTTCTGGCAGCAGTGTTTCTGCATATAGCATTAGTATCAACATCAATTTGGTGCAGATCTAGTACTCTGCAGCTTTATTGTAGCACTCTGCACTATTATTGTGAGCCCTGAAGCTGAAGTAGCCAGTGGGGGTTCCTGTGTGATTTTAAATGACTACAATGAGTCTGTATTTCAGTGTGAGACTCAAGACATTGTATTTGTGCTGATCTCACATCCAACTTGCACACTACTCGCTCCACCTCACTCAGGGCTATTTTGGAGATGCCTGGAATGTGTTCGACGCCCTGGTTGTGATGGGCAGCATAGTAGACATTGTTCTCAGTGAGATTGATGTAAGTAAAGCTCGGCTACAACGAGTCTCGCTGCTCTCTGACCTCTCTCTGTTTGGGCCACCTCGGCCCACATCGCTGGTTTCCATGGCACTGACTCTGATTTCTGGCTTTTCATCTGCTCAATCTTAATACTTGATCTCCTTTTTTCTCTCTTTTTTCCCTCCCTGACCCTGCCATTTCATTAAATCCACTCTTGTGATCATCTGATTGATTCTGCCTTCTTTTCATGGTATTTCTCTGTCATTCCCATCTTTACCCTTTAATATAACGCCATGCATTAACAGCACTATTTCGCTGATGCTTGGAACACATTTGATGCCTTAATTGTTGTCGGTAGCGTCGTCGATATTGCTATCACTGAAGTTAATGTAAGTACTACTTCTTTCTTCCTTCCAAGTTGAACTGAAGCCTTACAGGAAAGCCGCAAGGCAGTCGGCAGGATTATTCTCAGCCTCTGGCAGTGGGTTCCAAACCTTTTGTCTTAAGGACCTTGTAAATGACAAGAGTTGGGAGAAGATTAATTAATGAATCTTCTCTGATTTCTTTCATTGAAAATATTTTAGAGTCTTAAGGAGGTAAAATTAATACATTAAGAAAAAGGAAAGAAAAAAAAGATAATTCATTGTCACAAATCGCATGACGACCATTCTCTAGTGTGTTCAGTTGTAGCCTCCACTTTAACATCTTATCAGCTAAACTATGAGCTTCCAGTATCATAATACCTAGCATGCGAAAAAGTTGTTAAAGCGCCATTGGCTTATTCTGTAAAGCTTCAGTTTAACCTTTATTTATGTCCTGTTGTTGTTAGTGCTATATCTACAGTACAATTAATTAATCTAATAGTCAGTCTTTTGCTTCTGCTAAATGTTTTATTGTTAATGTGTTGCAGTACTTTGTTACAGGAATCATGACAAATATCTGATGAACATTTGATTGTTAACTTTGGGACACTGCAGTGAAAATAGGGGTCAAAAACTGATATCTAGTTTCTTTATGAAATGAAGCCTGTATTTGGTTCAGAGCAGGATGATTTATGAAATGGTTGTCTAATTCTTGCTCTTGTTCATTTTTTTTCCATAGAAACTTGTAGAGGCAAGTATGGCAATGAAAACAAATGTTATTTGTGTGTAACCTGTTGTTTATAACAACTTTATCTCCGGGACCCCATTTATAGTGGATCAAAAACTAATATGGTCACTGAATATTTAATTGACTCAAGCAAAAATAGATTTTTTTTCAGTTGTGTTCAACAGTTACACATGGATTTAATTTTAATTAAAAGCTTATTTGAATATTGATCAAAGTCAGTCGCTTTGAACATTCCTGTCAATGCTGGCTAAAACAGTGGATGACGACTTCTCCACATTAGCCAACTGCAAAAATACACTTTATGGTTTGGTTCTCCACAAAAAACCTTAAAACAACAACTAAATGTCTGTGATCGACTTTGTTGTGTTTGCTTTGAGTTTTAAAAAAACGTAAACAATCAGACAAACACTAGGAATGCTAAAGTGAAGATTCTGGGGATGATTGCGCTTGTGAGAGTTGCAAAGACTCACTGCTCAACCTCCCCCCTCTCCCCCCTCTGAGTGCTCTCACATCTGAGCTGCAGTGCTGTTTTTCTGGAGTTCTATTTCCTGTTTTCTGTGTTTTCTCAGTTTGAGTCCCTAAACGTGTGTCTGCATGAGTGTATAACAAGCACTAACTTAGTTTAAAGCATACAGTGGTGGTGTGTGTAGGTTAATATTGTTATGCATGTGTGTTAAATATATGTACAGTTTGTACTTTAAGGTGAATGTAACGTGTGTGTTGTTAATGTTGGGGACATGATGTTGATTTCACAAGGACTGTCATAGTGGTTCTTGTGAGGCACTTTTCATCCACCATTTACATTTGATTTGTTGTTTGCATCGCATGAGGTTGTTGCTGTTTGTGTGGCACAGCAAACTGACTAGATCAGATATGAAACTTCTCGATGTAATTAATTGTAATAGCTGATCTACTAAGAGTTTGCATTTTGATTTATTGATGTTTGCTAACTGCTCGTCCTTCCACTCATGAGCCGTGTGATTGTTTGTTTCTCGCCTGATTGCTGTGATCTCTCCAAGTGCATGCTGGGAAGCGTCAGCCATTCACCTCACTCCCTAACATCCTTTCCATGTCCCGCCTCTCACAGATGGCGCTCGGCCACTCGCTCCATTCCCCTCCGGTCAGTTGTGTCCATAGAGCCTTGTGAAGTTTGCTCTCTTCTCTCTCACCATACCCCTCGATCTTTACCTCCAGACAGAATGGCCCTGGAGCTCAGAGCTTGGAAAGGTCCATCCTACACAACATTAAGGACACTTTTAGTATATAATCAGTGGAGCTCAATCTGCTTGAAAATCCAAAAATTGTTATTAGATTTTAAAGAAATGTCAACTTTTACTTTCCTTAAAGTTGTGTCCGCCACTGCAGCTTAACATATGTTTGATTCAATTCAATCTCAAACAGATGTCATGGAGTGAAATGGAAAGAAACAAAATACTAGATTAGGCAGTTACACTTGTCAAATTAAAGTTAAAGTTTCAGCATCCTTTTAAAAACAGTTATTAGGTAAAAAAAAATAATCGGCAGATAAAAAGACACAGAGTTAGTCCTTAGTTTGTACGTTTAATGCAGCTGGGTTTGAGGTTCTTTGATGATCTTGTGTTTGTGTCTTTGTGAGTGATTGTCTCTGTGTTTTGTTCTGTCTTCCTGTAGTGAGCTCTTAAAGCTCAGAATGGAGCTCATGTGTAGCGCAGGTGTGTAGACTCCAGTCAGGTGCATGAACACAGTAACTCTCTTCTCTTTACACCTCTCTGCATTCCCTCTTCTTCCTGTTCCAGTAGGACTCAATCCGTCTGGTTTTACTTCTTACCACAGTGTTGGTCTCTATCTCTGGTTTTCTCCTTCTCTCCTCTGCTCTCCATTCACCTCTTTCTGCACCGGACTGTGAGAGCGCCCTGCGATGGTTTTGTTGCAGGGCACTACTGACATGCATGAGTTGCTGCATTGCTATGAGTTCACCAATGGCTCCTAATCATCCAAATGTCTTGCGTGAGCGTGCAGTGCTTCCCCAGCAACGTGGCAATGCTGAGCGCATGCTCCATCAGCGCTGTGGCCAGGATTACCTAAAGAACCTCCTCAAGCTAATTCTACTTTTCTTTGATCATTTCTGCTCATTATGCACCTCATACTGACGGTTTGTGAAGTATCGTGCTGAGCGATTTGAATGAAGCCATATTTGTCTGGAGTATCTCTTTGCTTTCAATGCTGAGCCTCCTGATATGACTCTTTTCAGTATTAAGTTAATCTCATTCCCTTGCAAAAATTCATATAATCATTATACAGGTTCAATCTAGCCGCCCCCACCACTGTGATTGATTTTATTTTGCACCTAAACTTTCTCTGTGTTCAAATGCTTGCCGAATACTGCTGTATTTGTTGTTAATGACATGAATCGCAAACAATAGCGTAATGTATGGGCGTTTGAGTGAGCGAATGTGTAGAACAGACTATTATGCTCGATCTGTTTTTGGTTAGCAAGCATTTTCATGTTAGACTCTGAAAAATGCTTTACATCAAAAAATTTACAACACAGGATAGTGAGATTGCAGCTGTCTTACATGTGCTACAATCATTTTAATGGGTTCCATTAATGATGCATGCAATGATGACTAGTTAAGTCGTGGTAATGTACCCGAATCTAATGCAAAAGATGTGGGTATACAGAAAAAAAACTAATAATTAACTATGTGTTGAGAAGAAAAATAGCAGACGATGCTCTTATCATGACGTGAATTCATATCATTTGTTGTCAGTCAGTTAACTTCTCATTAACGTTGTCTGAAGCTCGGCGAAAACATCGCAGCCATAAAATCCAGTCAATCCCATCATCAGTAGTGACCATTACACCGGGGGAGTGATAAAGTTGTGGGCCAGTCTTACATGTTACTAAGTAGTTAAGTCATTTCACGTTGTTTGTCAGTCTGACATGCAAGTCCTATATAGGAATGTTGAGCTGTAAACCTGTTGTGTGTTAAGATAATGTGTTATGTCTGTCATTATATTTAATACGTGTACATATAGACAATGATACATGAATGTCTGTCTTTGTCATAGTGAAACAAGACAGTTGTGTCCTGTCAATAAGAAGAGTAGTGACTTTGTTCTGTCTGCGTCTTGACTGACGTGTGCTGGACGTTGTGTGATGCTTTTCCAATGTGATGTTTACGTGTTTGTGTGTGTGAGACCTGCGGGCCGTGTACAAGTCATTAATACAGGTCTTTGATTTTAAAGCCAACGGAGACGCCTCAGGTGGATGAGCAGGGGGTAAGATGCTCCACACCCCCATTCCCCCCAATCCCCATCCCCCTTCAGGGCCATGCCATGTTTAGATCTGCATTTCTTTGTTTGGTATATCAATTATTTTCCTATGGAATGTTCCCATTTTCTATATTTGTTTTAATTTTTTTCTTGCATCTGTTTTATTTCGTTAATTTGCATTATATCTTAAAAAAAAAAAAAGGCTTTTCAAAAGTTATTTCAAAGGAGAGTGTCTCTTTCAAACGTGACGCTGCGTGTCCTGTTAGGTAGGAGAGGTTTTTGTGCCGCTCCTCACGTTTGTGATGTTGACACTGCTACATGGTCTCTGCCACCCTTCTTGCGTGGGGTAGTGACCCATGGATGAACCACGGGATCAGGTCACTCTGCTCTGACCTGTTCGGGTTGGCCCCACTGTGACTCTGCATGCAGTGACTCTGGACTAAAGGGCCAAGCTTGTGCAGAAGTGTCCTTTCAAATATGGCAAGGTTTTCTCCAGCATGCTCGCCTCCTTGCTTCCTCCCTTGTAGGTCTTTACAGAGACAGGGCTCTTGACAGTGCTTTTGATGCAGACTAGCAGAAACATATTGGCTGCAGCTGCTCTGCTTTGAAGACTCTGTTTGATTAGGAATTGACCAGAAATTGCCTAAAATCTGCAGGCATATGCTGTATAGAATAACTGCACAACATGTAAAATACACTGCTCAAATGCAGAACTAGGTTTGCTCTAAACACGCAGTTTAAGATGCAGTGCTGCTTTCTCAGCCCATATGTATCTGACTCCGGGGTCTCAGTTCTGACCTCTTCATCCCGTAAGGCGCGGCCAGGTGCTCTGTGTCCACTGCAATGCTGTCCTGTCCTCTGACTCCAGACTGTTTCTCCGCAGAACACGGAGGACAGTGCTCGCATCTCCATCACCTTCTTTCGTCTGTTTCGAGTCATGCGGCTGGTCAAGCTCCTCAGCAGAGGGGAGGGCATTCGCACCCTGCTTTGGACTTTCATCAAATCATTTCAGGTGAGGTGTCGTACAATTATCTTATTGGCAACTGAGGGAAAAATAGTCAAATCATTCATATTAATCTACTGTTTTTCCATTATTTTGCCTGAAGGCTCTGCCATATGTTGCTCTTCTGATAGCCATGCTGTTCTTCATCTATGCCGTCATTGGCATGCAGGTTGGTAACTAAATGTGACAGAATATATTTTCCCTCTGTGTTGGCATATGGTTGCAGTTAAATTAATGTGAGCCATATTTCTGCTTCAGGTGTTCGGAAAGGTTGCCATGGTGGATGGCACACACATCAACAGAAACAACAACTTCCAGACCTTCCCTCAGGCTGTGCTCCTTCTCTTCAGGTGTGTAGGATTTTGGCATCGGGTCAACAGGACAGGGGTCCGCATTACTTAATTGAGTGATTCATGTGTGTCTGTCATGCCTGTCTGTTCTACCAGGTGTGCCACTGGAGAGGCCTGGCAGGAGATTATGTTGGCCTGTATATCAGGGAAACTGTGTGACCCAGAGTCTGACTACAACCCCGGGGAGGAGATGACGTGTGGCAGTGGATTTGCAATAATTTACTTCATTACCTTCTACATGCTCTGCGCCTTCTTGGTACACACACATTTTAAACAGTGTTAGTCTTAATACTAGTTATTTACTTTATAGCATCAGTAGAACACCATGAGATTTAAGATATTTAAGGAGTGTCTCTCCTAAAGTCTGAGTATGATTAATTTGATATGTAAAGCCTCATTGTACATATTTGCTCATTTACAGGCCCATGCAGCTCCACTGATATTCCATAAACAACATAGCTCCCAATAATTAGAGAACTAAACAAAGTTATAATATGACATTGGCCGTAACTTTCCAATAAAATACCAAATATGCCATTTAATCTATTCTCATTTAGTTGAACTGATCTAGTTACAGCATGTTACATTCATAATTCACAGCCCTTTCTAAACTAGCTGATAGCCAGTATTTACACTTTTTCTTTTTGAAGTTTAGATTTATTTTGTGTCTTGCATCTGTGTCTCGTGATTGTGATTGATATGATTCGTTGGAACAAAAGCCGCACAATGTCAAGCAAATGTGTAAGACAATGTTCTTGTGCCGCTTCAGATTATCAATTTGTTTGTGGCAGTCATCATGGACAACTTTGATTATTTAACACGTGATTGGTCCATTCTTGGTCCACACCACCTTGATGAATTCAAGAGAATTTGGTCAGAATACGACCCAGAGGCTAAGTATGTGCTTTATTAGTATCAGTATCACAAAGTATTTCACATTCATGTTTCTGTGCATTCATTTATCTATAAGTTCATTGGCAGCTGATATCTTCCATCAACCTGTTTTTTTTCCTTCTCATACAGGGGCAGAATTAAACATCTGGATGTTGTTACACTTCTTCGTCGTATCCAGCCTCCTCTCGGCTTCGGCAAACTGTGCCCTCACAGAGTGGCTTGCAAGGTCTCTTCTCCCTTATTCTATCATCTAATGTACAAAATGAAAACAGACATACAGACATTTAGCTGGCCGGACCTGACGTGACAATGATAAAGGCCTCTATGTGCTCTCTTCTTTCAGAGGTTGGTAGCCATGAACATGCCCCTGAACAGTGACGGCACTGTCATGTTTAACGCCACTTTGTTTGCACTGGTGCGCACTGCCCTGAAGATCAAAACAGAAGGTATGAGCCAAGTATATATCCCACTACACTGCTGTGCTCCTCCTGAAAAAGACAGAATACACTTCTGTTGTATCCACCGAACATCCTCTGTTGCCTGTAATCATGAACTTTTAAGGCTGTGGGCTGGAGCGTTGGGTTCTTAAGGACGTTTTTATTTCCCTGCGGTGCAGGTAATCTAGAGCAGGCCAACGAAGAGCTGCGAGCTGTCATCAAGAAAATCTGGAAGAGAACCAGCATGAAGCTGCTGGACCAAGTGGTGCCCCCTGCTGGTGGTTAGTGGAATCTGCCTCTGTCCGTCACACACACATAGACCTTCCTGTCACACAATTGACACAAAACAAGCTGAAGGTGCTCGCACACACACACATACACACACACACACACACACACACACACACACACCAGATGATGCCCATGCGCTTTTTGCATATAATTACAGAAATCTCTAAACTGCTCTTTCATAACTATGTCCTGAAATAAAATACTCGCTAATACACATTGATGCTCACGCACATTGATACTCACACACAAGTGAAGCTGTATTGTGCTGATTCTGCTCTGCTCATCTTCTCCTGGTTGTCCCTTCAGCAGTGTGCTTTTTATTTGTGTGTGTTTGTGTGTGTCTGATTCACACTCCTCCCTCTTGCCCTGGATGCTGATGAGGCCACTGACTGTCTGCTGGGCTTTGGGTTTGCATGGCCTTGTAGACCACTGTGAAAGGGCATGCTCTGTCTTCCTCACTAATACATCTCTTGTTTCTTATTTATCTGTCTATCTCTCTCTGTCCTCAGTTTCTCTGACTCGGTGTGTTGTCTTAATCTCTGTCCTTTTCTCACCGCTTAAGCTTCCAAAGCTTATTCTTCTCACACTTTTATATCTCTGTATCCAAACTCTGAAGCACTTCAGAATATTCTGAAGCAGTTCTGTTTAGGGTGGTGGCATGGAACTAGTGTTGCCTCTCTCTCCGGTCTCTGTCCCCAACGTTCTTGTTCAAAGTGATTCAGACCCCTGCTTCAGAATGATTCTCACACACTCTTCAAACAAATAAAAATCCAATGGGACAAAAATACATCCGTGAACACACAGTTTTGAGTATAATCTTCACTGGCTCGCACACATATAACAAACAGGCATTCATGAGCGTAAACAGGTGAATTTACACAAACATACTGATGATGCATACTGTAGATCTGTTTGCTTGCATGTGCTAAAGGAGTAAACTAAATGGCATTCTCTGACATTTAAAACAAATAATTTGGTTCACACACCCTCCTATCTCCCAAAAAGAACAAATATTCAACACATTTTAGAAGTGAATGGTAAATGAATGGCAGTTGTTTAAGATAAATGTTATCCTAATATTGAAAAGTATCATTTTTGCAGCCTGTATTTCAATACTAATGTCATACTGCTGGTTGAAAAGCAGTATTTTATTATCATAATGTATGTTTATTTGTTGTCTATTGGACCTAGATGCTGCTAATGCCGTTCTCTTCATCAGTAACATTAACGAAGAAGGGACAGAGAGGTTACAATAGTTATTACTCTCAGCATTTACGGCTCCTATTTCTACAATTTAATTCATCCAATTTAAAAACAATGATACATTTAATGTACTAAAGCTGTTCAGATGTAGAAATACACAAACACATGAAGGGTTTGTGTAGGGTTTTGTTCTTTTTGAAACACAGCAAATCATCTCATGTGGTGCAGATTGAGGTACAGTATATACACCATCAAGATGGATGTATATAATTGTGCCATAAATATTTTTTGATTGATTGGGGGTTGAAGAGTGCCTCACTTGTCTGTAGTCCTGAGGAGAAGAAGCCACCATTTATGGAGAATGGACGAGAGAGGAGAAGAGTCTCTTCTTCTCTCTCCCGTGTGTAGTGACCTGCTGACACAGGAAGCATGTGTGTGGTCTGTTCACTCAGATGATGAGGTAACCGTGGGGAAGTTCTATGCCACCTTCCTGATACAGGACTACTTTAGGAAATTCAAGAAACGTAAAGAGGAAGGCCTGGTGGGTGCTCACCCGATGCAGAACAACACAGCTATCGCTTTACAGGTGAGTCTCATCTCGTTTGCGTGTGTATTATTTATGAGAGCAAGAGATTGTTTGAAATTGTGTGAAAACGTGGATTTATGACCATTGCAATTCTGTAGTGTCAACGTCTGTAAAATGTGTCTTTGTGCATTTCATTCAAATCAAGTGTGCTAATGTTATGGTTTATGATCCAGCAGGACGTTCATGATCTTGGTGTACAGTATAATTCTGTTACTGTGTTGTTGTTGTTTTTTCATGTTTCCAATGTGTGAATTTGTTGTTTGTGTATCTGTGTCTTTAGATACCATAGATGTTGATGTTAAGCGTGTGTCATCGTCTCCAACCATATTTTCATGTGTTTTCACAATTCACTCATTGATTCATGAAATTCACATGCAAAGCTTGTTGCCATTTCTGTTACCTTTATAATGTACTGTATGATATATGGCTACAATATAACCCCATATATCATGTCAGACAGTAAACATGACCAACCTTTAATTTAATTATAGTGACATTTTGTGTATATTGTGCTAATTTGGTTAATTACACCTACAAATAAAGGAAAGGAAGAAAAGCAATTATTCCCACAGCTGAATGCTACTCCAGACATTTCCGAAGAGTAATCCTCCCAGCAGGTTGCATTGAGGAGATTACATTTGTCTGTCTGTGTGTTCTCATCTCTCACAGTCTGTCAGTACTGTTAATATCAGGTGTTGCATATTCCAGCACAGGTGTGTGTATGCTCAGAGTGTGTGTGGTTGTGACTGTATGACATCAGATGTGCTACTGTGAGTTGTAAGATGAAGGTTCCCCGCTGTAGCGTTTAGCCCTTTTATTGTCATGGTTACAGGCTGGCCTTCGCACGCTGCATGATATTGGGCCCGAAATTCGCCGAGCGATATCATGTGATCTGCAAGATGACGAGCTAGTAGACTTTATTCCAGAGGAAGACGAGGAAATTTATAGGGTAACTGATTCAATTTTACATGACAGAAGAACATGTGGCAACGTTTTTAATATTGTGCTTGTAAAGTTACTTATTGGTGTTTTCTAATTATTGTTTAATCTATCTATAAAAGGAAATGTACTCAGTGAAATATGAATCTAATATTAAATAGTAGATGTATTGTCTTTAATTTATATTGCATACAATATGTATGTGTCTTTTTTTGGTTTATTTTGGCTTCTTTTGTTTTTCCTTCATTTCAATTCAAACAAAAGTGCATCCATTTTTGCTCATGTCATGTGCCATGAACCAGCTTTTGAACTTATTTTTGCTCATATAATTTCTGAAAAGGAAATTAGCCCTGAGACTTAACATCAATTGCACATTTGTTCTGCTGCTTTGTAAGAGGTAGAGGCTCTGGAGGTTTTACTGTGAGCATTCCTTCACAGCGTAATGGTGGGCTCTTTGGTAACCATCTCATGAACGGTGGTCATCGGCGATCCAACGGCCACCAGACAAACGCAACACAGCGACCTCTGCAGGTGCAGCCTCCACCTCACTACGCCCACATGGAGCAGCCGGTGGGACGCCTGTCTCGAGCTAACGCAATGTCTCACCCCAACCACCATCACCACCATCACCATCATCACCACCGCCACCACAACTCCTACGGAAAGTCTCCCAAATCCACCAACATCAACCTCAACAACGCCAACGTGTCCAGTCTGCCCAACGGAGGGCACCATCGTTACTATGAACATGCACCTCCCAATGGATACCCAGGTCTTCGCAATGCCTACTACGACTATGACAAGCCACGGACACCCCAGGGCCAAAGGTAATCACACGCCGATCAGCAGCCTTTGATCTGCTAAACAATAGTTCAAACAATAGATGTAGATTCAGACCTCTGAGCACATTTTGTTTGGTGGTGTGTTCTTATTCATGAACTTTCCAAATTTAATAGCTAAACAAAAAAAAAACTCACCTGAGATGTTTTTTTACTCGTTTCAAGCAGGTCTCTCTGACTGAGGAATTAACTTTGAAAATTAAATGCATATGTTTCTATGCTGGCTGCAACAAGGAGGACATCTTATTGTAAATTATCATTTGTTGCAAAGTATTTTTTTCAACAGGCAGAACCTGGCTTCTTATACAACTTTTCCTTTTCACAAACCTTTATTGTAAACCCTACACTTCATAATAGGTCACAAGCCTACTCTCACACTGACAGTTAATCTCATAAGTGATCAATAGTGCACTTATCTCATGATTTCCCATCTGCTGTTTATTCAGCCGCTCCAGTATTGGGTCTGTTTTTCTAGTACCCAATAAGTTTGGTGGACAATTTCATTGCTGCCACTTTACAAAAGACAAATGCTTTTTTGTTTCTTTCTTATCACAAGAATAGAAAATGGAATTGTCAACCAACACTGGAGTCCACATCCGCCATCACGCTCTGTCCTCATACATATATATGAGAATGCTGTATATGCTTCATATACTGTATGATATATATATATGTCATGCTTTCTCTGTCCTTTTCTCTGTGTTCTCTCCTCCCTTTCTCCTTCCTAACCAAAATGCTTTCTCTCAACCATCCCTCTGCTTTCTTGGGACAGAAGGCGCTACTATGAGACCTATGTTAGGTATGTTCCTTTTCTAGGTTTGGCTCCAGCAGTATGTCTCAACAGCAAAAGAAGGACTTTTTTATTTTTATTTGATTATTTTTGACTTGGTTTTGAATCAGTGAATGGTTGCACCCTTGTTAAGTCAGTGTTATGTGCTATATGCTGGCCAGCCATTTGTCTGGTTGTCATCTGCCTCTGTTATACTGCAGTTGTGTCAATGCTTTGAAATAGAAATAACATAAATGTTAGTGGCCAGCATATTGCTAAGAGTAGCCCTGCGTTATGCATGTGTAAAAGTGTTTGCTTTGCACAAGCACCCAGATGCTCAAAAGCAAGGAGGTGTATAAGAATGTATTGAAAACCGCATTACTCGTCACCGCTGGTTCTGAAGTCCTCCACTTAGTTCAAGATCTGTGTTTTAATTAACCCCATGAAGGACCTCAGGGTGGATATAATGTTGACAGAGTGATGCTCTTCAGCTCAAAACCACTGCCTGTCGTCTTGGTTTGGATGTGGTTAGTATGTATAAGAGTGATCGGTTGCATCGCTGTCCCCTGGAGACTTGAGTCTGCATGGCAGTGCATGGCCATAATCCAGTTACGTCACTGAACAGCAGCAGCGTGCTTGCTGTGACCCCTGTACCCTGACCTTTCATCAGGTCTCACGGAGTAGATGGACACCACCCCACCATCCGCAGGGAGGAGGAGTTTGATGAAGACCGCCTTTCTGGGGAGTATTACAGCGGGGAGGAGTTCTATGAAGACGACAGTATGCTGTCAGGAGACAGGTACTACTCTTTCTGACTTGTGTGGCACTTGTATGTGTAGTTGTACAGAATAGGAAACATGTACAGAAATTTATAAAGAATCACCAACTCAATGGTTTTCTTAAGGGTTTTGGGATGGTGTGTGCAAAAACATTGGCGCCCATCATGCTCTTAATTCTGTATGTTGACAGGTATCAGAACAGTGACACGGAGTACGAGACTCCCAAAGGTTACCATCACCCTGACAGTAACTATGACGATGACGAGCAGCCTCTCTACCGCGACTCACGGCGGTCACCAAAGAGACGAATGCTTCCTGCCACGCCTCAAGGTACCTTGACCCCATGCATCCTGCAGCATGAGCATGTTTACCATATACATATCTATAAACTATATATTTTTTATTTTATTTTAAATAAACTAAAACACAAACATATCTTGCCACATGATATGAGTCATGACAGAATACATTTAGGACACAGAATTTCTACTAACACACACATATATAAATCAAATTGTTATCCCCCGGAATAAATGTTAATTAAATGAACTATATGATGAATATAATCAAATATTGTGAAATATCAACATAGTAGATAATTGATCATATTAGACTGTAAAAAATGACATAGTTTGCTTTGATGGTTGTTGTACAATGCTCAGCATAACTATTCTGTGATGTTGTCAAGATGAATGATGTCGCATTCATTTGTCTGGTGAACGCAGTAAAAAAGAAGACTACAGGTTGAGGGCTAGATTTAAAACCAACTGTAGACTATGTTACATATGCAGCTCTAGATAAATTAAGTCATAAAACTGCTTTCTTTGTTATCAAAGAGTCCCTCTACTAAATGCATTCATACCAATACATTTTAAACCCACTGTATGATTTACTCACTCACCCGGTTTCATATTCCTTGGGCGTTCGCATGCTGTCAAAGCTTCCTGCATGAGGTCACTCACTAGTTCACTCCTGACTCACTCAGGTCACAGAAGGCCATCCTTCAACTTTGAGTGTCTGCGCAGACAAAGTAGCCAGGACGAGCTTCCACATCAGCGTACTGCTCTACCACTGCACCTTATGCAGCACCAGGTAACACCGGCTGCTCATGACTCCTGTGTTTGCTCACATTGTTTGATCACTGTGTCACATCTTTGACATTTATTTATTTTTTCCCTCAGTCTCTAAATGTAATTATTTAAAATGTGCATTTGTTGAAGCAGGATAAATCGTGAACACATCCTTCTGGAGTTAGTAGTAACATGTGCCTGTTGTGTAGCTGAGTATAGTTTGTGTCTCTCCTGATCTAACAGGTTATGGCTGTAGCAGGCCTGGACTCCAGCAGAGCCCACCGCCTCTCCCCAACCCGCTCCACCCGCTCCTGGGCCACTCCTCCTGCCACACCGGCCAGTAAAGACCAGTCACCGTATTACACCCCTCTCATCCGTGTGGACCACCCACACAGAGACAGTGCTGCTAGCAGCCAAGTATCTGTGCGCAAGAGCTCCTGGTACACAGATGACCAAGAGTTCTCCCAGAGGATGTACTCACCTGTCAACCTGCAGGTGCCACCTGAATACCACAACCAGTACCACCAGAAGAGAGGCAGCGCCACCAGCCTTGTGGAAGCGGTGAGTTTTAGGCTTGATAGGGATGTCGGGAGAGGAGAGGTGTGTGTGTGTGACCAAAATAATTTCACAGGCACAGAATCATGCTGCTGTCAAAACGAAATGTGACAAGCCAAGTGACTAAAACAAGAAAAATCCACAGTAACATATGTGTCCTCTCATTCTGTCGAGCAGGTTTTGATATCAGAAGGGCTTGGGAGATATGCCAAGGATCCCAAGTTTGTCGCTGCCACAAAGCACGAGATAGCAGATGCATGTGAGATGACAATAGATGAGATGGAGAGTGCCGCCAGCCACCTGCTGAACGGAGGGATCGCCCCGAGCGCCAATGGGGTCAACGTGTTCCCCCTGCTGACTCCAAGGGACTATGAACTGCAGGACACTGCAGCCAGCTACAGCGACGAGGAGCCAGAGACAGAACCGAGAGCTCCTTATGAGGAGGACCTGGCAGACGAGATGATCTGCATCACGACTTTATAGCAGTGGCTGGATCTAATGAAAATCTGCAACTTAGAACCTTTGTCAGACTAAAATCAGTGAAAATATAAATAAAAAAAAGAAATGCATCTGTTGGCTCTGACCAAAAGAAGTGCCTTTTACATTGAAGAGAAAAGGCATATAGAAGAGAGACACATTAGTCCTGTTCATTTAATTGTTCTCATAACAGAGCCAGATACCATCCCTGCTGAGCACAGAGGGACTGACTGCACCCTCCTGTCAAAGGCCTTGAGCTGGATGTGACATACAGGTTCAGCCTGCAGCCAATCAGACGTGTTTATATTGATGCCCGTGAAAAATGGACCAATTGGCAAAGGTGTGAGGTACTCTCTAGGCCGGGTCTCTAAAGGTGATGACAATCAGATGTACGATGTCATTACCTTGGTCACTTTATTAAGGTTTGGCATATCATGCAAGTTTTCAATGCAAGCATAGAAAGGCATATCTTCTCCCGTAGTTGTTAGTATGAGTTGATCCCTTTGTTGTTATTGCAGACCGTTTAATGATTGCTACAGCTGAGTCAAAAAGTGAAGATTACCACTAGAGTTGTACCAGATTATGCAGGAAATAACTGTCCTACTTATAGCGTCATTCAACTTGAGATGTGTACTTTTAAAGCGACAAAAGCATTTGTGATAAATGCACTAGCAGGAAGGTTATTTTAAATTCTTAGAATATCCTGATTAACATTTCATAGTTGATATGCTGTAAATTGTATTGTATAACAAAAGAAACTTTGTAAAGAGATATTCTATATTTTGTAATTATGTATAATTTACAAGATCAGCAATATGGACCCTTGTGACTCCTGTTATGCTATAAAAGCAGACTTGCATTAATTTATTTGGTAGGTTCTGATATTTATTTGCCTTTTCTTTGTTAATATGCACCCTTTATTTTGCCTATGAAAACAGCATTTTTAAGAGGTTCTACTTGTGTGACATTACTACTGCACAAGATATGCAAATTGCTTTGATTTCTTAGCTTAGGAGTACATGTGTTACTTCATTAAACCAACACCAGTTGCATAAGGTTAAGCCCCCTTTAAAGGAGCATTTTATCAATCCAGCGCTGAAATTTTATACAGATGTGATGAACACATTTGTTTGCATATTTTGTGCAGGGCATGCACAAGAATTTAAAATGCATAGTGCATTAACAATGCTGCTTTTTAAGTTGGTTTCAGAGTCAAACCTAGGTTTCGTCAGCCCCCACTGAAATGCCTTTTTGCTGCTGAAAGAATGAAAAATGATAGATGGTAATAACAGGGATAAATTAATATGTCTCATAGCTTGTGCTGGGATTGTCCATGACATGCTCTTTGTTGATGGTGTAATTCCATTAAACCGTCGTACTGAATCTTGTCAATCACATCTTAGCCTTCATGTAGTGTGCGAGTCCTCGCAGCCTGTGGTGGCAGGAGACGCACGCACACATCCAAAGGTCGGAAACAGTCCAACATGTGTTGTGGGTGGAAGGACGAAGGGAGTCCTGGTGTCAGGACGCTGGAGAGAGGCTAAGCAATACTAACCCCTCGCCCCTTTCTCTCTCAGCCGGCCTGGTTCCTGAATTCAGTACAGTATACCTCGTCGTTAGGCAAGAGTAACAACATATCATTGTCTCAACTTACCTGTCTGTCACAGTGTCCCACAGTAAAGTCTTTGTTTGGGTAGGATTGAACCTTTGTGTTTTCCCCTCATCAGATGTATTAATGAGACTCACCCTGGATGCATAAAGAGGAGCAACTGAAGCCCACAAGTTGGAACAAAAGACAACTAAATATCTTTAAGTTTTTTTATCAATTTCCATTTATTGATATATAACAATACGGTTACTGGAATAAATAAACAGAAGTGGGCTTTTTCAGGCATTACCATGGACAGTTTGAATTAGCACCAAGGATATTTAGGGTTAATGTGTTGTTCATGAGTGTTTGATTTGTAGGTGAGTGCGTACTGTACTCTAATTCAACCGAATACTGTCATGAAAATGTAGGTTTTCCATTTTGTGTGCACATTGAAAGGGCTCTTTGAATTGTTTGTGAGTGAAAAAAAAATGTGTTCTAGTCCTTTTGTTGATGACTGTCATATAAAAGGACCAATGCACATAACAGGCACATTATACTATTCGTAGCAATTACAGTACTGATGAACTGAAGATATGCATTATTTTGTAAACACTTTTAAAAGTTGTGTTAAACTAAAGATGAAAAGAACTTACTTTTACCTCATGTCAGGGATTCCTGAAAAAAGAAAATGATGATTTGGTTCAGTCTATACCAATGGTATTTAAATATTAGCACATAGCTGTTTGTCTTTGCACAAGTAACTGTATAGTGCTTTTGTTTCTCCTTTTTCTAAACAGATTTGTGTATTAAGGTGATACATTTTTGTACTTTTTGTGGATGTGTGTATGGTTTAGTGGAATCTATATTTGTCATTTACACCTCACCTTACAATGCTGGGAATGAAAGAGTATTAAAAAAAATATTTTCAAGGTGCAATGTTTCTCTGTTCGCAGGTAGAGAAAAAAATAAAATGTTAAAGTACCAGTTTACAGAGAAACACATTGATTTGAACGTTTCTATTAGTTTTCTTCATATTGTTATGATTATAATTACTATTACAACTATTAATGTTCTGAAAGCTGTATTAAAATAGACGATAATGTAAAATATGTACAAAAGTATGAAAAGACCCATGGTAATGTTCTCTACTTGAAAGTCTTGATATTTGCTCCTTAATGTTTTTATTCAGTAAACATAATTTATCTTAGTAGCAAATGCTTTACTATGACCTTCTGGTTTTTTTATTGATACATATTTTGTATTTTTAATTTAATTTTGGCCTTGACTTTATTTGAATCGATACTGATATTTTATTTTCTATTGATTATCATTGAATAAACTTATGCTGAAATACTTGTCTGGTTTATTTGTATTCTGCCCTTTTTAGAGACACTGGACAACACTATAAGTCTGTATATCATTAAATTAAAGAGATCGTCAAATCACTTATGAAATCACATTTAAACACAGTTTTAAAACATACAAACATGTGTAAACAAATTAATATACATTTCAAGCAGGAGACACTTTGCTGGCAATCTCCACAGTTGTTGTTGCCTCTGAGGCCTCTTCGTCCACCGAGGGCTCTCTCCCACACAGCAGGAAGGGCACCGCGTATTTACGGAACTGTAGAAAGCAAAATGAGCCACAGCGTAAAATGTTTTTCTCAGACAAAACATAATGTCTCCACTGTTAATGTATTAACATTCAAACATTCAGCTGCTAGTGCTAGGTGCATTATTGCACATGAAATACATCCAAATCATATAGGTTATATGTGCTATATAATAACATGTAACTAATATTGAACAATATTGTTGAATATATTATTCGAATAAATATTATTGTAGAATAAACTACAACTTAAAAGATTCTAATAATTTTTAAGAATGTATATGCAGTGTATAAAGCTTTAATTATTAGTTCAACATTATGACTGTGTAATGTAGTTGGGGACATAAATAAAAGTTTTTTAATGTGGTCGTAAAGCCATTGTAATAATGTTAAATATATCTTTGTAGGAGAATTTATTGTTAATAGTTGCATTAATAAACACATTTAAATGTCTTTATATCTGCTTACAACTAAATTATAGTGTGTTATACACCATTTATTAAAAGTTCATTGAGTGCTAATAAATACTTAATGGTGGGGGTGGGGGGGTAAAGTAAAGTGTTACAATTGTTCAGGAGACTCAAACTACTTTTGTTATAATAGAGTAAATTAGTAGCAGTTTTTCGTTAGTCATGAAAAACAAAAGAATAAAGGAATTCTATTAAAAAAGACATCATAGTAAGGGAAGAGTTATTATTACATAAAAATGTATACTGTCCATGAATACCACTAGATGGTGCTAACTTGAAGTATTTTACAGCTGATCCACAGAAAGCTGTTCCTACATTTTTTAATTCAATTGTTATTTGTATGTGGTGTTCTATTACCTGTTTATTGAGGTAGATGTAGATGACAGGATTGAACACAGTGCTGCTCTTGGCCAGGTAAACAGGCACTGTGCCCACCAACGGGTGAACCTCCACATCAGGGTTGTAGACCACCAGCATGGCCAGGCTGGCATAGGGCAACCAGCTGATCAGAAACGTCAGGACCATCAGAACCACCATGGATGCCACCTTCATCTCTCCTTTAGCTACTGCACCGTCTTCCAGACAGGCCATCTTTGACACCTGTAACACAGAATATTGTTTTAAATTGTCAAGGCCACTGGTTTATTCACACGACTATGTACCATTGCTGCATGTCACTATACATTATATGAATAATCATGGTAGAAATACTCCTATACTTAACTAAATGTTTTTAATGGATACAAAAGTTGTATAGCTCCTCAAAATTGTACTTAAGTACAGTACTCTAGTAAATGTTTTTACAGAAGATACTTTCCACCACTGCTTGTGACCAATCCACATTTATAAATGCTCACCTGGTGTAACGTCCACATTAGCTTTGTGTAGGATGCCAAGATAAGGGCAAAGGGAACTGCAAAGCACACAGCAAAGTAAGCCAGGATGTAGGAGACGTTGTTAGGGTCCCGGTTGTGCCAGTCAGGCGCACAGGACGTCCCGACACCCTCCAGTTCATACCTGCCCCAGCCAAACAGGGGGGGTAAGTTCCAAATGAGGGACCACAACCAGGATAAGGCAATACCTCCAACTGCATGCTTTTTCTCGAAGGTTATCTGCCCCAATGGCTTACACACAACAAACATCCTCTCCACTGCGATCAGAGCAACTGTACACAGAGATGTGATGCCTGCGAACAGCAAGGGAAAGCAAAGTCAGGGGGACACATGGGAGAAGCAGGGAGGTGCCTGCTGTTTGAAAAATGTGAGTGAATACTGTTCTGTGGTCAAAGGAAAATTATGTTAACACAGTGATGAAATGGGTCATCCTTTCAAATGTCTGTTGAACTAAAATGACATTTTATAGAGGAGAGAATATGCATGTCACCTATACTGCATGTGCTGCTCTTTTTACTCACCAAACAAGGACACTGAAAAGCCCTCCATCACGCAGCCAGTTCTTCCCAGGGAGAAGTACCCCTGGGCGTTGTTGACCACAGACAGCACCCCTCCGGTCATGGCTGTGCCCAGGTCCGCCACAGCCATGTTCACCAGAGCGTAGTTGAGCGGCTGCCTCAGCTGCTTGTGCATGAGGGACACAATGATCACCGTAGCGTTGAGGATGATGGCCGGACCGGTAAAAATGGCCATAATGATGGAGAGAATGATGAAGCCAGTGCGTGACAGAGAGGGTTCCTCATGAGGACGCACATAGGAGGAAGCATTTAAGAAATAAACTGATGGTTCCATGGATGCAAAGCTTTAGAAGAGTGGTCAGGTCGAGTCCCAGTGCCTCTGGTGTGCAATATCTCACTACTGGAGTGTGACATCTGAGATTAGATGACCATAGTCTAAGCATAAGTCCTTCAGATCTGGACTTAACGAAGAGTAATTCCTCCAAATGATGATCCTCGATCCCTCACCCTTTGCTTGATTGTAAAGACACTAAAATTGGCTCCACAGTGCTCCTCACCAGGATCAGTCCTCTAAGCAAGTGCAAAAAAAGAAATGCTCAGAGGAGGTATGTCTGTAAATATATTAAATATTGATGAGGGCTGATGAGGGCTGATGATTTCTTTCTGGTTCTCACTCTCTCTTTCCTTTTTTCATCTTTGATCGCCTTTGCTTGCCTTACATAAACCAGGGATCAGATAAAGTTTAATCAGCAGTCAGGTCAACTTATTTATAGAGCGTATGTAATAACAATAGATGTTTACCAAACTGCTTAACAGAATCATTCAAGAATATATTTTTTTTTAAGTAAACAATGACATTGTCATCAAAATAAAAGGGATCACTTAGTTATGTGGTCTGCCTTTTGGTCACAGTGAGGAGTCTGGCTGCTGCATGTGGACAAGCTGCAGGTGAGACAAGTATGACTGACTGACTGAGTTAATCATCAAGACTCAAATAGATGAGAAAAGAACGTTTATGAAAAATAAAATTATAGCATAATCCTCTTTCTTTCAAATGTTTTAATATTCAATGTGTAAAATGACTGACAAATTGATTGATTTAAACCTGATGTCAAACTATCAATATTCATGAATTGACACACTTGAATGTACTTTGGTGGACACTTGCTTCTATTTCCTTCAATATTACTGAAGCATTTTAATTATTTTAATTCAATAGACATACGTAGAAGAAGCCACAAAATAGTGTGTTTGTCAGATTTAAAGTTTAAAAATTGTTTTTAAAAAATCAATATGTGGGAAAGATTGACCCGTAGAGTCGTATACAGCTTAAATGCATCTTTGCAAACTTATATCTGATGTGGGGTACTAAAAATGTCTTCCTGATGTACCACACAGCTAGATAGATAGATAGATAGATAGATAGATAGATAGATAGATAGATAGATAGATAGATAGATAGATAGATAGATAGATAGATAGATAGATAGATAGATAGATAGATAGATACTTTATTCATCCCTAGGGGGAGATTTCTTTCCTTATTTTAGTTGGTAATGGTTTGGTTTCGCCAACTACGGAATATAATGATGGAAATATACATCAAACCCAGTGCAGCTTATACAGCTGACATTGCATAGAGACCAACATTGCAGCATTCACTCATCTGCTAAACAACAATGTAAACTGAATATAAAAACAATTCCTCTGATGCATCTCTGGATAGATTTTATGTCTGACAGATGACAATGTTGTTGTATAGGTCAGCTAACCAACAAGTCTGTGATCCCATTTAACCCCACTGGTATTCACCGAATGGTGATGCTAAGCTCTTATTTGCGTCCACAATGGAGAATCTAGGTTTACTGTCATGTGCCTTGAATACATTTCTACTAATCATGTTATCAAACACTGAGTCAGGTCGATGCTGACGCATGAAAGCTTGATAGATATATGACAGTGGCAATGGCGCTGAACACGAGTAAGACCAGGTAACAACATATGGTACACTGAGCGGAGATGTAATCTCTCTGCAGGAACAGTTCACAAGGTGACAATAAGTTGACAGTTGTAGGTGGTCTGACATGAACTATCCCGCGGCTGCTGAAGACATGAGGTGAGGTTAAGCCTCGAGACTGAACATGACAGGTGTCCGATGTTTAATCTTCTAAGAGGTTTACATGCAATCAAGTCAAGACATAGATTACAACTGTTTGGGTTTGAGAGGTCAACGGCAGTGTGGCACCTATTATAAAGCTTTATGTCTTTATATAAAGCCTTTAGATGTATATTTTCTCAACTTGATCTGTTTATAAAAAACTGCATGGTGATTATTGAATTCAAACTGTTTTGTCAAACTTCTATTTCCAAGGTTCAACACAAACTTACATCGAGCCCACCTGGACAACAACTCCTCAAAGAGCTATGATTAAATGATGCATGCCAACTGAGCAAACTGCTCTCCTTGTGAAGCCCCAGAATAATCTTGGAAGCTAACCTTAATTGTTTATATATAATAATGCCTCTGGCTTCATCTGGCGCTGGCACAGAATATAAAAAAACATCCTTTTAATCCGTTCACATCCCCTGATCAATGGATTTAACTTTTCTATGATGTCTAGATCTGTGATCACTGTCATCTGACTCCATCCAAATGCACAAACTAATTTGATTGGATGTCGTTAAGCCACACCCTTTGTTGTGTAATCAAGTGCAATCAATCATAATGTTAAGGTAAATCAATTGAGGTGTATGTATTCAAGATTTCTTTCATAAACATCCATCCATTGGCATGATCCGGGGATCTGAATGTCACCTGCTTTAATTAAGGATGTATTACGTCTCAACGCTCTATTTCCGTTTATATGCCGATGGTGAAACCCTTAAAATATAACTCTGTGTACATTCCTCCTTGAAATTTATGAAATGACTACTCAAAATTGTGTTGAATGACATGTTTGAGCGTCACTGACCAAAATAATGTATTTGACACAAGAAGGCTGTTTTCACAGAAACAGATCTGTGTTCACCTTAAATCCGAGTTTAAGACTTTGTGACATCACCATAGCTTGGAAGATGATCCATAATGCAATTTACGCAAGTGTGATATGGAAACCTCAAACGCCCTCAAAAGATATCCCACCTAATTAAAAAATACATTCACAGTGAATGTATTTTTTAATGAGGTGTGTCCAGTATACTTCAACTTTTAAAATGTACATTATTATTCAAATAAGAATATTTTTTCCTTGCTGCTGCTGTAACCGATTCAAATGCACTAATGATGTTATTTCAGAAAAACAATCGAGTTGAGAATGTGTTTGTATCCTGATCCTTTAAGCATGGTGAGACTGGTGCAACCAACTGGAAGAAGGTAACACAGTCCTTTGCTCAAGGACACTTCAGCATGAGTCCCATGTCTTAAACTGGACAAATAAAACTAGAGGACTTTCTTGAACTGCCTTTATTTGCCATAAATAGTTAATTAAAGCATTAATGGAGGCTGTTGTGAGAGGCTGGATGATACTGTCCGTCATCCAACATGCAGGAACCTTATCGGCACGTCCCAGACAGTACAGGCTCCTCACAACTTTGATGTACGATGCAATTACTAAACTAATAAAAGCTTCAAGTGGAAACACGGTTACTGTGGTGGTGAAGGTGGTGGTGGTGGAGGTGGTGCATCAACCCGCCTGCTGCATTGACATCATTCTCGCTTCCTAATCAGTGTTTAGAGGAGGCCATGGGAACACCGTCCGGTCTTATTTTATACAATAAGCACTGCTGACACCGACTGAAACTTCGAAGCCTACTTCATAAACTGTATGAGTTGTTTCTTCAGTTTCGCAACAGAGGCGCTAACTCACTCCACCTCTAGTCTGCACCTGAATGATCTGGGGTCCACTGTGATGTCATTGATGGTTCATTAGACTTCAGTTATTCACAAACAAATACACAATGTTAACAGGAGATTTTGCTCAAAGATGTATTTATTTACATGCGTCTCTCTCCAGTGGTGTAACTGAATACATTTACTCAAGTGTTGGACTTTCCGTTTAGAGGTACTTTACTGAACTTGAGTATTTACATTTTTTAGGTTATACCTCATACTTCTACTTCACCCCACTTTAGTAGTCAATAGTTTACTTTTTACATCACTACATTTATGTAAGAGTTATAGAAATATTTTTCAGATTAAGAGTTTATATACCATACGTAAGATTATAAAATATCCATTATCCCAAATTAAATGGCACTTTGACCAATGGCAAAATTAAAATTGGCTGCATATTAATGCGCTAATAACAAATCCCTTTCGAACATTTTGTTACAAACGCTTTTATAGTTTTGGGTGAAGGACTTTTACATGAAATTGAGTATCTTTATACTGTACTTTTACCAAAGTAAATGATTGTAATACTTCCACCACACGTCTCTCTCCTTTCGGTTGTTTTGTATTGTTTTACTTTCATGCTTCTGGCAGTGCGGAAGCCTCCATCAAACATCTGCAGTCTCATTATCGCCCAGAGAGACATTTTATGTCCGGATTCTCCCCTTATTGTGTTCTGCTTATTTGAACTTCCATATTCTATATGAATCTATTATGTCATGCATAATAATACCATTGCAGGTATAATAAAATCACACGCTTTCGAGCGTTTTTGTGTGTAGCGTGGAGACGGGAGACAATACAGTAGTGAAATCAAGCGTGTACAGTAGACTGCAGCGTCAGCGTTAAATGCAACAACTTCTGAGCAGTCGACACCAGAGAAGTGCGTCTCAGAGAAGAATCAAAGATCACAGCGGCTATCAACGTGTTGGGATGCAATTAGGAACATGTCGGTATCTGCGGCCGCTAACACCTGCCCATGCGGAAACTGAGGAAGCCCCCTAGCCCGACTCCAGGAATCAGGGTCGATTTTGCCTCCAGTCTTTGTGTCAAACATGCAGACGGTGCGTTTCCAGGAAGAAATGATCCGTGATTCCTGCAGCACAGTTCCGACTGAGGGGCTTTCCCTTTCAGAGAAAGGCGAAGGAGTAGAGTAGAGTATTGATGCTGGAAGGTGACTCTCTCTCTCTCTCTCTCTCTCTCTCTCTCTCTCTCTCTCTCTCTCTCTCTCTCTATCCCTCTCTCTCTCTATCCCTCTCCCTCTCCCTCTGCCTTCTCTTTCTATCCCTATCTCTCTTTCTCTTTCTCTCTCTCTCTCCCCCCTCTCTCTCGCCCCCCCACCGCCCCCACCCCCACCCCCACCCTCTCTCTCCCTCGCTCTCCCCCACCCCCCTCTCTCTCGCCCCCCCACCCTCTCTCTCCCTCGCTCTCCCCCACCCATCTCTCTCTCGCCCCCCCCCCCCCCCCCCCCCCCCCCCCCCTCTCTCCCTCTCTCTCTCTCTCTCTCCCATCAGATACAGTAGGGTACGTGCCGGCAGAACCGCGGCTGGAGACTGTGCACCGGGGTCCAGCAGTCCAGTTAAGGTGTCGGGACGGGATTTTTTACTCGACAGATATTTTGTGAGCGGAGATGAATATGTTTGGGAACTGGAGAATCCTGTTGTCGCGCACGTGCAACACCAGCAGCTTCCTTTTGCTTTGGATCCTCGTCGGCTTGAACGTGGTGGAGGTGGCGTGGTCCCAGCAAGGGATCCCTCTGTCAGTGTGAGTGAGAAGCAGCTCTGCAACTTTGTTTCACGTGGAATTAACTCAAGTTGATCTCGGGCATGCACGACATGTAGACGTTAGAAGTTCAGCATTTTTTTTAATCGCCTTTTTTAATTGTCATAAATGTAATGAGGTTGTAAATGTTATGATGGATTCTTTTCTCTGTGTGCATCTGATTCGTTTTGCCTTGAAATGACCACCTTGTGCAGTTTAGTTTAGCCTTATTGGGGAAGAGTGATACTATTGGAAGTTGGGAACAAGCTATTACAGATGGAATTTCAGCAAATAAGCAGTATGAGTAACAAACTAATCACAGATGTAGAAATGTAGAAATAAAAAATGGTGCATGTTGATGAAACTTCTAAAGCAAAGAGGTTAAGACAACATATAACTCTCCTCTTTGTTTTATGTTATATAATAGCATTATATACAATTAATAAGTTGACATACAAATGATACGTGTTACTATTAGGCTCCTCATGTGTTCGGACAAAAACTACACTTGTATATCTCATGGTCATAAGGAACATTTTTAGAGGCACCTTTTATTGAAGTACGTTTTATTTATTTTGTATGTATATTCATTTAAATTGATGAAGAGCAAGCATTTCTTTTATAACTCTCAAACTATTTCAATAACTTTAAATGGGTTCAATTGAAATCACAATTGTGTGTGATCTAAACATGCTCAATTTGTTTACATATCACAACAATAATGAACTGATAGTGATACACATTCTTCTTCATTAGTCAGATGTATTAGTCAGATTGTGAGCCCTGTTAAAATGCAATATATTTACGCTGGGAACTTTTCTTTGCATGATTTAGTTTCCTATTTCTATACCTAAAACCATGGAAAATCCAAAATTAAAGTCTAAAATCTGAATGCATATTCAAAAAGTGAATCTCACCCTGGATAACGTTTATGCCAGAGTTCGTATTTATAAACACTATTATTGAAAATAAAGAAAATAAAGGCTTTCTTTTCTGTTTTATTCTATTTTCCTTGCAATGTCTTTGAAAGCATTGTTTAGTTTAAAATCCACAATGTTACATAAACAATCAATAAGATTAAGTAAACCAGTAGAAAACAGAACCAACTGAAATTATTACATTTTTAAAGAAACAGTTTAGGAAAAGTTTCTATTTCCAAATCTGTTTATGAATCATGGCCTCTGCAGATATTGGATACTTTACACTGAACATGGGCTAACTACAAATCTGTCATCTTTTTGAAGCATACATTCATAAATGTAGTTTTCCTCAAGATACATTTTCAGTTTAATAGAAGCGCTAATAACTACTGTATAGATCCATATAATGAAAGCAATCATCTGTCAGGAGAGTGAAGGTCAGGGACACCGGGCCATGACTTTGATCTTGTCAGAAAAAAAGACAATGACGCTGAGGAGAGACAATACATTTAAAAGCAGATATTATTTCATTTATTTAATTCAATCCCTGTGCATTTCATTTCACAATTGTATGCACATTTGTCTATAATATTTGTGAGATTGTTGGCTAAACTGTAATCTATCTGCACTTTGTTCTATAGCGTAAAGTTATGGGCTTCAGCATTTGGTGGAGAAATTAAATCCATCACTGCAAAATATTCTGGATCCCAACTACTGCAAAAGGTATTCATCTTATTTCCCAGTCTTGTGGACACAAATGCACTTTTACTTTTGTCTGATGGTCATTACACACATTGTAGGATGTAATCTAATGGCTGCAGAGACATGTCGGTGTCTCAGCTGAATGCTGATGCGTTGTTTTAAAAAGGAGACTCAGGTGTGTGTGTGTGTGTGTGTGTGCGTGTGTTTGTGTGTGTGTGTGTGTGTGTGTGTGTGTGTGTGTGTGTGTTTGTACTCGACACGGCCCATTAACCACGGCTCTGATTCCTCTCCCATCTCTCCAGTTAACTCTCTGGAGTCAGGAGTTTCAAACTCTGGATGTGAATGCGACAAGGAGACAAATGTAATAAGTGTGTGGTTGAGTTTGATAGTGGGTGATGCGATGTTGATATGATGACTGAAATCAGCAGAGAATGAGCGATGATCCAGTGCAGCATATTTCACTTTTTGACCACTGGATGGCAAAGGTGGGCTCTGTGTTTCTAGGCCTCCGCTGGTCAGATCTGAGTTAGGTGCATTGAATGTTCACCGTTTGCCAGCATGCTTACAATGTGTTTTAATTATTCTCCTTTACCTGTGTTAGATTTATATATAGATGTATGAAAGCTTATGACATTTACATCTCTGTCTTGTGATATTTTAAAAGGCATTAAATTAACCCTGGTTTTAGCCTTAAATCTAACCTTAATAAGTAAGGATGTTTTCACTGAAAACTAGAGAAGAATAAAATACGGAGAGTCGGACTGGATGCTAACATGAACACAGACTGCGCAAGCCACACAAATATAACGTTATTTTTACATTGAAGAAGCCCTACATTTAGAAAAGTTACATCCTCTCTGTGACAGTTGCCACTTGTTTCAACAGACTATTTAATACTCTGAACATGTGAAATATTAAAAACTAACACATTGTGTTTGTATGGCTGCATCATCACATCGAAAGTAAATGTTCTAGAAATCTTGCGCCTCATTTCAAACATGCTTGCCCCCCAAAAAAAGTATATTTTGAAAAGGTAGGTTTAACAAAAGCTTGGCCACATAACAGGAATGTGTGACACTGGACGCACAAGGAGAACTATGGGTTGAAGAGGTTAAACCATGTAGTGGCGCATCATAAACAGTACCCGCACTTTAGCTGATAGACAAACTAAATAACAGCTTTATAAACTCAAATGTCGCAGGTCTCTTTTCTGTCTCATCAGCATATTTGTTTGTACTAATCAGGCTGAACATAATGCATACTGGGTTTAATCTAGTTTTTTGTAGAACACACTACAATACATTCACCCTACCATTAATACATTTTACTTAACTCTATTTTAGCTTTGTTGGTGTTGACTATGTTGTGAGGCTTTAGTTTGTGGTATAGTGTTGCATTGAATTGCATTGTATTCAAAGGTGTTTTCAATTCTGTGTTAATTACATTTAACATATACAGTATGGAAGAACTTGCAAATCTTGAAAATGCCAACAGAACTGAATCAACACCTCACTGACATCTGAGTTTAATTATCAGAGTTGTATGGATGCCATGTTTACTGGTCATTAATAGCATCCATTTAACTAATTGACATCATAAATTCTTTTTGTGGACACTGTGATCCTTGTGTCAATAACAACTCTTTACTTTCTTTCTGTAAGTTAAGTTACTATAAGAGTCCTCATCATTCTTGTTAATCCTCTACCTTTGACTCATCCTCACTATTTTAGGAGCTGTGGGCCATCACAGCGCCGCGGCCGGGGACCAACTCCAGTTCTGTGGGCAGTGCCTCGGCCAAGGGCAGTAGCAGGATTAATCCTAAAAACGCTGCATGTCTTGCGTGGGAGGAAAGCGGAGGAACCAGAGGAAGTCCACGCAAATATGGGGAGAGCTTTCAAACTGCATATAGAAAGCGGCTCCTGGGTTCACCTCCTTGCTCTGAGGTGACAGTTCCTTCATGTAAAATAGGATTTTAAGTTAAAACGTGCGGTGGAAGCTAAATCACTGTCCTTACATTTCTTCCCAAACATTTCATTTTTGTACAAAAACATTTTGTAACATGCCCTGCAGATTGTTTCCCCTTTTGTGTGTGTATGTAAGCACTTTGCTTGTGTTCCTGTTCGTGGAGGCATGTCTGAAGACAGCTGTGCCGAGCAAGTCAGCACAAAGCAGTGAGCTGTGAGGGAAATGACGGGTCGTTAGGGGCTGGTCATTAAGGCTGATCATTAGATGCTTTTATGGAGAATTACCCGATTTCACTAAGATTTCTGCAAAGGGGGAAACACTAGGTCTCTTCAGGCGGCTCTCGGCCTCACTCCAGTGTTGGTCATTACTCTAATCAATAATCATGATCAGTGCTTTTGATGGATGGGGCTTAACCTCCTTTTGATGACTGGAGGAGTGTGAGGGATGAGGAGGGGAGAGGGGTTCGGGGGGGGGGGGGGGAGAGAGAGGGTGCAGGCGAGGAGGACAGGCGTGAAATGAACTGTTCTGCTCCACTGCAAGCCCACACTCTTCCTTTCAGTAGGTAATTTGTCGCCTCATGTACTGGTGTGTGTGTGTGTGTGTGTGTGTGTGTGTGTGTGTGCATGTGTTATTTTCCTGTCCTCATGATGTGTAATGTGTTTGAATGTGTGCTACGAGACTGACGTGGCCTGTGTTTATTTTTAGATCTTGGAAGTGTGTGATGTAGCTGATGGGACAGCGTGAGAGGATCAGGTTTTTGTTTTTATTTGGCATGTGTGTGAGTGTGTGCCAGGTGTGAGATTATGTAATGGTATATTCCTCCGAGCTGCGACGGGCTTTGTTCTGTATCACTGGAGGTCCTGTGCATCCTACAGAATCAGCATTATGTGAGGTGTAGTTCATTACCCAGAATCGCCCGAGCTTGACACGTTATTATCTTTCTCTTGTGCTTTGACTCCATTTCAATTACCCTCTTACCATGCATAGCCTTCAGATCCAGCCCCCCACCCCTCCACGGCCACCCAACATGGCCATCTACAGCCAATCAGAGAGAAAGAAGCAGCATGTGCAGCCAATGACTGAGATGGGATAAACACTATCAATCATTCTGTGTTGCAGGGAGGGTTTTATCAGCCGTTCATCTGAGTCTGGCTGCATGCAGCTTGTCAGCTAACATGTGAAAGCTTATAAGCCTTGTTTAACAATTCCCCATTTCTTTAGAGTGGGATGTAGGGAAACAATAGTGCTCTAAAATATTGCAGAAGACGCACACAGAAAAGATTATTATCTTATCCTTATTATTAAGTGGACATTTAAGTCTCTCCTAATGAGTTAATCAACGATGTGAGCTCAATACGTTCGCAGTATGTATTCTTACAGCCAATGTTAAAAGATTTCCAGTCGTCCCCTTTGCCAATGACACACTTTTGTTCCCCACTTATTTTCAGAAATATAAAGAACTTGAAAAGTCAGTCAGAGTGGAAGAAATTGATGGTGTGAAACTGGTCAAAAACCTGGCTTTGAAGATGGAGGAAGTGTTCC
The DNA here is from genome assembly GCF_009769545.1 of Cyclopterus lumpus. Lineage (NCBI taxonomy): Eukaryota > Metazoa > Chordata > Actinopteri > Perciformes > Cyclopteridae > Cyclopterus > Cyclopterus lumpus. The sequence goes on along the minus strand of NC_046970.1, from coordinate 14,835,519 downwards.
GGAAAAAAGCAGATGCCACCAGGGTAGGTTCGATATTAAATACGGTGTGGGGGGGGGAAGGCATTTTATTGTCTTAATATTTCTGGAATGTTCTGCAGCATTTTGTTCCGTTTATTGAGCCATATGTTTTGCAATCATTGACCCTATACTTCTAAAGTGCCATTTGTATGTGCTTTTGTTAAGTTATTAAGGTTTAAATAGGAGAACCATGTTCTATTGTTTTGAGATTATTAGGGGGAGGGTGCAATGTTTCTTAATCGGTCAAAAGAAAATATATAATGTGGGGAGGGTCTCAGTTTTTTAAAAAGGCAAACATAGACCCCTGCCCACCACAATAGGCCACATTGTTGTATCATCACTAAATTAAGCAGATTAGTCCCTTTGAAACGCAGCTGTTCAAAGACCTTCATCTGTACTAGGTGTAAAAGGTCCGTCTGAAATATGATCTTGCATGTTATTTATTACAGTCCAGGCCTGAGTGGCTGTCAGCCTCACAGCAGCAGCCTCTCTGCGACCCCAGCACAGAGGAGCTTGTCACCATTGTAATGCTGCACCTTGCAGCGACTGCTGGGAAATGATAACGTTTTATCTCCCCCCGCCTAATTCCACGTGCGCACAAATTCACGACAGTTCAGCCTATAAATTACAGTTGTAGGAAAGCGTTTAATGTAATACACATGATTTGATTCCCTGAGATGCATTAACGTATTGTTTTGTTTGTATTATTATGCGAAAACAACATGCACAAATGTGTCTTTCGTAAAAAAAAACTTGAAAAAAAAAAAAAAAACTACACCAACACGAGTGCTAAATCCTAATGAGGGCATCACTTTACTCCAAATTGAGAAGCACGTTTTAAAATGAGGCAGTGACCTCAATAAAGTGGTGGAGGTCGGGTGTCTGCAGGTATATTTCATTAGAAGCAAAGTTATGCACAGGCATATGAAGAGAAACCTATAACCTCTATTATAAATCAGATATATTTACGTCATTGTGTTTTTTTATATTTGCCAACTGCTGACGACATGACTTCTCACCACGAGGTGAATTGAATTTGGTCACCACAGCCTCGGTTGTGTTTATATAGCAGTTATTTTGTCACATGTGACGGACGTTAATTACCTGCTTGGCTCCGAAGGCGAGAGTGACTGAAACGTTTAGGTGGCTTTTCCCGGAAACACAGAGCCAAGCACATTTTTCCAGAATCCAGTTATTACAAAAGCTATATGGTGCTTTGGTACACGACATGAAATCCTGCTCCAACCTTCCTCCATCAATCATTGCACAGCGGCAATCCCCAGTAGCGCCCTACATTCTATGCACATGTTTTGCCCTTAAATATTACTAGAAGGATTTCCAAGGACGGAGAAACCGCTGTGGCAACATATGCTATTAAAACAATAGCTGGACATGGATTCCATCCAATCCAAAGATTAATCTAAAGCCTGGCAATGGTCCTCGATCATGTTCCTCCTCAATGGGACGACATTTGTTGAGATTTGAATCTAATGGAGTGATGTGCAAACAGCAAGTTGGAGAAATACGGTGATCACTATAAAGAGGCCTTTTGGGAAGTTTGTTAAAGTTTTAAAGGATATTTAAATATGTGTTGTATTTTAATATGCACGTTTTATATAGGGATTTGGTCGTTTACATATATTTAAACCATATGTATTTAGTGTATTAGCTCTAACGGGTTTTCCTCCTCTCAGCGGCTGGTGGAGGCAGCAGAAGAAGCGCACCATCAGCACGAGGATAATCCGGACCTGCAGGTGAAGTTTCTCTCCGACAAAAGGAAAGAAAAAAGGGAACATGATTATAAAAAAAAATGTGACCTGTCGTTGTTTAAGACCAGGCTGAATCATTTTAGCTGGGCTGGGGAGGAGCGGCTGCAAGGAGAGAGAAGGGTAATAGGCCCTAAAAAGCCTTTAATTGCGTTGGCATCGTCCTTCACGCTCATGTCCTGTCAGTTTGATACATGATGCTTCTTTGATAAGCAATGACGCACATATTGAAGCCAAGCTGTCATCTAACTCACGCGGACTGTCTATAAGTGTAGCTTAATCGTAAAGCTCAAAAACAGGTGTGTTCAGGTGCAGCACCTTTAGGTGCAGTACAGTAACCGTGTAACTGTACTACAGTATTGGAGATCGTTATGTTGCACGCAGAATTAAAGGCTGCCGCAACTTGTAACGCCTGGTCAAATATTTCGATTAATCTATATAGGCCTAGTAACATTTCTCGGGAGACAGTTTTGGACTCAGTCTGTGGTACAAATGGGATAGAGAAGTCGTCATGCATTGCTTGTAATTTTAATCGTATTTCACAGGATATGCTCATATGTTCAGACTCCGGTCAGGACATTATTTAGCGGCTCTCATTGCGGATTTCCAGGAGCTCTCTGTGTCTGCAGAGGGAATGCAGTATTTCTGTCGTTTGCTCTCCCTCCCTCTCGCCCCCCCCCCCCCTCTCTCTCTCCCTCCATCCAGTAGACAAAGATAAATGAAACTTTGCGCGCTGAATTGTTTCACTTTCATGGCTCTAAATTGGAAAGCCACTCGAGCAACAAAACACTGAAATAACGGCAGCACTTTACAGTTAACAGTAGCATTTACATCATAGGAATACATTTCACTCGCATTGTTCCCTGCCCGGTTCTCTGCAAAACAACACGGTATGTTGTACCTTTAAATATGACTGCTATTTTTAACTAGGCTAATAATAAAAGAAAAATGTATTTGTTTTCATACACTATCCTTGAAATATTTCACTGAGGCTTTAACAAATTTGCAACTGCAATATTGCGTTGCCTTTCTAAAGCAGGTTGCTTACAAAAAACACACTTTACTGAAGGATTTGTGCATGCATGGGACATGTTTTCATTACACATTTTTATTGAATTATATGTGGGCTATTATTTCTGTAAAAAAACATGCAAGGTTTCCATTTACTCTTTTATTCTCAAACCAATAATTCTTAAATCAAACATTGTAAACTACCAACATGTATAAAAACATCAATATTAATTAAATTATTCATATTGTTGTACGTATTATTTAAACAATATTTTGATGTGACATCATTCTATAATAGTTGGATTTGCTTTCTTTTTATATCTTGCCTTTTAAAAATATGTATACAATGTTTTACTTTATCCTTTTAATAAGTTCAAGCTATGTGAATTTTTCAAGCAATTGACATAGACATTTCATCTTAAAGGCCATAAAAAATAATAAGAAAATTCAATATCCACCAGCGATAATGATGTGATGTCATGATATTACTCCTCGTGGCATCATTTAGCCAGCCTCGCCTCCCCTGACACTGCACATTTTTCACGCACCATTTCCCTGACCACAATGAGATAAGCCGGCTGCTCTTATCTCAGATGCTTGGTGTCAGGACAGTCGGGTGTGTTGCATTGACCCGACTGTAGACTGCGGTTCAGGAGTGTGCAGATCAGGTCTGATAGAGCAACAGAGACTGTTGTGTTTTTGGCTTAGTTTATTTTGAGTAAAATGTATATGGGCCTTGATTTTGATAAAAAGGAACATTTAAGAAATATTAAACAAAAAAATCTAAAGTATCCTTTTAAATAAACAAGCTGATTTAAACAGTTTGCATTAAATGCTCTTTGTATAAAAAATATTCAGTCAAAATCAAATTAAAGGCCACATTTCTGCTTTTGTGATGGCCCCTGAAAGATTTAAAGCATACAGTAAAAATACAAAAATGCTATATATTATATATATTTTAAAATACTATAATGCACATTACATTACATTATTACATTACATGCCATTTAGCTGACGCTTTTATCCAAAGCGACTTACAATAAGCATTAAACCATGAGTACAACTCAGAACAACAAGAATCGAGAAAGCACATGATCACATTATTTTATTTTTTGATTGTCATGGTATTTATTCCAACTCCATTTTAGTTTTTAAAAATCTTTAAAAAAACATCTTCCAAAATCATGCTATAGAATAATAATCTATATGATTCATATAGTAAAGTGTACATAGTATTTAGCTCACATGTTTTTATTGATCACATATAACTGTAACTTAACATCTTAAACAACATGTCCCCTTGAACAAAGGGATCCGTAACATCAGGAATGTGTGTAGCCTCTCAACAAATTAATTCAACTCTATGAAGCTGGTACAACACTGCATTAAGAGTGAGGGCCGGTTATAGCTTATTGAGACCCCCCTTCTCCAGATGTTGGAGTGTGGGTACACAGTAAGGCCCAGCAGCCCATAATGGAGGGCAGATCTCTGCAGTAGGGCCTACAGCTGACTGCAGAGCCAGTGGGGCGTCTCGGAGAGCTGCAGTGTCCCATGGCCTGCTCTACAGTAATAACCCTGGTGGTTAACGTGCCTTTCTACAGCACTATCAGTTCTGCTGAGGGTGCACATTTTTTGTCCCTGCTGCTCCCCCTCTGCAGCACCACCCCTCCACTCTGCCGCAGCCCGTCAGAGAGCCGCTCAGGCGTGGTATGAGCTGTCAGTGGCTGCTTGATGGTGATAGCCCGCGCGGCCTCCCCGAGTGGGATGCTGTAGAGTCCATCACCCATCTCTCCCTGCATCCCTCCTTCCATCTCTTCTCTTCTCTCTCTCTCTCTCTCTCTCTCTCTCTCTCTCTCTCTCTCTCAGTGCAGATAATAAGGACCACAGGCCACAGAGAGGCCACTCAGACAGGATGAGGTAGTCTTTCTTCTGCAGCAGCAGGCAGTGAAGGACAGGACAAACAAACTGTTGGGTTTCACTTCAGGGAGGCCAGACTTTTCACTGGCAGTCATGACGTCCATTTTGCATGTCAAGTTCCTTTTTAGACTTCAGTGACAATTGCAACTGCTGTAGTTAATGCACATTTAGACACACTGGGAGCATTTTAAAAATGCACTATCTAATCACAAATCCACAAAAGAATCTACGTTTTTATATTGAATTAAAAGACTGTTCATCTATTAATTATGACTAGCTGGCTTAAGTGGTAGAGCAGATTTATAGAGTCCTGTCCATGTCCAAGCGTTCTTGCGTAGTGTGTATTTGGCAGAAATAATTTTGATAGTTTTGTCCTTAAAGCCTCTTCCAAATAAATGCAATGGAAAAGGTGTAACAAAAAATGGTGCTAAATTGTGAAAAGCTATTTATATTTTATTGTCTAATGTTTGTGTTTTATTGCAACAATTTATTTACTTAAAACAATATTTCCGCTCCAATATATGCATGTTACAGTTTTTGGTTGCTGTAATTGTTCTTCCTGTCCATACTGCTCGTAACGAGATGGGAGATAAAATCAGTCCCTCAAACAATCTTTGTGTTATTATTGCCATAGCAACATGGAACCCAAGGAACTTTGCTTTGACTAAACTTCAGAGAGCACTTTTTGACTGGGGTCTCTTCCCCATCACTTTCATTGACATCCTCTTAGGCACTGATCTCTGATGACCAGTGGAATGATTACAGCAAGAATATTTTTCTATATCCATATTTTTGTATTGTTATAAGATAGATTTGTAAATATGTGAACCCAACCTTTAGTATTATTATCAACACTGTTTTCACAGTTATCAAATTTAACATTTCCCGTGTTCACTCTTTTCCTCAGTACGAGTACTTTAACGCCGTACTGATCAATGAAGTGGACGAGGAGGGCAATAACGTAGAGCTCGGAGGAGAGTTTCTTCTAGAGCCCAACGACCATTTCAATAACCTGTCAGTCAACCTGAGCCTCAGTGTGGTGCAGGTGCCCACCAACATGTACAACAAAGGTGAGAGCTCAGCCCGGCCTGCACAAAGTCTCATTATGTGAGGGTTATTTACCTACAGTGAGCTGCTGATGAGTGGACAAGAGGGACGAGTAAAGTAAGTGGTGAAAGACAGAAATGGTAGCTGAAGCTGCATCAGTGACACAAGCTGGGAGAAGTGGAATTGGGCGATCAATGACAGTCGAGACATAATATGGAAAGCAACTGCAGACCTCTCAAAGAGACTGAAAAGAGTGAAGAGAGGGGGGGATGGGAAAGATGTTTGTCTTATGCTAGCTGTTCAGTCGCTTCTTGTTTTTTAACGTGTGTGTCACCTCTTTCTGAGTATCGCCAGGGCTGCTTTTGTTTGGCTATAATGGACTCCCCATAACTCTCTGTTTGCAGCACAAAGGGAGGCTCGTCCAGCAGGAGGAGGGGAGGGGATGATTCAGTCACAGGCATTGTAGCTCCCTCAGGGGTGTCAATAAGGGACAAAGGTCAACTGTGCACTCGGTAATGGTGACCAGGTTGATTACTATTATCACCATTTAATTTACTTGTTTCTCTCCCATCTCTGTGTCTTTGCCCTCCTCCTCAGATCCTGACATAGTGAATGGAGTTTACTGGTCCGAGGCTCTGAATAAAGTATTTGTAGATAATTTTGAGAGAGACCCAACACTAATCTGGCAGTACTTTGGGAGCGCTAAAGGTTTCTTCAGGCAGTACCCTGGTGAGTGCTGTCACTCTGTCAGTCATCCTATTTCACTGTCTGTTCCTGTGTGTGTGTGTGTGTGTGTGTGTGTGTGTGTGTGTGTGTGTGTGTGTGTGTGTGTGTGTGTGTGTGTGTGTGTGTGTGTGTGTGTGTGTGTGCGGGCGGGCGAACAGAAAGGCTTATCTCAAGGGAGTCATAAGCTGTCAGTGCGAGAGTAAAAAAAAGATCAGAACAAATGATTTAGAATAACTAAAAGGGTAATTTGGCTAATGTTGTAATTTTACAGACCATCAGAGAGGATGCACATACAGACCGTAATTAATCAGAATTTGCCAGTGTGTGTCTACAGTCATACTGAGAAAGATCCAACCGAACTTATCAGACCATGACAATGATAAGAAACAGGCAGTGTTGGAGTTAAATTACAGAGATACAGCTGATGGTATACATTATGTTTAATGTATAAGGAGCAATTCATAAACATTTATTTATTTCACAAGTGTTTTACAACAACCTTTTACTAGTGTATTCATCAGTTAAATGTTACGTGAAATTACACTTTGTTGTGATTCACTTCTTCTTTGGTTTGGTCATAAAAAAAAGAATGAAAACATTAATAAAGATCGATAGAGCCCTCAAATTGTAAAGCAGTAGTGAACAGTAACTAAGTACATTTACTATAAGTAATCACATATCTGATTATTTCTTCCACCACTGACTTTACATGTAGGGTTACAAAATAAAATGATTGGTCACCAGTATAGAAAGCCAAAGCTGTTGAAACATAAATGACACGTGAATGAGTAAATTGTTTGTGTTGATTTTAAGTGCCTCAGTCAGCTTCATACATAAAACAGTATAGCATTCACTTTCTAACAGCAGCTTGGTGCAGTAGTTCATCGACATAAAGATCCTGTCTTTCTTTGGTTGTGTTTATCCAGCTTGTTATTTTCTGCTTTCTGATATTTACTCATAATTGACTTCCTGATCTTTCACAGGAGTAAAGTGGCATCCAGATGAACATGGCGTCATTGGCTTTGACTGTAGAAACAGGAAGTGGTAAGTCTTTACATACCTTACACATGTGCTGCTCTTGGTTCTGCATCTCATGTATCAAAATGTGAAATTCATCATATTTCAGGTACATCCAGGCAGCAACGTCTCCAAAGGATGTTGTTATCTTAGTCGATGTTAGTGGAAGCATGAAAGGACTGAGGCTGACCATCGCCAGGCAGACTGTCTCCTCCATATTAGACACACTTGGAGATGACGACTTCTTCAACATCATTGCAGTACGTTTTTGACCTTTTCTCAGTTTGTATCTTTGTTCGTTGATATGTTTGTGCATCTCTATATCCTATTTCTCTGTAATCTCAGTCTAATGCTGGCGAATAATAGCATTTACCAAAGACATATCTGTTAAGACTTTCAGATGAAAAAAATGACTAAATAAATACTAATCCAACTTTCCACAGTACAATCAGGAGATTCACTACGTGGAGCCTTGTTTGAATGGCACACTGGTCCGAGCCGACAGAACCAATAAAGATGTGAGTCGAGATCAAACTGAAATGTAATGAGTATACGTGGATATGTCATCAGGTTGCATTTGTGTGGTTTAAAACTTTGTTTTGTTGTGTTTAAAAAAATCGTTTCCACTTCTATCCTTATCTGTTAGCATTTCCGTGAACATCTGGACAAGCTGTTTGCCAAAGGGATCGGGCTGTTGGGCGACGCTCTGGCCGAAGCATTCACGATCCTGAGTGATGTGAGTTCCAGTGCGTAAACCGCTCTGTATCTGTGACTGAAATCTTCCCAGTACATAGTCTACTGAAATTCTTTATCCCAAAGCAGATTAACACTTTTTTTTAGGTATAATGTGATAATGCTGTTCATTATTCATAAGTTTTCAGAAAATTATTCATTCATTTATTGATTAATTTGATATAAAAATAATGAATTTTTTGCTCAGCCATCACAAAGGCACTTTGTTTTAATTTAACAGAAGGACTCCACTTTACCAGAACATTCGGAAAACTTTCATCTTACAAACCACATTTGTTTTCATTGACAGGAAGTGTTCGAGCACAACCCTCTGCTTGTTCTCTGCTAATCATAAAAAAGTAGCACACTCCAGTCAAATATATTTGAGTGTTTGGGAGGTGTGTCGCCTGTCCAAACGCTCCGGCGCTATCCCTGTTCCGCCCTCCAAACACAGACACATCCATTCTGACTCGTGATTAATGACTCTAATTAATGTCGATGATTAATAACGTGACTGATTGGAACACAAAGCAGATAAGGCCAGGAGCCGCACTCCTTTTATCTCCCTGTTTTCAGGCGGCTGCGGTGCTGAAGCTGAGGGACTGCAGCTTTTTCCTCTGCATTTGTCAGATTAATTAAAGCCCTGCAATGAATATGGTAATCAGGTAGCCAGTAGCCTACGACTGAAATTACACCACTTCCCGGTGAATTAAGTCAGAACACAGCCTATCGTAGACCAAATCAAAAAGGAACTTGCTTCATTTGAAGAGCACTGCACCATTTTCATAGGAGCAGTGTTGAGATTAAAAAAAAGCTCAGTCTCCCCTTCTCACTGGAGGGTGATACGAAAGAATCACAAAACAGCGAGCATATAATTCAATATTTTAGCATATTCAAACCCATCTCCTTGTTGAATGACTTTACAACAAGATCATTAATTTAGCGCTCAAACAACTAGGGTGTGGGATGGATTAGATTTCATCAGCATCAATTACTTAATGATCCCTGTCATTGATTATGTCGTTTATCGTTAACATTTAGATTTACTATTCCTTATTTACTTACAGTACTGAAACAAAGGGCACAATTTAAAATCAAAGGCTTAAGGATAGCTGCTCTGCCGCAGAGGCTGCAGAGTCTTCAATAACGGCTTTTGACACTTTCGCTGAAAATGCTCCTCTGGCTCAGTGAATGGAGGGTCCATGTAAGAAATATATTAAAAGACGTAATTTATTAAACTAAACATAACAAAAGCAGCAATGAAAGCATGCATTTCTGTGTAGGACATGTGTTATGCAGGCGTGCATAAGGAAAAGAACCATGCAGCTGAGGGAAGAGGGAAAAGGAAGAGCTTAAGCCCATAAAAGATGTCGGCCGGTTGCCTCCTGAGCTTGATGAGGAGAGCATTGGGCACACTGAAGGAACAGGTGTCAATAATATAATTAGATTTAAGGGTTCTTGTATTGTGCATTCGTCTCACTGTTACTGACTCTAAGTGGAACACGCCATTGTTAATCCTATTAATTACACATGTGCTCTTCCTACTGTGACACGTCAAAATGGTTCCTGTGAAAAAAGTCTATTATGAGCAACCAAATTAATATTTCATGACTTTAAAATCCTATTTCCTATTATTGAACATGAAAACTATAGATCAGACATTTTCTAATATTAAAAAAAACGTTTTGATTTGTTGTCACTCACATACAAGCTGCCAATCAAAACAAACACAGAAAATTATAAATACTGCTGCAGTGATGTAACAGTCAGAGATTCCCATAACCTTTTATATTACAAGGCTTCATACTTTCTAACTACATCAGATGTTCTGAAGGCCTCCTGTGATTTGAGAGTAGCGGTGCTCAGCAGGTTTCATCCTGTGATCACGTCACTACATCCTCTTCTCTCTCTCCACATTCATTCTGTTACAGGTCAATAATCCACTTAATTACTGCGATGCATCTTCTGGCATCAGAATAAAGTGTACCGCACTCCTCATGTTTATTTACCAAGACATTAATTGTGTTTTATTGACTGATGGCTGCAATGCTGCCATATCAGACATCATCATCAGAAGAAACAGACAGCTCTGTTTGTTTAATGTTTAAATAATGCATATATTATTTGTTTTTTAAATTTATATCTTCATGTGCTTTCTCTCATTTTGCAGTTTAATCAAACTGGACATGGCAGTTTGTGCAGCCAGGCCATAATGCTTGTGACTGACGGGGCGACTGAAATGTATGACGATGTTTTTGAGAAGTACAATTGGCCAGAAAGAAAGGTGAGTACTTTATTTATTTTCCTCTTTCTTCTGTTCCTCACAGTGCCTAATGGTCAATGTTATTTCTATCCTTTTTCAGAATAATCTGCTTAACCATTCACTTCTCAGTGCTGATAAATGTACATTTTAATACTTTATGCCAGCTGGAGCTCCTGTCTTGACATTCTGAGGAATTGTTTTTGTAACCTCATTACCCATAACTCTAATGTACAGTCCATGTATGGCAATATGATGTTTTCTCAACGTATTGACGCATTACAGCACAATATTGCCTACTTTCAAAGGCAGGGTATGCGCAGCTCAGTCCCAAAGGCTCTGGTCTTCGTCCCCCCACTGCTGTGCTCTCCCCACTTTTCTTCCTGGACTCAACGATGGGTTTAAAATCTTTTGTTAGCCTCCCTTTGTAAGACCTAAATGCAGTTGAAATGAAATGGACTGCTGTGCCACTCACAAAGCAATAAAAACAACAGCTCCAGGGCTTTTGTTCAGTCCTATCAAGCATATGTGTGTTGGCAGTGTTTGGCAGGGTGCAGGGCAGTATTTGGCAGGGTACCACATCCCCCCATCATATACCCTCAGGCTCGCTATATGGCAGCCATTCAGTGTTTTCTATATGCTTCATGCTTAGCAAAGCATCTGGAGCCAATGAGCCGTGCAGGTTTGGCAAAATGTCACACAGCGTTCTTTAAAAGGACAGTGGACTATGCCCTCGTGCCAAACCCCCAACAAAAGAAAATTAACTGAATTTAACTGCACTGAGAGTGCAAACTGAAAAAGAATCCCCAAATTATTGTTAAAAAAATGACAAAGACGGACTACAAAAAGTTGAAGAAATAAAAGAGAGAGCTGGAGTAGCAGTTTAATGCTCAGTGTTTCGTCATGAGAACATGCAGCGACCTCTTGCTCCAAAGCCTGATAGAATCAGGACAGGAAGATAAAGTACGAAGGAGACAAATAACTTTGCATGTTCTTTTTTTTCTTAAATCTCTCGACATCTATGTGTCCTCTGCACAGGTGCGAATTTTCCCATACCTGATTGGACGAGAGTCTGCATTTGCTGATAACCTCAAATGGATGGCGTGTGCCAACAAAGGTTTGGGACTTTTTGATAAACGCATCTCGTGACAGCTTCTTGTCAGAGTGTGGAGTGCAGGCCGATGTGGTGTTTCGGAGGAGGATGTGGGGGTGTACGTGTGGTTTGGCTGTGGACATAAATGTTATGTGTGTTTTTCGTGTGTGCATGCTTGTGTATGTGCTGGCTCAGACTCCTTCTGCCAAGAGGCAATGAAGTGGCACTCGGGGAGGGTCGGAGGTCAATCTGCTCTAATCCCTCTTCCTGTCAGAGTGTCTCCCTCTTGGCTGCTCGCCGCTGATGGCTCCCGCGTGTCAACGCTCTGGATGAGTGCCCTCTGGAAAGGAGAGTAACAGTCGGAGAAACAGATCACAGAGGGATTGTGGGGAGACATGCCCCAAACTGCTCCCCACTGAGGAATGACCTTACATGTCCAATATGAAACATTGACAGTAACAGCAGGAGCCGACACAAGTCAAAATGCTCCCGTGTCATTGTAAAGTGAACCACTTGAAACTTGTTTCCAGAGTGGTTCAGCACAGAGCAGTAATGTCAGGGACATCAGCAGCAAATTACACCATTTTGTAAAGGGGTAAGGGGTGGGGAAACTTGGAAACAAGACTTCAGTATTTATAAAATCCTTTCTACGGTGTTCTGGATGCAGGACCAAAACATTGCTGATCCAATACTTCTTTCAATACAGATACTTAAAATAAAAAAATAATTATACGTCCAGTCTTAAATACTCCAAATACATGTGGGTTTATACATTTTGGAAGATGTAAATGCTGTCCCTCATGTCAGGTTAATATATGTTTGCTTTTAATTGCAGGTTATTTCAGTCAGATCTCCACCTTAGCAGATGTTCAGGAGAACGTGATGAGGTATCTTCACGTCATGAGCCGCCCAAAGGTTATTGACCACGAGCACGACACAGTGTGGACTGAAGCTTACGTGGACAGCGCTGTGAGTGTGTTACAGCGCTTTACTTCTCAGGTTGAAGAAGGATCACAACTCCTGCAGTTGTCCAAGTTATGATTCCTCATCCACAATTTACATTTGTATACGTGAGACTGCATGTGTATCTGTAGAGTGTAGCAAACGGCTTTCATTACACTTTTTGTCGCTGTTGTTTGTGTTATTTGCAGGATTCAAGTTATTTTCTCCATCCCTGTACTGTACATTAAACATGCATATGTGTTGGTCAGCATTCTCATCATTACTCTCTATGCCGGTGGAATGATTCCTCATTATTAGCTTCATTAATCTATTAATCTGTATGGATCCCCCCCACCCACCCACAAAGTCAATGCACAATGTGAAGACTTTAATCCTCCGGATGATTCAATCTTGATGCCTCTTTTCTTTCATTTCAGCTTTCCCAGGCTCATAAGGTAAATATCCAGATGCGATCTGATCTTTACGTGCTCATATCATATTAGTAAGAAACATAATTTATCTATTGTTTTATCATAAACAAATTGACCAGCTGCTGTAGGAAGTAGCTCTGAACAAGCATACAAAAGGAGATCACATGCAGGTTATACAATATTTTGAGTGATGTTGTATGTAGTAGTGCTTGAGAAGAACTTGAGAGGTTAAATGGCTGCATATAGACCCTGCGTATAATTCTCTGGGGGGCAGCAGCAGTAGAAGAGCATTTATTGTGCTTCCATCCATTATGGAGCTTATGAGCATGCACACACCAAACACACACTAAACGTGCACATGTACACACAAAAGGGTTAGGAGATTGTCCTCTAGAGTGTGTGCTCTTGTATCTCAGCATGAGACACATCATTCATCATTCTGTGGATCATTGCATTTTATCTCCTAAAGCCCATAATAAAACTGACATTGGAGGGGAGACCAAGAAAGAGAGAGAAAAGGAAAAAGGAGCGAGGAGGGGGGGGGGTTGGCTTTACGTGTGTGCGTGCGTGCGTGTGTCCAGTTTCCACTTCCATTGTGTGTTTTGATGAATTTAAGGACCCACCATTCTTCATTTTGTCAAGCGTTAGATAGCACACACTTCAATTCACAGCTCGTTAGTTTCATATGCATGTGCATACACAAATGAACATCCAACCACACAAACAGGGACATGGGCACACTCGGCTGTGTCGACACACAATGTGAGGAAATAGCAGACCTACTTTAACGGTGCTCATGTGCTTAATTATCAGCCTTTATCCTACTGAACTGACCTCCTCTGAGAATCACATGCTTCAAGTGAGGCGGCGACCAGGATCCTGTAGTTCTGCAGGAATTAATTTGGATGCAGCTTTTAATTCATTCTGAATCAAATCTAATGAGACCTTTGTCCCCAGAATACTTACGATTGTCACCACCTTTGCCTTCATTATTGTCCTAAAGCTGTTATTCCCCTACTCATTTTTCTATCTAATTGAATTTCATGTAATTAGCTACTGTACTGTGTGAAAAAACGAAATTGTTTCTTCAGCCGTTAACATTGTATTACATTTCCAAGGTACCTTGAAAATTTAAATTCTCATATGATTTTGTTGAATAGTTCTTTTAATATAAAATGACTTTTAACAGTCATTAATAGCATTTTTCTATAGTAGCTGCAGGAGCAATTCAATGGCAAATTCCATCTTTGGAATCTCATTTTGTCAGCTCAAGTTGAATACATATGCAACGTAATTAAGGTGTGTAACTGTGTTGGTTATTGCTCAAAATGCATGAGATGTACTGATTAAAAAATGCTGAGTAAATGTTTTAGAGTCGGGGCATAATAATGCAGTTTAAATGTGTGTCTTTCTCTGTGCAGCATTTGTTTTAGACTACAAACCTCATCAGAAAACATGCTGACCCTCAATGGGATTAACTGGCTGAAATAACAGCTGGAACAGTTAGAAATGTCTTCTTGTCTGTTCAGTTGAAGGACAAAGCGGGCCCCAGTCTGATGACTACAGTTGCCATGCCTGTCTTCAGCACAAAGAATGAAACGGTGAGTGAGGCAGTCAGTCTAAATGAATGTCTCGCAACATCTTTGGCTCGTAACCCCTTATGAATAAATCTTACCGATGGCTTCTTGTCACATTTCAGATCTCAGTGTATCAGTTGTTAGCAGTTCCACCAAAGAGGCATTTATCCTCTTAACTTCTCACATGGTTTCATTTTAAAAACTTTCCGAAGACCAAAGTGGCAAAATTACATGGAGATTGGAGAAAAGTCCAGAATATATTATAATTGTGTGCATTTTGTTTTTGTATTTATATTTATCTTTAACATTAACCATCTTTCTATACCTTTAGATGTATCTTGTGATCCTTTGTAAGGCCACGACCCCGAGTATGGATTAAACTACCTAACTGTATATAACATGGTTAAAACTACCCCATGATCAGCTGTGACAGTAAAATGCTACTTAAACATTGATGAATTAGTATTATAGAATGTCATATATTGATGGCCGAAGAGCAAAACTTCCTTATTCGAGAAAAACACAAAAAAAAAAAGTTGTCTTCTTATAGGATGCTATTTGTTAAGGACACCCAATACATAATACTAAATACAAAAAATACAAAAAGAAAAATACACAAAGTGTAGATAGGAGGTTCCCCACACTTTTCCTGGACCATTTTACAGATAGGTGGTTTTGCACTTTGGCCATCGATATAGTATATCACTGACGGGACATTTCTTTATGTAACAAGCACTTTTGGTTTTTGATACTTTATTGAGTACATTTTGTTGATAATACTTAGGATTTTGAAGTCATGCCTTTACCTGCAATGGAGTATTTTAACATTGTGATATTGTTACTTTCACTAGAATATAAGTACTTCTTTCACAACTGCTATGTGAATATTCATACAGATTTATTCTAAAGCTTTGCATGTGTGTTTTTAATCTCTTTGTGCAGAAGAACCAGGGAATTCTGTTGGGGGTCGTAGGAACAGACATCCCTCTGCAGGAGCTGATGAAGCTCATCCCTAAACATATGGTACAATCAGCTGTTCTTGTACTTTTGCATTCTGAATTATGAACTAATATGCATTTTTGTTTTTGAATTTCTTCCATGTGTCTCTGATTTTGTGTCTCTAGTTAGGAATCCATGGGTACTCATTTGCGATCACAAACAATGGCTACATTCTGACTCATCCGGACCTCAGGCCTTTGGTAACTCAGTTTCTTAACATTACTTTTTCACCAGAAAAAAGTCTCACAGCATTCCCTGACTTTACCCTGTGTTCCTTATTTTGTCCATGCAATTCTTTAAATATCAGAAATGATGAACTGAAAGCCTCCGTTAACGAGGGCACGCGGAGAGAAATGTGTTGTAGGAGGCTGAATGGGCTCGTATAGTCTGTAATCCCAACCTTTTCCTTTGATGTATGCATGCAGGGATAAAGGCCACTCATAGGGCTGGCTGGCCTGAGATTTCCCAGAGGTAACTTAACACTCGCTGGCAGAGACCACAGCCGCTCGCCCTGGGATCGCTGGTTCCTCAGGAGCTATGGCTGTGCTAGTGGATCTGTGTGTGCCAGTGTTAGTGCTATTCCTCTCTGTGCAACTGTGTGTGTGTGTTGGTCTGTGTTGTTTTCTTGTGAGTGTCTTTGTGGCTAAAACTGTGCTGTGGTCGTAGTCATTGACTTGTTGTTTCTTGTGGACCAGACGACATACAGAAGCTGAGTTTGACATGTTAATGACAGTTTAATGCATTGATGTAGACTTCCTATCAATCATATTGATCATTTTTAAATTACTTGACAGTGTTAACTTCACAGACGATTTGTTGAATTATTACACAGCAAAACCTCCATAACAAGACTTGATGAATAGGAGCATACTTTTGACATTGAAACACAAAAGACAGATTACAGTGAAGCTCTTCTAGATTTGTTTCTTTAATATCAAGCTTGTAAATTTGAAAATGATGTGACACATGAGTTCACCGTTGGTCAGGCTAGAGCAGCAGACATGTTTAAGCAGCGGTTAGTCCAAATAGAACGTCACTACACAAAGTCGATCATTTTTGTGTATTTTGTGCTCCTCTGTGCAGTATCAGGATGGTCAGAAGAGGAGAAGGCCAAACTACAGCAGTGTGGATCTCTCTGAGGTGGAATGGGAAGACAAAGATGATATTGTACGTGTCTAACTTCTAAACATTTTCTAGAAGTCAGCATTCAGTGTACAATATGAAACTCTAGATGTACTTTGTTCTACATGCAACATTGTGTGACTGCAAAGGACAAATTGCCTTGATTTCACAATGTCATTGGACTGCATGTTCACCAGTTTTTCCCGTGAATGATTTATTATTTCAAATTAACTCTAAGAATCATCAAAGTATGACTCTGCTTTCAGGATAGTGAAATATCAGTCACACAATCTGCTAGATCAATGACCCAGCCTCAACTCCTCTGCTCTATGTGCTTCTTTGTGTCATTTATCTTTCAGCTACGCAACGCCATGGTGAACAGGAGAACAGGGACGTTCTCCATGGAGGTGAAGAGGACGGTGGATAGAGGGGTGAGGCTGCAGATAAAGATATTTAGTGTCTCTTTATCAGATCCTTTCTCTGTTGTCTCTAGACTCAAAGAGTAAAATCTCATCTGCTCTATTTTTTCTGCTCTTTTTAGAGGCGTGTCCTGAAGATGCACAATGACTATTTCTACACGGACATAAAAGGAACACCATTCAGGTGGAAGGGAAAAAGTTTCATTACATTCCTAAAGCAACCTTCTGTCAGTTTATTGAGTTGAATTGAATTGAATTGAATTGAACTACGTCTCGGTTACAGTTAAACGTTGATTCCCTTTTTGTTTCCCCAGTGTCGGAGTGGCTCTCTCCAGAGGTCATGGAAAGTACTTCTTCAGAGGAAATGTATCAGTTGAAGCAGGTATGTCACTCTGACTCTGTTATTAACTAAAGCCTGAATACAGTGAGATGCATGTCACTCTGACGGGGCTTATTGTATCAGTCTACTCAGGCTGGCATTGCTGAAGCGTTATTGACTTGTGTTTTTCAGGGCTCCGTGATCTGGAACAGCCAGATGTCGCCCTGGCAGACGAATGGTAAGGCTGGGGTTGTGGGAGCAGGCATTCATGCGTTATGTAGGTTATCCCTCTGTGTTCATCATGTTGAGGGCTGTGATGTAACAGCGGGGCTCTGTTTGGACCACAGGACTTACTGCAACACAGAGGAGCAGCATGAGCACCGTCATCTGACCCAGATTCAAGCCATCAAGCTCTTTATGACGGGCCGCAGACCCCATCTCAAATGTAAGAGACATCTGAGTCACACTTTAATAAGAAACTATACTACACAGAGCCTGTTTTAATCCACAATTACATTCTAATTATCATGTGAAGAGTGAATATAATAGATAATGGTTACAAAAGAGATGGATGGGTCTTTTAACAACCCTCTGCAGGTGACAGAGAGCTCATCCAGGAGGTGTTATTTGATGCTGTGGTCACTGCTCCACTGGAGGCCTACTGGACCGGACTGGCCCTCAACAAGTCAGAGTAAGAACATTTTGGTCTTGCTTTATGTTCTCTTTTCAAGTCTACTTACGAGTGTTAGTAAGTCATTAACGAAGGGTGTCTATTAGCGTTTTATAAGAAGCCAACATTGAATGTTTGTGAATCATCTGTCATTATAAATGTTTGCAAATCATTTATGATATGTTTCTTACAACAATCAATCAAGTCTGCATTAGTTAATGGGAATACGTTGCCATGATCAAGAGGAAGAAACACCAGCCAAAGCGATTATGTACAACCTGGCAACCCAAACATTATTCTTTAATGTTTCTTTAACCACTAACAAGACCATTCAGCAGCAGTCACCCTGTGGACCCACCACCCGCAGGGAGAATTTATCGGGGTCGGGTGCTATGTAGACCGGGCGGGCGGGCCAGGCGGGAGACCTGGGCGGGCCGATCACCGGCGGCATAGACTAGCTCTAGGGACGTGGAACGTCACTTCACTAGCGGGGAAAGAGCCGGAGCTGGTGCAGGAGGTGGAGCGGTACCAGCTAGATATAGTTGGGCTCACCTCCACCCACAGCATGGGATCTGGAACCAAGCTCCTGGAGAAGGGTTGGACTTTGTCTTTTCTGGAGTTGCCCAGGGTGAGAGGCGCCGGGCGGGAGTGGGGATACTCACGAGCCCCCGGCTGAGCACCGCTGTGTTGGAGTTTTCCCCGGGGAACGAGAGGGTCGCCTCCCTGCACCTACGGGTTGCGGGGAGTAAGCCTCTGACTCTTGTTTGTGCTTATGCACCGAACAGCATTTCGGAGTATCCGGCCTTCTTGGAGTCGGTGGGAGGGGTCCTGGAAAGGGCGCCGCCTGCCGACTCCATAGTTCTCCTGGGAGACTTCAACGCTCACGTGGGCAATGACAGAGAAACCTGGCGGGGCGTGATTGGGAGGAACGGCTTGCCTGATCTGAACCCGAATGGTGTTTTGTTGTTGGACTTCTGTGCTAGCCACAGTTTGTCCATAACGAACACCATGTTCGAACATAAGGTGGCTCATAAGTGTACCTGGTACCAGAACACCTTAGGCGGAGATCAATGATCGACTTTGTAATCGTATCATCGGATCTGCGGCCGTATGTCTTGGACACTCGGGTGAAGAGAGGAGCAGAGCTGTCAACTGATCACCACCTGGTGGTGAATTGGATCTGATGGCGGGGGAGTCGGCTAGAGAGAACTGGCAAGCCCAAACGTGTAGTGAGGGGTGAACTGGGAACGTCTGGCAGAGGATCCTGTCCGGGAGGTCTTCAACTCCCACCTCCGGAAGAACTTCTCACAAATCCCGAGGGAGGCTGGGGACATGGAATCTGAGTGGACCTTGTTCAAAGTCTCTATTGTGGACGCGGCTGCTCGGGGCTGTGGCCGGAAGGTCATCGGTGCCTGTCGTGGCGGCAACCCGAGAACCCGGTGGTGGACACCGGGGGTGAGGGAAGCCGTCAAACTGAAGAAGGAGGCCTTTCAGGCCCAGCTGGCCAAGGGGTCTCCTGAAGCAGCTGACGGGTACCGGCGGGCCAGAAGTGCTGCAGCTGCGATGGTCGCGGAGGCTAAAACTCGGGCATGGGAGGAGTTCGGGGAGGCCATGGAGAAGGACTTTTGGTTGGCCTCAAGGAAGTTCTGGCAAACCATCCGACGGCTCAGGAAGGGAAAGCAGGGTCTACCCCAGGCTGTTCTCAGCAGGGGCGGGGAACTGCTGACCCGGACTGGGGACATCGTCGGGCGGTGGAAAGAGCACTTTGAGGAACTCCTAAACCCGGCCAACATGTCCCCCCCGGAGAGGGGGCAGCGCCGGAAGACTTTGGGGTGGTTTCACCCATATTCCTGGCAGACTTCGCTAAGGTAGTCAAAAAGCTCCTTGGTGGCAAGGCGGCCAGGGGTGGATGAGATCCGCCCTGAGATGCTGAAAGCGAACAGTGCCCATGGACTGGCAGACCGGGGTGGTGGTTCCCATCTTCAAGAAGGGGGACCAGAGAGTGTGCTCGAAATATCGTGGTATCACACTGCTCAGCCTCCCGGGAAAAGCTTATGCCAGGGTGCTGGAGAGGAGTCTCCGACCGCTTGTCGAACCTCGGATTCAAGACGAACAGTGCGGATTCCGTCCCGGTCGTGGAACAGTGGACCAGCTCTTTACCCTCGCAAGATTACTGGAGGGGTCCTGGGAGTTTGCCCAACCAGTTTACATGTGCTTTGTAGACCTGGAGAAGGCTTTCAACCGGGTCCCTCGGGGTTTTTTGTGGAGGGTGCTGCGGGAGTATGGGGTGCCGGACCCGTTGGCACGGGCCATCCGGTCTCTGTACGCATGCAGTAGGAGCTGTGTTCGTCTCCTCGGTAGTAAGTCAGACACGTTCCCGGTGGGTGTTGGCCTCCGCCAGGGCTGCCCTTTATCACCGGTCCTGTTTGTGACTTTTTATGGACAGGATATCTAGGCGCAGCCAGGGGGCGGAGAGGATCCGGTTCGGGAGTCTCGGGATCGCCTCTCTGCTCTTCGCGGATAATGTGGTCCTGTTTGCCTCCTCGGACCATGACCTCCAGCATTCACTGGGGCGTTTTGCAGCCGAGTGCGAAGCGGCAGGGATGAGAGTCAGCACCTCCAAATCTGAGGCCATGGTGCTCTGCCGGAAACCGGCGGATTGCTCCCTCCAGGTGGGGGCAAACTGCCTACTCCAAGCGAAGGAGTTCAAGTATCTCGGGGTCTTGTTCACGAGTGATGGTAGAGTGGAGCGGGAGATCGACAGGCGGATCGGTGCGGCTGCAGCAGTAAAACAGGCGCTGTACCGGTCCGTCTTGGTGAAGAGGGAGCTGAGCCGGAAGGCAAAGCTCTCCATTTACTGGTCGGTCTACGTTCCAACCCTCACCTATGGTTACGAACTCTGGGTCGTGACCTAAAGAACGAGATCTCGGATACAAGCGGCCGAAATGAGCTTCCTCCGTAGGGTGGCCGGGCTCAGCCTTAGAGATAGGGTAAGGAGCTCGGACATCAGGGGGGAGCTTGGAGTCGAGTCGCTGCTCCTTCGTGTCGAAAGGAGTCAGCTGAGGTGGTTCGGGCATCTAGTCAGGATGCCTCCTGGACGCCTCCCATTAGAGGTTTTCCGGGCACGTCCAACTGGTAGGAGGCCCCGGGGAAGACCGAGGACACGCTGGAGGGATTATATCTCCCGGCTGGCCTTGGAACGCCTCGGGATCCACCAGAATGAGCTGGAAAGTGTTGCGGGTGAGAGGGAAGCCTGGGTCGGCCTGCTGAACCTGCTGCCACCGCGACCCAACCCCGGATAAGCGGGTGATAATGGATGGATGGATGGAAGACCATTCTTTAATAAGCATTGCTTTTTACAAAGTGGCACCCATATTGTTGTGTTGGAGTGAGGATAACACATAGGGAATGTTGTACTTAAAAGAATGTAACATTGGGAGATACACTTTATTTCTTAAAATCAAACTGATATTAGCTGCAGCCAAAATGTATAAGGATGTTAGAAAGGTGTGTTTTTTCACAGCCAGTATACCAGGAAGAACAATCACAGCAACCAGTTGCAATGCATTGGTGGACATTTACTCTGTAATGTGAGGACTATTTCTTCAGTTGATAATTGATAAGTAGCTCACTTATTACTGTGATGTTTAGTTATTTGCTCTATGTTTTGTTTACTTTACAAAGAAAATAAAAGGAAGCTTGCTTACCTGGCATGTATAGTGAGGATCCTACCTTTGACAATAAGAATATAGGAAACACATGTGGACATGTGAGTGTTATTTTACTAGATTATGGTATCCTCCAAAATGAGAGAAAGCTTCTTCAAATCACCTTTCAGTGTAATCAGCAGCAGATCTGAATCAGTGCATAAATACATCCATCAAATAAATATAAGGAAAACCTAAATTACATATGGCATTGTAAAATTGTGTTCAGACATCAGTCAGGAACATTCAGGGAAAGCGTTAAAAAATGTGACGCACATATGTGTTTTACTGCTCTGCATTATACCAACAGGAACTCAGACAAAGGAGTGGAGATCGCCTTCCTGGGTACACGCACCGGCCTGTCGAGGACTAACCTGTTTGTTCCCGCCGATCAGCTCTCCAATCAGTGAGTCCTGCTCAACATCTCTCGAGCCGGTACTTACAGAACAGGGCGAAGCCGTGATTGGGCTTGATGAATCTAATCCTCTACACACTTTCATTCTGCATGCTTCCTCAGAGATTTCCTGACAGCGGAGGACAAGGAGGGTGTGTTTAATGCTGATCACTTCCCTCTGTGGTACAAGCGAGCTGCAGAGCAGGTCCCCGGCACATTTCTTTACTCCGTCCCCTTCGGCACAGGTAACCAGAGATTTAAGATAATAGCTTGAGGGTGCAGTACAAAATAAAAGTTCACTGAGCCCATACAAAACTGCACTGTCCATCTTAATATATTTTCAATTATATTATTATTTTATTACTTTTTGGAAACGCATCTGGTGGCTTTAGTCATTCAGATTTTTAACGTCTTAATCAGTCTTTTTGTATGCCCCTCTTTCTGTTATGGGCTGTGGTTTTTACTGGTTTCCACTGATAGGATGTGCAGCACAGCACACCTCCCTCACAGCTTTATGCCATTAACGTTCAGTCTGCGAGGCAGAGGATGGAGAATTCAGCTTCACCCTCCACGACATTTACCACATTTCCTCTGTTAATGATGACTGCAGCCACTCATAACCTTAAATGCTCATATCAAAGCACAATTTCAGAATTATTGGAGTCATCTGGTTGTTGAAAAAGCTCTGACCAGACTTTGCTGTAATGTAATGGACTGGTACTGCGGTTTCTTTTCAGCCTGCCAACTGGTGAGTAAAGGGCACCATCTAGTGAGCAGAAAGTGTAATCTGAATAGTATCTGCTCTTTCTTCTTTAGCTTTAGATAATAGGAGTGTGGTTTTGGCCAGCACAGCAATTCAGCTCCTCGACGACAGAAAGTCTCCAATCGTTGCAGGTAAAAACCTCTAAACCATCTTCATCAGTATCTTCATGTTGAGACTTATTTTTGTATATTGTGCAGTCTCGTATGTGCTTGGTTTTGTGCTCAGCTGTAGGTATCCAGATGAAGCTTGAGTTCTTTCAGAGGAAGTTCTGGACGGCCTGCAGACAGGTGACTACATAACAACTATTGCAGTGTTTTACAACAACATGAGCCCCCTGATCAGCTGATCTACTTATGCTTTGTTCTCAGTGCACAGCTCTGGATGGAAAATGTAGCATTAGCTGCGATAATGCGGTAAGAGCAGTCACATGACTCAAACTTCTCATTTATTTTCAGGTTATTTTGTAAACATAATCTTTTTATTTGCCCCTCTGACAGGACATTAACTGTTATCTTATTGACAACAATGCCTTCATTCTTGTCACAGAGGAGCAATCTCAGGTACTGAGTGCATTTATTTTGTAATCTTTACATGTGAACAAAAGTTAAAATAATGTAAACACATGATCCCCTTTACCTTAACTGCTCCAATTGCCCTTAAATGTTTTCCCACAAGTCTTGAAAATATATGTAGAGCCATATCAGGTTCTTCCAAATAAGATAGCTCAAATATCTGGAGGGAAGTAGGATGAAAGATAGAGGAAGACAATAAATGTCTGCTTTTAATTTTGCACTTTAGAACATCAGAAACTCACTCATGTTTAGATTGTATAATAAAACACACTGACTAAGAAGAGGGCGTTCTATCCTGAAATGAATACCAGTGTCTCAGAGCTTTTAAACACATCTTTAAATACAACTTACTTAGTTACTTACTAAGAAAGTCTTTTTTTCAGAGGATATGGTCATTATTTGTCATTATGTGTTAAGCTGTGTGCCATAACATAACTTCTCTCTCAGACAGGGCTCTTCTTTGGAGAGGTGGAGGGTGCTGTTATGAACAAACTTCTCCAAATGGGGTCCTTCAAAAGGTCTGAGACACGGCTTAGCATTCCTGAACTTAGACAGTGTACCTGAATTGAAATGCATGTTTTTATAAACATCATATTTGATGGTTATTACAACCTCTGCATCTCTGTTTATTTTTGCAGAATCCCACTGTATGATTATCAGGCCCTCTGCAGAGACTACGCTCGGAGCAGCGACAGTGCACGCACTCTATCAGATGTAAGAAATAAGATGATGTCAGAAGCAATATTTACATCTACATTTGTACAACCTGAGTTAGAATTTGTCAGAGTTTGTGGTCAACACATGAGGAACATCAACATAGAACACAGTCTAAAAATGAACTCCGACATTTAAACAACCTCAAACCTAATTTAATCTAATTTCAGATTCTAACATCGTCTTTTTTCTCTCTTTCAGCCTTTTACTGTTGTTAAGTGGCTCCTGGCTGAACTTGTCATGTGAGTATACCACAACATTTTAAGAAAGTGTACATTACATGACATGAAGTCGACAATGTGTCTTTATAAAAGGAGTATATTGTTAAATAATAGTTAGTATTTGATAAAAAAAAACAAAGTTGCTAACTAATATTTGGAAAAAAGGCATTTACATATTACATCCTATCCTGTGTACTAACAGTACCTCATTACTCAGCATGTCAACCAGTAACAAGATAAATAGTTCATGGTTGCTTGCTACTTTTTATTGTGCTTAAATAGTAATACATATTAATACATGTTCTCCTTTACTATGTATTACTTTTAGAAAGAGTTAGTTTAATCAATACTCATATTAACTGATATTAATAAGTATTTTCTCATTACAGGTTTCTGCTAGAATTTAACCTGTACAGCTGGTGGAACGTGGATCTTTCAGTTAAAGGTAACTGGAGTTGATGATCATTACAGGCATATATGTGTGTGTGTGAGAAAGAGAGGTGAATCTGTGAGAGAGTATGAGAAGGAACAGTGGAGCGCTTCTCTTTTTTTCTGTGGCTTTGTCAACTTACTGCAGATCAATTTCTCACACAATCAGCTCAGCGATCCCGGGGTAAAAACACGATGGTGCCGTGTGATACGGAATACCCTGCCTTTGTCTCTGAACGCACCATCAAAGAAACAACCGGCAACATTGACTGTGAGGGCTGTATCAGGTACTGCGTCAGGCCAACAGTAGACACAGTGAATCATCAAATAATCACTTCCTTTCTGAAACAAGAGATGTTCAGTCTGCTTCTAATCGCATAACTTAATTCCAGTGTCTGTCTCTGTTTGGGCCGCAGGTCTTTTGTCATACAGCAGATTCCCAGCAGCAACCTCTTCATGGTTGTTGTGGACAATAAGTGTGACTGCAGCAGTTCTCCTCCAGTAACCATGGATCCCAACGAGATCATGTATATCCTTTGTTGGGGAAACGCAGACGTTTGATATGTGGAAGCAGATGCAGAAAGTAGATCATACAAATATTTGAGTTACTGATTGAGAATTATTTAGGTTTAATGTTTGACTTGCTACTACTAAAGTGTAGCTCCAGCCTGAATGAGTTGGGGATGCTCTGAACATATGCACACGTTCAGTTGATGTATTTACACCCTTGACGCCTTTGAACACAACGAGTCACTAAAATGTGACCGACTGAAGTTTCAGAAGGACAGAAAGAAGCCTGAATCGTGTCATCCTTTCCACCCTGAGGTATGAGGATGTGTGTTTGTCTGCATACAAGTATATGACTGCATGTAGCCTCCAGTTATACAGTGAGGTTTAGACAGGATCACAGAGATAGTCACTGCTTCCTTTTTAACTCGAACAGAGCCAGGCTAGCCATTTGCTAAAGTCTTTATTCTTATCCTCTTCAACTGCAATAAAATAATAAGTCCTTTGTCAGGAAGATATAAAGGTAACAGTTAACTCCATAAATATTGTTGATCAATCCATCACACATACATACACCCAAATCACACATAAACCATGAAGCAAGTTGACCACTCCAGTGAATTCTCACACTGAGAAAGTAATAAGCTCCATGGTATTGGAAGCCAGACAAGTTATGCATGATTTGATTATAACAGGATCATTTCAGCCTTACATTAGTATTTTTGGCCATCATTCACATTGGTAATAATATTATTGTAACACCATACTAATCGTTGGTATATGGGAACGCTGTGAAATTGTTTAAAAAGAAGTCCAATGAGGCAAGTAGTCAGATAGTCATACTGGTTGTAAATATATAATAATAAATATATAATAATAAATAAACCCTGAGGTTATTTGGATGGAAAAATAAAGTGTATTGACAAAATCAACCAAAGAAGAACTCCCTGCCTCAACTCTAACATACCAAACTTACACACAGTTTTCCTGTGCAATGAGGGATTATTAACGATATTTCAAGGGGGTTTCATTTTGTTTTTATGTTGAAATAAAGTGGTAAACTGTCAAAACTGTTGGCTTGTTTACAACTTGTTCAACAACAACAACAACAGTTCACATAGCAGCCACTACTGTCTTTCTCAGACAAAACAAATGTACCACCCTGTTAATATTCAATATTTGACCCTGAACAGATCCATATGTATCACAAATGACTGTGTCTCCTGCAGGAAAATGCCATGGAGTGTGGTTCGGCAACACGACTCTCCAGTCCTCTAACAGCAGCTCTGCTCCCTCTGATAGCAGCGACCATCAGCAGGTGACCATTAGCAGCAGAAATGGACATCAGTAAGGACTCAATCAACAAGAAGATGCTTTAAACACACAGAGAATATGGCCTATGAGAAATGAATTTGCTCATACCTCTGCAACAGGCAGCGCTCTACTAAGAAAATATTATTTATATGTAGCACTGAGACTCACATCCATTATTGCAGAAAACATTAGCGATATGGCGCAGCAATAGTACATGAGATTAATGGGAGTGCTTGGTGACTTTGCTCAGAGCATTGAAAATAATGCCACTGACAGTTTGCCATATTGTATTGAATGTGTGCTGAAATGAAATAAGAGAAATAAATACACTATGGCAACAGTACAAAACTAGGCATTTCTTGTCAAAGTATAAAACAAGTCCTTTGTGCAAAGGATGATAGTAAGACATCAAATATGTTTGTTTCTTTGTTTGAGGAAAATATTGAAGGAATGTAAATGCACTTTTATTGTGTGAAAAGAATGCAGAGCCGTCTTAATTTTTGGCAGTAAATTGCTAAAAAGAGTTGACAGTCATAGTTTTCTTTCTTCAAGTATTTTATTTTGTGTCTCAATTCTTTTGGTGTCTGTAATAACATGGGTCATGTAAAATAGCTGAGAGACAACGGAAATTAGAACTTGCTTTATTCTTCCAGTTTCTCGTTTTAAAGCAGGACGACATTTCAGACGCGCTAAAGATGCATGAAGAAGATCACATATTGTCACATCGATATAAAACAGCCATAATTTGTAAAGGTGACAATACTCTTAACCTCATGTTTGAGAAAGCTGATGAATAAAAACAAAGAAATATTTTCCTTCCTTTATTTAACCCGTGTGTTATTTTCTAAAGTGTGTGTGTTTGTGTGTGTGTGTGTGTGTGTGTGTGTGTGTGTGTGTGTGTGTGTGTGTGTGTGTGTGTTTGACAATGTGGTGTGTGATACATTAAAAAGCAGTTTGGAACCCACGCTGTGCTGAAAATGACATTACACTAGGTTTACTTTAATAACAGTTTTTAAGGCAGTCTGCGTTCTCTTTCTCTGCAGTATTAAACAGTGAGTGTTTCAGTGTGGCTGCACCGTGCTGTACACCATACCCTTCAGGGCTGATGCAGCTGGCTCCTCAGAGATGGAGCAGTAGCGATGGTTTGTGTCAAACTAGCATCCATCAACTGTAGCATCCATTAATATGTATGGCAAACATATCTAAAACTGTCCCTCCTGTCAGACTTATATTCTCATTTTGAGACTCCCGTCACCTTTTCAATTCCTCCAAACCTTTCTCCTGTGAAATACACAAAGTCTGTAGCCTATATCAAATAATACATTTCTCTGAATGAAAACAAGTCTTCAGTCCAGAATTTAAAGGTCACAACCTAGTTAGACAGCATTTCCTTTTCAAGTTCACAAAATAAACTGTTCAGAGAACAATTCTGTGACATCCCTTCTCGTGCTGTATTTTGTTCACATGTGAAAAATAGTTAGACCCAAGCAAAGGAGAATATTTTGGTCTCAGTTCGGTGGTGATCTCCCACACAACACACATGGTTTATTTTCAATTTGAGATGCAGGTCTTGTATATTTGTTCTGTGCAAGCTGAAGATGTATCCAATAGTTATTTTAGTAGCTCTGAGCTATACGTGAACTCTGTTCAAACTGAACAAATGTGAAGCTAATGTTTTCAAGACTCCAGTTAGAATGTGTGTCGAGGACATCTGTGACTATTCTTCAGCCAGAACAAATGCCCATAATAACCTGACGCTTCCTGATGATATTCGGCTGAAACACTGTTTCAGCTGAAGCTTCTTTCAACAACCTCCTCCTCATTTTGGGATTGTTAATCTAACAAAAAATGGAATGCTGTAGGAGTCTCTGAGAGGTTGCGTTTAAATAATATAATATTGATATGTATGGAAAATAGTCAATTCCTATGACAAGTTTCTCTGACATAAGTGGCAGTATTTTTTGGTGCATATATATTTTAGTAGTTGTTAAATGTCAAGATGCAATGATTGTGAAAATGCAACTTTTAGATACACTTTATTATTACATTCTACACTCCAGTACCCATATAAACAGATTCTGACTTGATTAGACCAAAACAGAGAGTCAGGACTGCAAAAATATCATGGGGGCCAAGCTGCCCCACCATTCAGGATTTATACAGACAATTACATTTTCATTCAGTTTATTTTGAATAGCCCAGAATCACAAATTACAAATTTGCCTCTGAGGGTTTTACAATCTGTACACATACGACAGGATCAGGAAAAACTGGCCAAAAAATCTGAAAAAAAACTTCCACGGGGAAAAAAAGGTAAGAAATCTTCAGAAGAGCAACATAAGAGTATCCCTCTCCCCAGATTGACAGAAGCAAGAGATGTCATGTGTACAGAATGAACAACGTGTACAGCGTTACAACATATTCAACGAATATGACATGATAATGAGTAGTAGGCACGGACCACGATCCAGATAATCACAATCCATGGAACAGAAGGAGGTAGGGGGGGGGCATCAGAAGGGCCATGACAGGAGGCAAGGCCACGGAGGCAGGAGGACAGCCCATGAGACAAGAGGCATGGCGAAGGATGCAGGGCCAGTGGGGCAGGAGGCCAGCCCAGGCCAAGGCCAAGGCAAGGAAGCAGGGGGCAAGGAGTCAGGACCGGCTCCAGCCACAGCCAGGTCCAATGGACCCTATTAGGCGAAAGGGCACAAAGACTCCGGGGAAGAAGTAGAATTAGTAATGTGCAATGAAGGGACGTGTATTTGTTCAGAAGGAGAGAGAAGGAGGAGAGAGACAAGCAACCCATCACAACCTGGACGTGAGGCTGTAAGCGTGTTCACTCATTTCCGGCTGCTGGTATCTTATTTCAGCTGCTTTAGCTTTTATTCTTCATTACAAGTTACCTGCTGTACATGCAGACTTTTGCTATTTCTGCTTAAGCACTCTGCTCTCTCTCTAAATCCCAGTTGTTTTTAAGCAATTCAGTTCTCTGCTCATGTTAGCTACCGTACATTAGCTGAGTAGTTTGAGATGGCTTCCCTCTCTTCCTCTACCTCTAGCTCGGTGTGACACACGTTCCCCTATTCCTCTGTCTCCTTGAATAATAATGGCACATGTAACAGATACAGTCTATTATCTGTGTTGGAGGTCAGACTAAGTGAATTGGAAGTCCGGCTCCGCATCATGAATCTCAATCATAAACTACTGTAATTAGTCATCCCCACAGGAGCTGGTGCGGGGCCACCAGATGTAGCTCCTACTAGCCGTCCCCCGGCACTCGCTGAGCCCAAGTAGCCGGGAGGCCTGACTGCCTGACAACCTTTCAGCATGACAGATTCACCTGCACATGACAGATATAAAAATAAACAATCATTATAAAAGCTCCCTCAGTTTTCTTTTGGGTGTTAAAATGTAGCTGGTCTTAACCTTTACGGCTAAGGTTGTAAGGTATCTGGTGCATTAACACCTTATCTTAGTGAGCTATTCCTGAAGTTCACAATTCACTTGTATGTGAAGAAAATCTCTAGATTGGGAGATTGAGACGGGAACCAGGATTCAATCCATTTACATCATTATTTAGCATCTGATTATCTGGTTGTTACCACCCTATTGAGGATCAAAACAGTTGTTTGCTTAATGTCACTTTTGGTTTCATTTTTCTGAAAATATTTGTTACATTATTAAAGGTCATTATTATGATGGTTCATTTTTATTCATTTTTTCATTGCATACTTTACAATAATATCTTCTAAGAAATATTTTATTATATTTTATTATGATATATATGACTATGACTATTTCAATTTGGCCAACTATATTAATAGTTGTATATGGCAAAGTACTGTATAAGAAAGCATTTTGTATGGCATTTTTTTAGCATACTATAATATAACATTTTAATTACTTTTTATGACACACGGCATTTGGGGGTATTTTAATGGCACACTACACAAGAACATTGTTATGACATTTTCATGCCATACTGTATATATGCTGTGACATCTTTAGCTGCTCAGTTCCTGTCAGTGTCTACAGACAAGAGAGGACTCTGACGGTTCCTCCACTGTAGAAACTACAGAGTCAAAGAAGCAGATGATGGAGTCTGACAGTTTAGAGTGACTGAGTCTGTCTCTGTGATCACCGGTGGATTTACTGTCAGTTTAGGTGGAAGAAGTGCTGAAAATGTAAATATATGTTGCATTACATAACTAAAAAGTGCCTTTACTTACAATTATTCTGATGATTCAATTAATTTCATTTTATTTGTTATTTTATTTTGATAAGATAAGATAAATTATTATTCCCGCAGTGGGAATATCTACTGATTTCAACAGAATAGGGTTGTTTAAACAAATGTATTGGTTTAACGTACTTAACGGTTGCATTTAAATGAGGAAATTCCAAATGAGCAACTGTGATTTAATAATAAACAGCATAGAAAAGATAAGAGTACTGTACAGCCAACTCTGTATCAAACTGTACTTAGTGTGAAAACATTTCTATTAATAACTAATATTAAACTGACCTTGTGCTTTCATCTCAGAAAAGGGATCTGTTAGAGAAGAAAAATCAGTTAACGGGGAAGCATGTGGTAATAAATAGTAAACATATAATGTTGATCTTGTATTTTTTTCAACCTGATGTAAAAGTTTAATAAAACAAAGCTGATGCCAATACATAATGGGCTGACATAAAATATGAATCTGGCAATTGCAAATAAAATGTACCTGTATTTATGAGTAACTACATTTACAATGTAAGACAATGACAAGAGGTTCAACTTACACATGAGGACGACTAACAGCAGGTGTGCAGCCATGATGAAGCAGAATAATGTGAATGCCTGAGGGTCCTTTAAACACTTGTGAGTCTGTCTACATAGACTTTCACATACAGGACGTGTCATTTTCCGCTACATGTTCTCAGTAAAACCACAACCGGAATCATAAGGGAACCACACTGACAGAAAGGCCACAGGAACACAGATGCACTAGTATGTGTGGCACTGTATATTTAGATTCCATCTACCACAGTGTTGGCTTCCTCACTCAGAATAATTTAAGTTTCTCAATCAGTATGCCAATCAGCCAAGACATACAGTACATTTCATATTTTGCGTGATTACACACACACAAACATGCCGTTATTTACTGACCATCCGAAACAGAAATCTCCCTTTTGCTCATTCTTGTATTTTGGGAGGATAACTTGAGAGAGAAAGATTGCCTCAGAACCAAAACACGCATGATTTGCTAACCGGGCCTGTGACACTGCAAACTGACCATGTGGGACCCCCTGTTAATTACTGTCTGATGTGCGTACTGATTGGCTGCAATGAGAGCACTTTTGTTTGCCAGGTTCAATTAAATTAAATTCAGTTTATTTTGTATAGCCCAAAATAACAAATTCCAAATTTGCCTCAGAGGGCTTTACAATCTGTACACATACGACATCCCTGTCCCAGGATCCGACATCGGATCAAGAAAAACTCCCAAAAAAACTGAAAAAAACCTGGTGCATCGTTAAATTCAACATGTTATGTGCCTTGGCCCTTAATAAAACAGGCAGGTTGCTGTTACATCTAGTGTTACATTTAGGATATGAATTGAATAATTAGATTTAGGATTTACAGTTGTTCCCTTTTGGTCTGTACACTCAGTATGTATGGGTCCTGCATCTAGACTAGACCTGAAGAACCTCACTCAATATGCCTGTCAAGCTCAATGTGATATGTAGCAGGCAGGGGAAGACCCATCTTACCTGTGGGCTAAAAAAGGACCTACAATTCTGCCTTAATCTACAACCATGCACTTTACCTCGCTTAACCTAACTCTTACAGCACCCTTGCTAGTCATCCAACTGTCCGACAGGAAGTTAGGTTGATAATAGGCATTCCGTGTTTTTAAAAGGTTTTTTAGTTCTTTTAGATTGAAACACAATAACTAATTAATACCTTCAGGCAAATGTAGAATAAATACAAATACTAAGACTGACTAGAAAGAAGATACTCGACTATGTAGACTTTGAAGTGTCATTCTGCTGAACTTGCACTCAGAAAAAAAACACAGCGACCATCAACGGTGAATCGCACAAATAAGCAGGCCACAGAACAACCCCCAATTTAGATCAGGTATTGATTAAATACTTCAGAAGAAAATGAAAGAGTGTGTTCATCATTTATCACAAACTGCTCAGCCCGGTACACACACTTAGCATGTTCATGGTCTGTTTGGGCGGGGCCGATCGCCGGCAGCATAGACTAGCTCTAGGGACGTGGAACGTCACCTCACTAGCGGGGAAAGAGCCGGAGTTGGTGCAGGAGGTGGAGCGGTACCAGCTAGATATAGTTGGGCTCACCTCCACGCACAGCATGGGCTCTGGAACCAAGCTCCTGGAGAAGGGTTGGACTTTGTCCTTTTCTGGAGTTGCCCAGGGTGAGAGGCGCCGGGCGGGAGTGGGGATACTCACGAGCCCCTGGCTGAGCGCCGCTGTGTTGGAGTTTTCCCCGGGGAACGAGAGGGTCGCCTCCCTGCGCCTACGGGTTGCGGGGAGTAAGGCTCTGACTGTTGTTTGTGCTTATGCACCGAACAGCATTTCAGAGTATCCGGCCTTCTTGGAGTCGGTGGGAGGGGTCCTGGAAAGGGCGCCACCTGCCGACTCCATAGTTCTCCTGGGAGACTTCAACGCTCACGTGGGCAATGACAGAGAAACCTGGCGGGGCGTGATTGGGAGGAACGGCTTGCCCGATCTGAACCCGAATGGTGTTTTGTTGTTGGACTTCTGTGCTAGCCACAGTTTGTCCATAACGAACACCATGTTCGAACATAAGGTGGCTCATAAGTGTACCTGGTACCAGAACACCTTAGGCCGGAGATCAATGATCGACTTTGTAATCGTATCATCTGATCTGCGGCCGTATGTCTTGGACACTCGGGTGAAGAGAAGAGCAGAGCTGTCAACTGATCACCACCTGGTGGTGAGTTGGATCAGATGGCGGGGGACTCAGCTAGAAAGACCTGGCAAGCCCAAACGTGTAGTGAGGGTGAACTGGGAACGTCTGGCAGAGGATCCTGTCCGGGAGGTCTTCAACTCCCACCTCCGGAAGAACTTCTCACAAATCCCGAGGGAGGCTGGGGACATGGAACCCGAGTGGACCTTGTTCAAAGCCTCTATTGTGGACGCGGCTGCTCGGGGCTGTGGCCGGAAGGTCATCGGTGCCTGTCGTGGCGGCAACCCGAGAACCCGGTGGTGGACACCGGGGGTGAGGGAAGCCGTCAAACTGAAGAAGGAGGCCTTTCGGGCCTGGCTGGCCCAGGGGTCTCCTGAAGCAGCTGACGGGTACCGGCGGGCCAGAAGGGCTGCAGCGACGATGGTCGGGGAGGCTAAAACTCGGGCATGGGAGGAGTTCGGGGAGGCCATGGAGAAGGACTTTCGGTTGGCCTCAAGGAAGTTCTGGCAAACCATCCGACGGCTCAGGAAGGGAAAGCAGGGTCTACCCCAGGCTGTTCTCAGCAGGGGGGGGGACTGCTGACCCGGACTGGGGACATCGTCGGGCGGTGGAAAGAGCACTTTGAGGAACTCCTAAACCCGGCCAACATGTCCCCCGGAGAGGGGGCAGCGCCGGAAGACTTTGGGGTGGATTCACCCATATCCCTGGCAGAGGTCGCTAAGGTAGTCAAAAAGCTCCTTGGTGGCAAGGCGCCAGGGGTGGATGAGATCCGCCCTGAGATGCTGAAAGCGCTGGACATTGTTGGGCTGTCTTGGTTGACATGCCTTTTCAGTGTCGCATGGGGGTCGGGAACAGTGCCCATGGACTGGCAGACCGGGGTGGTGGTTCCCATCTTCAAGAAGGGGGACCGGAGAGTGTGCTCGAACTATCGTGGTATCACACTGCTCAGCCTCCCGGGAAAAGCTTATGCCAGGGTGCTGGAGAGGAGGCTCCGACCGCTTGTCGAACCTCAGATTCAAGACGAACACTGCGGATTCCGTCCCGGTCGTGGAACAGTGGACCAGCTCTTTACCCTAGCAAGATTACTGGAGGGGTCCTGGGAGTTTGCCCAACCAGTTTACATGTGCTTTGTAGACCTGGAGAAGGCTTTCGACCGGGTCCCTCGGGGGTTTTTGTGGGGGTGCTGCGGGAGTATGGGGTGCCGGACCCGTTGGCACGGGCCATCCGGTCTCTGTACGCCTGCAGTAGGAGCTGTGTTCGTCTCCTCGGTAGTAAGTCAGACACGTTCCCGGTGGGTGTTGGCCTCCGCCAGGGCTGCCCTTTATCACCGGTCCTGTTCGTGACCTTCATGGACAGGATATTTAGGCGCAGCCAGGGGGCGGAGAGGATCCGGTTCGGGAGTCTCGGGATTGCCTCTCTGCTGTTTGCGGATGATGTGGTCCTGTTTGCCTCCTCGGACCGTGACCTCCAGCATTCACTGGGGCGTTTTGCAGCCGAGTGCGAAGCGGCAGGGATGAGAGTTAGCACCTCCAAATCTGAGGCCATGGTGCTCTGCCGGAAACCGGCGGATTGCTCCCTCCAGGTGGGGGCAAACTGCCTACCCCAAGCGAAGGAGTTCAAGTATCTCGGGGTCTTGTTCACGAGTGAGGGTAAGGTGGAGCGGGAGATCGACAGGCGGATCGGTGCGGCTGCAGCAGTAAAACAGGCGCTGTACCGGTCCGTCTTAGTGAAGAGGGAGCTGAGCCGGAAGGCAAAGCTCTCCATTTACTGGTCGGTCTACGTTCCAACCCTCACCTATGGTCACGAACTCTGGGTCGTGACCGAAAGAACGAGATCTCGGATACAAGCGGCCGAAATGAGCTTCCTCCGTAGGGTGGCCGGGCTCAGCCTTAGAGATAGGGTAAGGAGCTCGGACATCAGGGGGAGCTTGGAGTCGAGTCGCTGCTCCTTCGTGTCGAAAGGAGTCAGCTGAGGTGGTTCGGGCATCTAGTCAGGATGCCTCCTGGACGCCTCCCATTAGAGGTTTTCCGGGCACGTCCAACTGGTAGGAGGCCCCGGGGAAGACCGAGGACACGCTGGAGGGATTATATCTCCCGGCTGGCCTTGGAACGCCTCGGGATCCCCCAGAATGAGCTGGAAAGTGCTGCGGGCGAGAGGGAGGCCTGGGTCGGCCTGCTGAACCTGCTGCCACCGCGACCCGACCCCGGATAAGCGGGTGATAATGGATGGATGGATGGTCTGTTTGAAGCAAACATGCAGTTATTCCATTTTTGTCTTGACCACAGAAAT
Source organism: Cyclopterus lumpus (assembly GCF_009769545.1). Lineage (NCBI taxonomy): Eukaryota > Metazoa > Chordata > Actinopteri > Perciformes > Cyclopteridae > Cyclopterus > Cyclopterus lumpus. Next base: position 14,799,591 of record NC_046970.1, on the reverse strand, counting down.
CTGCCTTTCACCTCATATTTCCAGAATTATCCTGCACAAGTGTTTTTTGCTCTAGTTCTTATTGAAGTAAAGTCAATTTGCTCATGCATTTTTCATTTTATGTTTGTAATTTTGTAACATTTTAAATATTATATAGGTGGTGGCTTCAAATAAGCCCAGTTGGCTTTTTGTTTCTTCACTGTGATATTCATGTATCTCTGTTGTGACTTTATTGTTTGAATTGTGCAAATAAAAAAAAAGATTAAATTAATGAATGCCCCCACGTTTCCCATGTACTCTTTTAATTGACCTTACTCCATAGGGAAAAATAAAAGAAATGCACTTCTGATATTAATTCTCCACCTTTGAATAAGCAGGAACGGGCTATTTCATTGCAAAAGGGTTTTTGTAATACACATGTCTTCATCAGTGATTCATTGATGGATCATATGATTGGCTTTCACCTGACTAATAATACAATCACACTCATATAAGTGTACCGGGTGGCCTGTACGACCTACGGAACAGTTCTCCCTATTGCTCTGCCTATATCGTATCGATACCATTTGCTGCTGCAGTTCCTTCCCTTTTGTATTTCGGATTTATTGCCTTTGTGTGTTGAAAAAATAAAATTGTGTAGCTACAGCAAATAATCCCTTTATCTGCAGTTGAGTTTCAGAATAAAAAATAATCTAATGCATATAGACCTTTTTTTAAATAGAAAGAATGGCAGATTCAAGCAATATGACCCCCAACAGATACTCCACAACCATTTACAACCAACTTACCTCCCAGTTTGGTGGTGGAACAAGAAGACACAGTTTACTTAAAATCAGATTAACTTAATTGAGATCAAATTAACTTCATTGAGATCAAATTAACTTCATTGAGAGCATGAACATATTATGCAATATGATGGAATTTTAAATGCTTCTAAGTATCTTAAGTATAATGGAGACATGTTTGGTCGAGCACCGTAAAAGGTTGAGCACTCAAAGCTATTCAAATTACCACTTTCATACCACCACGAAAGTTTGATAGTTTCAAACTCTATATCTAAAGATATAACTGTTAAGACGGATGTTTCAGGTCATAAGGGTTAGTAATCCCATCATCAGAGAGTCCCAATTCCTGATTCCATAGCCCAAGACGCTGAACAGTAATTATAATAAATGTAGAGTAGCTGTTTAAATTCAGACCTGCCATTAAATGTTGTCAGCTCAAATAAATAAATATACCAGAAAACTTAAATAAAAAATAAAAGCTGTGACGTGTAAATATAAACTATATATTCAGGTAGAGGAAATAAAATTGATCCATCACTTTTATCACTGTAAATTATATATTCCTATGTAAAAGTGTAATAATTGAAATATGATATCTGCTTGACCAGAACTGTGCCAATCCTTGCTTTGTTTTTGTGTTAAATACATAATTGTATAAACAATGATGATAAAACACAAAAACACATTTTTAAAGAAAACTATGTGCAAACTTTGTCAAATGAATTGCAGCACTAAAATAGATTTGACATTTATGTGATGATATAAGGCTGGACACATTTAAGATATCAGTGACTGACCTTTTGATCTCATGAAAACACAATGACAACTGATTTTTTTTTAACTTCAGCGATACACAGAATGATTAATTTGACGCTTGCAAGGAAACATTTACCCAGACGAGTGCACAAGAATCTTTACGATTAGAGATTAACTCATGACAAACTCATTGGTTTGGGCACCTCTTCCTGATTATCTTTTTCATATTTTTACTATAATTTTGTATTGACCTAGAATTGCAAAAGAGGGATTTGACTTTGGCACGTTCAAAGAATTCAAAACTGCCTCAAGAAGGGGGATGAACCAAGAGCCTAGACGGCTCTCGTTTAGCCTAATGAATCGCACCTGGTGCTGATGGGATTCACCTGGTCTCTTTTTACCGGAAGCAGCTGCATAAAGACGGAGACCAGCATTGCCTACTCTCAGACGTCAGTTTTTCTTGTTCTATTGAATTCTCAGCCATGCCTCCTAAAAAGCCCGCAGCAGACTCCGCTGAGCCGCCCATGCCGTCCTCCAGCGATGCCCCGGTGGAAGAGAAAAAACCAGGTCCGCTTGTTTTTCATTTAACCAGAAAACGTGACATTTCAGTCCATGTTTAACTCTGTCGGCTTGCTCTCTAGATGCTGCGGCGCTGCGCAAACTAGCAACTCATCCCACCACAGCAATAATGGTGAAAGAAGCACTGGAAGAGTTGGACTCGCGCAAAGGGCTCTCCTCCCAAGCCATTCAGAGTTATATCAAACAAAAATACCCCTCTGTGGATTTGGTGCGGTTGAAGCACTTGGTCCGTAGGGCCCTGAAGAAAGGAATCGAGACCGGCACGCTGGTGCGGCCTGTCAACTCCAAAGTCACCACTGGCGCAATGGGAAAATTTAGGGTAAGCTGTCTAAATACAGGTCAAATCGGGTCAAATAACTCTTAATTGCTCCTTTTTGTCCTCAACTAGCTTGCACCAAAAGTGAAGGAGGCAAAGCCCACAACTGAGAATGTGGATCCCAATGTGGAAAAAGTACCCAAAGCGGCCAAGGATGGAGCCAAGAAGCCCAAGAAAGCGGGTATGAATAAAACTGACTACAACCACTATTTAAGCAATTTTAGGAGGGCTGGTTTTTAATAGCCTGTAATTTCTTCAAGGTGTCGCAAAAAAGGAAGATTCTGCCAATGAAGAGGACGAGTCAAAGGAGGTGAGGCAATGTTTGTGTGCTGTGCGTTGCAGATACTAGGTTGTCATCGCAGTCTGTTATTTCAAGTCACACATGTGCCTACTTGCAAATATTTTTGGCACGCCTATCAGCTTTGAGGCAATGATCTACAGAAATTCTGGGGCATTAAAATGTATACATTTTTTATTTTACGCTTTCATACAGTGGGTTGGCTGAGCACATGCTCTTCCACTGAAATATCCTGCCAACAATTCGGTACAATCCAACTAAATGACTAGGAATGGCCATTTTAAACATAAATGTGTCTGGGGCCTGTAGGGACTGCTTGGAATTATGACCGACTTTTTTCAGTTTTGTTCCCCCCCCCCCCCTTTAGGAACACAACCCTCCCAAAAGGTCTAAGAAAGTAAAGGAAGCTGCAACCTCAGCACCGACTACCTCAAAGGTTGCTCCAGCAAAGAAGCCAAAAGCAAGAAAAGCTGCAGAGAAAGATGATGGTGAGGGAGCCAAAACTACAGTAGCAAAGGCTACCAAGGAGTCAGCAAAGGCTACCAAGGAGTCAGCAAAGGCTACCAAGGAGTCAGCAAAGGCTACCAAGGAGTCAGCAAAGGCTACCAAGGAGTCAGCAAAGGCTACCAAGGAGTCTACCAAGGAGGCAGCAAAGGCTACCAAGGAGGCAGCAAAGGCTACCAAGGAGTCTACCAAGGAGGCAAAGGCAGGAAAGGCACCTCAGAGCAAAGCTGCTAAAGCAAGCAGTGAGGCCCCTGCTGCTAAAGCAACTGGGAAACGAGGGAGGAAGACTGCTGAATAAATGTACAATTGACTGTTTTTATACTATTTTGCAATAAAAAATAATATTTTTAGAGCTGTAGTGTGCTTTCTACTCTGTGCATTTTGAGGATGCAATGTCTTATTTTGCTTGTCTGTGGATATAAAGTAATATAACTTAAGTAGAACTGGTGCTAGTCTTTTGCGCTAGATTGCTCAAGAGAATTAGTGATGTTTGAGTCTAGACTAGTTGTCTTGAGTGTCCCCCTTTTCATGTGGAGAAAACTCCTTTGGCTACTCAAATGACATCACTCTGCATCTACAGCAAGACAAAGGGAGACAGGCAGCATTGAAAGTGTAGCTGCATGTTTAATCAAGGGGTGGCCCACACACCGGCATGGCTAGCACATTGCTTAGTTGTCCAAGTAGAGTCCTTGCTGTTGCGTTGTCCTGAGCTTCAAGATGCACCACCTGCTGTTTCTGCTCGAAGAGACATGTTTGCCTTCAGCGCCTCCTACAACATGGAGACAGAACGGTCTGAAGGTGCTCTCATGACCAAGTCGATGTGCTACAGAGCCCTGGGTACAATTTTTCTATTCTGGAATACTACCTGCCCCTAGGTATCATTTTCATTTAGGACTATGCAGCATTTAACTGTTGGCAAAACTATTACAAAAGGACCTCTTAGAATAGGATGGGCTGACTTTTAGTTAAGAATCTGAGCATGAGACTACCTGGTATGGAGTTAATATATTGACCCTTAAGGCATTGATTCCATCAGAATTAAATGAAAGATATAACAGGGTTTTTTTGCCCCTGAAATGGCATGTCTTAGCAAAAAAACTCTGAAGGTACCAGGACCCACTTTTGCACATCACCAAAATTCCATTGAATTGCAGTGGAGGCAGAGATTTACAAGACAAGACCTGCATTTGAACCAAAATCTGCATGGCCATAATGTGGATAAACTTAGCGGCTACTTAGTTTTTTCACTATTGTGCCTGATCAGGACCTTTTCAGGACTGACTCCTTCGTTGTTGGCTTTGTTGGAAATATATACCTTGTTGGCAGCACACAATGCCATGGGAGGGAAATGAAAGGTGAATAACACATGGATAGCTCAATTGCTATGAAAAAGGAACATTAAAGGGTCTTGATGGCCTCACATCGCTGACCCCAATGCACATAACAACATTGGCAGTACTAGGATGAATGAGCATTATAATAAATGTTAATGTGTCACCTTTTGAGTACTGTTTTTTTCACATTTGCAACAAATAGCATATCTGAGGATAATGTATTAAATGCTACAGTCTAAAACGTCAACACTTCATGCCTGTGTTACTCGCATGGCCTTAGGTCCAATTAATGGTAACATTTCCAAGATTTTGTGGGGATAACTAGTCACCTACGAATTAAGGCTCCATACTGGCAACTGTGTTCATAACACCAGTAAAAACACACCCACTCTTAAATACAGTGTATTCCAAACATATGAACCAAAGTGACCCCAACAAGAGGCTTTTGTTGTGTGATATACAATTTAGCAAGTTCATGACATTGGAGACAAATACAAGTTACTTTCAATTTCACATTTTAAAACAGCAAATTTATTTGTCTTTAAAAATAAAAAATAAACTAAAAAGTATTACTATTTCATTGTCACTAAGAGAAACAGTACGGAAGCACTGAGTCTTTGAGCACTTTAATCGCTCTTCAAGTATGTTAATTCAGTTCATTGATTATTCTTCTGCAGTTGAAAAGCCACCAGGATAGCAGGAGCCAGTCGGCCCAGAGGACAGGGTCGCAACTCCAAATATTAAAGTTCTTGATAGCAAATATCCCGGTTCTGGCAGAACCAGTGTTAGTGACTTCACACATCCGTAAGAAACAAGTCAAGAACCCACTATTATTTGATCCAGTGACAAGTCTGGTTTCCAGAGCAAGGTAGCTGATGTGCAAGCACCCAATTCTTCAGAGTGTCGGGGGCAGGAAGAGGAAGAGTTGGTCACAGAGGCTGAAATGTAAAGACTGAGTAAAGGGGAACAAAAGAGCAGACTGAAAAACCAGAGTGGCAAGACTAGAAGAGAGAGAGGAACGTACAAAAAGAGAATATGGGCAACTAAATCACGCAGAACACTCAGCTCATTACAGTTAAAAGTAAATACAAAGCAATATGTTAGCTGTATTAAAAATAGCAATGACTTAAAAACAACACCCTTGAATTAGCTCAAAAGTAATAAAAACTCTGAATTACAATTTCTTCTGTGGGAAAACAATGCAAGTTTTCCACATGTAAACAAATTCACTCAGAAGAGAGAAATCAAGTGTGCAGTTCTCTCAGCCCCTCCTTCACTCATGCCCATTCAACCCTTAACAGTATGTGCTTGTGCCAATTGCACCAAAGATAGTGGGTTGATACCAAACATCCAATTGCTCTCCTTATTCTCTGTAGGATTCTTCTCAACACCTTTCAGAAAGAGATAAAGTGACAAACCAATGATGCAACCCTCCTGAGTGTTTCAAGAAGCTGCTGAAGAAGCAGAAAAGGAAGGAGTATTGAGTTTCAACTGCCTGTATGGGTCAGTGTCCTCCCTTCACAACATCAGCCCCAAATCCTCCGTCCCGTCATTATTTAAATAAGCCTCTCCAAGCTGGTCATCTGGGGTGCAGAAGAAAGTGATGCAGATACTCTGAGATGGCATCCCAGTGCCTCCAGAGGAAGGCGAGGAGGATTACAAGGAGCAGCGTAGAAAACGTGCGGCTGCGTGTTTTCATTAAGGGGACAACACAGTTAGCCACTGTGGACACAAACACCAAAAGGGACAGCCATAACAGCCAGCAGCACATTGATTAGTTTTCCTAGTAGAGTCCGTGCTGTGGCGTTCTCCAAACCCTCTAGCTGCACCACCTGCTGTTGCTGGCTGCTGCAGCTCCATCTTGAGATACGCGTCTGACATGCCTCCAGCGCCTCCTACAGGTCAGGGACAAGTCAGTGAAATAGCTTCCGATAACAAAAGCAGAAGCATCATGGTTATTTTCAGTGGAGCTCACCTGAATGTCCCTCGCTCTTTCGTAAGACTGGTAAGCAATCTTCTCCTCCATGCTGGCAAGTTCCTGTTTCAAGTTCAGAATTTCATTTTGGTGCAGTTCTGTCAAGTCATTGAGTTGTTCTTCCAACGTTCACACTGCAAAAGAGTGACACAACAGCAGTACATCACAAACAGGATGATTTCCTTCTCCCCATACAGACCTATTAGTGTATAGGATATGATATGACACCTGTATCGTTCCTCTTGCAAGGCCTCCATGATCATCGTGTAGTCCCGCTGATAGTGAGACTTTAGGTTTTCAAAGGACTCTTCCAGTCGACCTTGGTTTTCCCGGAGCTCTTGGATCTCATGGAGTATAGCATCAAAGCCTGAGGCCTGGCCATGATCCCAGGGTGTTGGCCCTTGGAGCTAGGGGGGCCTCCGGGAGCTCCAGTTGTGCTGTTGACACCTGCAGAGCCGGAAGTAGCGCTAGAACAGTCATCATCACTGCCATACTTTGGGCTGGACTGCAACTGTCCGGTCCCAAGGGCCCTCGCCGTTCCAGGGCCAACACCCTCATCTCCCTGGGTTTCATCCAAGGAATCTTTCAAAGATGCAATGTTATCAGCACTGCCAACTTGTTGCGGATGAGGGAGGCGATTTCTCTCGGCTTAGACACCACAGCTCCAGCGGCAGAATGAGTGGCTTGAGAGAAACTGGAGAGGCCCCCCGTCACCTGTAATGAGTGATTTCAGGTAAGTGCTCAGGCTGTGTCGAGTTAGCAATATGAAAACTAGTTGAACTGCGGTCAAACGGATCACTAAAGTATTTATCACACAGCCTGACAGCTTCAGCAGTTGTCATTAAATAGCCTTAAACACACAGGAACCGCATGAGTCGTCTTACCTTATAACAACACATAATCCTGCAGTTTTAGTGCAAACCATCCACACCCTTTATAAAATCCAGGGCTCTGACCAGATCACTGGAGCTAAAGGTTAATTCTGCACTTTGGGCAAAACAGGAGGTTAACTTCTTCGATAATGGACATTTTCCACCCATTACTTTTGTGTGCGTGAAGTTTAAGGCACAACAATAACTCCACATTATGATCTTCTTATAAGCTCTGAGGCATTCAGGTTTGTTCCCTGCATGGACAAAACTCTCTGCATGACTAGACACCATTATCAGCAAGTAGAAATGTTTGGGTTTTATTCCATGAGCCATACTGGCACACATGAATGGAAAACAGCCATTATTCATTTTTATAAACAGTCTATTCTCAACCAAGTAGTCAGCTCTCTTGACCCCTTTCCTTTTTCTCAATCAATAAATTTAGATGAAATACGGTATACTTTATTGAAAAAAAAGATATGTAGTGTTTTTGTTCAATAAAACCCGCTAAATATTCCTGAGTGGGTTTGGCAACCAAAAAAAACAAAACAAGGAAGGCACCCGGAAAGCACAAACCTTGGCTCCAACATCTTTCAGCCCCTGGTGCATGTCTCGGAAAACATCTTTGGGCTGGCGAGGAATGCCGTTGTGTTCCACCTCTCGAAGCTTCCGGTGGTAGTGCTCGAGTTTCCTCTGCAGCTGCTGTATAGTCTGAGCTGACTTTTGGTTCTTCTTCTCAAACACCTGTTTGATGCGAGCACTCTGCTGTTTGTCTGCATTATTGGCTAGTTTCAGGTATTCAGCCACGTTGTCATCACGTGCAGTTGTTCAATTTTAATTTGTTCTGTGAGTTTGAGGATCTTCTGTTGTAGTTGAGCAATGGCCTGCTTTGTTCGCTGGGGGTCTGGGGTACTGTCAACCACATCATACCCATCTGCACCGTAGGGGAGAGCATTGGGTGACACAGCAGGGCCTGATCCATCATAGCGATCCAGCTGTTCAAAAAATGTGAACAGAAGAGAAGGGTAAAGTTAAAGTTTATCAAGACTAACATTAAAATCACTGTTTGTCAAGATATAACTATCATGCATTATTGTGCGAGCACTGGGTGATGTATTGCTGTCAATACTGTACTGGCAATAATATAAGGCAGTGTTTTGTTTCTGGAAACTAACATACATGCATACAAACCACAAAACCTACATACACTAAACGCATTCACATTTCACAAAAGCAGATGGCACCAGTAGAACAAAAGATGCCTTTTGGCTGTGACTTCACAACATCACTTCAAGGAGTCACAGGTGGAGATGCAGTGACTATTGTGAGGAACAAAAGCTCAAAAATAGGCCAAGTTAACGAAGAGTCGATGAGGAGTTATGACATTATGATTTAAAATTGTCCTCCTCATGAGGAAGGGGTAATTTAGTTAAAAGGCCAGTGCATATTATGTGAAGCCATCAACAGTCGTCAGAGCCTTCAGGCTCAAACTGAAACAAGAGGAGAGGTAAATATAAATCACAAACTGAATTGGTCCCATCATAAGAGCCCCTATTGGAAACACACCAGCTGTTGAGCTCCTTGTACTCTGAATAACTACTGTCAAGTATTTCTGAACCAGTTTAAGTGTAAACCATAAAGATGGAATAAAGCGTTGTGTTGTCTGACTATGTACTGTGCAGGAAGCTGTAGTTTAAATTCACATTGACGGAGGCGATTAGATAGAGCTGCTAATCAATAACATAATAGAGAGGTTTGGTTAAATGCCAGCATGTACCACAAATTAGCCATTTGATTCCATGCATCTGTTACTTAAACTGTAGGTATCTAGCAGACATACACAAAATGATAAAAGTGCAAAAAGGTTCTTGGATAATTAATTTTGTATCTGCCTTTATGAAAGAACTACCAATCATGATTGCATGGCAACCAAAAGACAACCTGTTTCCACCGAGGATGAATCCCAGTAGATGATTATCGATTACAAATAACAGGTCATACTTTTCTTAAGATGGATGATAACACAGGGGGGTGAAATTATTCCATCTTCCACATGACATCTGTTGATTAACTTATTTCCAGCCTCCAGTGAGTTTTGAAGCCAGAGCTTCAAAACAGTGTGCCATTACCTCTCGTATTATGATGCCTACTTCCTCCTAATTTTTAATTCCAGAGATTCTAGATGTCACACTGCTGACATCCAGCCCCCTACTTCAATGGACTATCGTGTGTAAAGATGTTATCATCTGCTGAAATTACTGTGTCAGGTTTGATACATGCATGTTCTTTTTGACAACCTTTACAGTACGACCGGTTTATAACACTGAAGGTGTCGTTTCCAGATTTCTATCAACATTCAATGTAAAAAGAAAACATTTTTGTTTAGCCCTACAAGCCTTCTCTGACCTTAAGTACACTCAGAGACAGCAAGAGTCTAAATTTAGAAAGGCTTAAAGCACATAGACACAAACCACTCAAAGGCAATCGCTGACCTCCCACCGCTGACAGCTCATCTCCCCATTCATCGGTTCATCCAGGCACATCGAAACCATTAACAGCCTTTAACACGTTTGCACAATTCACTTAGTTTTGATATTCTTTCATAGATATTAGCGAATGACTCAGTTTTATCTTCTATTTTTTTTTTTACAGCTTAGTTGCAAACAAATACAATGCAATGCATGAATGCACAGTGTCTCTTTGTATTACGATTTGCATTTGAATGTTTTATGTCCTGAAGCTATTTTTTCTATGAATACAACCATTTCAAGAGTGAATTCAGTATAATTAGGCCATGTTTTGTAATGTGAGTTGTACTGTGCATTTACTAGGACAAATATTAATATATATATATATAAAATTATGAGTTAAGAAGAAAATGAAGTCACACCAAAAATATTTGTATATGAATAGAGGAGATCCGATGATCAGAAGAAGAGGTTCCAGCGACACAATAATGTTGGTGGGGCACTAGTGCATAAAGAAAAAGCAAATGTTCATGAATTTTGTCAGTGCTAACATTTTTCATTGCATTTATTTGACAAATTCTCGAGTTTTAGAACTACAGTTCCCATCATTCTTTAGGGATGCAAGCAGGAAATATGTTGTCATTGAATACATGAGTTAACTATTAGAAACACATTTTTTTCCTATATTTGTTTAAATATTAGCATTTATGAAAGTGATACTGCATTAGCTATTAGCAGTTCCTGATTCCTCAGTGCACAGACAACAATTACTGGATTACTTTATATACACTCAAGAAAACTGCTAAACATGATGAACACAAGACAAGTTCTTAAGTTATAAGAAGCGGCTCTTTTTCTATGATTTCTAAGCACATTTATGGACATTTATCTGTGATGAACATTAGAGACAAAGTGTAAGTCACGCTGATTCCAGGAGTGCGTTTCATGTCTGTGTTCAGATTTGACTAAATTATGACTCGCCAATCGATTTTTTTCATGCGCACCCACAAACTGGCATTCTCGGCAATTGCCTATATAACCTATATCACAAACCTCCCAGTACATCACTTGTACAAACATTGGAATTTCTTCCTACTCTGTTAAGAATGTACTGTTGCATGTCCATGGTTTATTTCTCACCTGGACCACCTGGCAGGACTTAGACACTCACCTTGTCAGGCTCCTCAGTTGAGTGGTAACCAGAGGTTAGCAGAACGTCAGCTAGAGCTGGGCTGCTGGGTGTATCTGTGGTCGAGGAGGAACGTGGGCGTCCAGCCTGCAGCAGGGCTTCATGGGTGCTGCGCCGGTGGATCTGTGGGCTACCTTTCTGGGGAGGCTCCCCGGTGCCCCCCACCTTGCTGCGGCGGCTCTGCAGGCTGGTGCCTCGCTTCATTGGTGGAGCACCTCGGATCTGCTGCAGAACACGGCTCAGAGCTGCGGGAGGGGCGGAAGCGGCAGGGTTGTCAGAATCCAAAGGGAGGGCCAAGGAGGCAGGAGCGTACCCTACTTCGGACCCTACATCAGTGGGTTCGGAGGGAGGGGCGCCTGTGCAGGACGAGACAGAGTCATGTGGGGAAACGGAGGAGCGTCGGCGCTGTGGCTGGAAGAACTGCTTCAGGCCATGGCCCAACGCTCCCATGTTCTCCAGGGCGTTATGGGTGATTTTGGACAAGCCATGCTCTGACTCCGACGCCCTCCTGCCGACCTCCAGCTCCGCTCGGCCTCCCGTGTCCGGCTCCTCTGGACTCTGCTCATTACTACCCTGATCCATCAGAGACCTCCAGTTTCACAGTGAGGTTCTACTTGGGGGTGCAGGGGACTAGCTATGTCCCGTCGACACCCCCCCACCCCCTGAGCGACTTGTTGAGAGCCGGGAAGCAGAGGGTATGTCGCTCAGTTGGGCCTTTTGAGTGGACATGCATCTGTGGCTTGGCTGAATGTCATGCTTGTCTACCATAAAAGGAAAATAAAATGGATTATGACATGCAGCAGTGAGTGATGAACATAATAAGCAGCAGAATATAAAACATCAAGCAACATAAACTGGGTTGACAGACATGACCACTAAAATAATCTTTTTGCAAAATATTCATGATTGAAAAAAACGTTATATTGTCTCTCTGCTGAATGAAAACAGAAAGTACAATTTTTAGCTTTAACAGTATGTGGCATGTCTGGCAGTGCCAACCCGGTAATGCAACAACAGAAAGTCTACAAAATAAACAAGCACTAAGAACAGTTTCTGAAATGTCCATGTTTGGTATATTGCACACGTTTAACAGTCAATGCCTTAGGCTGTTTCTGAAATCACTTTCTATTGTTTGTTTCTGGGCATTCAAACCTGACTGTTCAAAAGCCCTCATTACAGTTGTACAATCACATTTCAGAAAGTATTCATCATGGAAATTAATAATCAACATAACTGAGAGTGCTCTGATGATGCCAACAAAGAGACTACAGTGTGAAAAATGTAAATGAAATTCTAAAAGGGTCTGGGATTATTATCCAATTCTCAACTGATTAAGGTATTCAACGATCCATGGCGGTCTCCTCCTTGCATCTTATTGTATAATAAGGCTACATCCTGTAATGTAAAGGACCATTCCGACTTTGGCCTTCAGATGACAGACCAACATGTAATGAGACAGTGAGAAAGAAAGAAAGTGAAGAGGTGAGAGAGAGAGTGACAGAAAGCTTACCATCAGCCCAGCTTCGCCTCTTCTGACTCACAACTCGGGATTGGCTAAATAGACAGAAATAGAAACAAAAAAAACTAAATAATATTTTCCATACCAAAGAAAAGGATAAGGTTTAAAAAGAGGCATACTGTAGCATCACAGCAGCTCCAGACACTGTTGAAGAAATAATATTAGCTGTACATCGAAACAAACATCAGAACATGGCATGAACGCAATAGTGCTCACTGCATAAGTCATCTCTCATCTGAGAGGGGTTCGGGGTGGGGGGCAAGGAGAGGAAAATAAATAAACGGGGTTACTCAGAGAGAGATCTTCAGTAAATGAATGTGCACGCTATCCTTATATACACATATCTATTATTACATATTTGATCATATATTTCTGACATGGTCAAATGGACATGGCTTTTTTCACAATACCTGTACTGATCTGACACCATCAAGGTCAAGGCCAAACATCTTGCTTTTAAAGATGATGATGATGATCTTAGAAGCTATCATTCAGTATTTTTGCTTCAGTGTTTATTTCTAAAGCTGATATGCCTCTGCATGCTTGAAACACATTGTTAAATAAATCTGAATAGCACCCATTGCTAACAGTTACGACACCTACTTTTTTTCGTAAAGAATACAATTAATTTCTACAATAACAATAGTCAGTTTGAGATGTGCGCCTCCTTTAGTCTTCAAGCACCTGGACAGGCCTGTTTTACAATACATGATGGAAAAAAGCATGTTTCCCTAAAGCAAATATCCAAAGCCCAAAGAGATGGGTCAGACTATAGTACATGGATTATTTTGCAGACAAATGGAAAAACGATTCCACGAGTCAGCACTAAGTATCACTTAACAAGCCAGCAGCACAATCTAGCAACCAAAACCCCTATGAAAGGCTCCATTAGTGCAACACAGTGACTCATTACTGCTGGACCTGCTGTTAGCTCTGCAGTGTTAGATAAGAAAGCACTTTGTTAAAGGGTAGGTGGTAGTGTACAGTACAATAAGGACAAGAGTAACCAAGTCTTGCTGATCAACATGCTGGAACAATGGTTTTGTTTCGAAAATTCAATTACCTTTCCCTTACTGCCGTCCTCATCTCACTCATTACTCAAAACAAATGAATACATCAACAGAAATATTTCAAACATCCCTCCCTCTAGGACAGTACCTTAAGTATAAACATACAGCTGGTATATACTACATATCCTCAAACATAAGTGAACCATAATGAAGTTATGTTGTCTTCACGTATGTATACACTGAGTTTCATGGCTGCTACTTTAAAACTGGCAGGTGTAAGTGCACATTTTACTGGCTCTTGGAAATAGATGTCGGAATGTTAAGGCTAACAATTATCATATATAGACAACTGATTTAACACAGCTTCATGTAAGAATGCCTCAAATCAGAAAAAACAGTTACTCATTTCCTGAATCACTGATTATCGACAGAGACGCGGGACATTCAGTAACTCAGTGTAACATATTGCAGTAAAACCTCAGGACAAGGACATAGGACACAGATATGGAACTATTTCCCTCACCTACAATAAAAATATGATGACGTCCGACTTCTCTACGCTAGAGGGCAAAGTTTTCTTTTCAAAGTGGGTCAACCACCATTCGCCTATCACTATGTACATGCAGTGCTCCAAGGTCACACATCTACAGAGTGTTGTGCATGACTAGCAGCCTTAAGCTAAAATGTGTGTATCTGGAAGCAGGGTGTCCTCTTAGGTCATTGCTATATCGGCATAGGCTTACATGCTTTATTCCAATACATTTTCACATATCACTGAAGATTAGCACTCATTAGTTTCAGATTGTGTTCACAAATTACAACAATGTAATTCATGTTAATATTAAATATAAAAACAAAACTCAGCAAGAGTCAAAGTACAGATAAACATACCTTCAGGCGTGGTCATCAGCAGATGACTTTTGGATCTATTAACACAAGGAAGGGTTTAATCCAAACAAATTTCCAGCACTGCTTCCTTACTATTCTTACAAGTGGAAAACTGGTGGGATAGCTGTCAAACTTTAGTCAGCTGTTTCCATGGACATTTAGAAAAATCACATGCTGCAAAAACAAACCAAAAACAGATGTAAGACAGGGTAAGAAACTGTTTGCTATGAAGGGAATTGTGACATTATGAAGGGGACAACTTCAGACACATGGGTGATGTCCCGATTTATTAAAATGGTATTGGACCAATCTATTGATCTTATACAGAAGTCTCCAATAATTGCTGTATTAATGATGTTCTTCTGTATGACAGAGTAGCCTATTGACATGCTGTTTCAGCTATCTGTGATCATCATGACTAAAGCTTAACCTCAGTATTACTCAATTATTTACATTTGCTGTTCTCCTCAAACTAAATAAATTTAAAAATATGAATCGGCTAAATACACTGGGAAAGGCAGAAATGTTTGGATATTTATACCATCAAGTCTACACGTCCGATGTTTTTTAAGTATCCGCATATCCCACTTGTTACCAATGATTTTGTAAAGCTTCATTATACTAATGGAATTCAATATATATCGTAGACTATAACTATCATAGATTGTATGCAGTTGGAAAACAATCATAATATTAGCTGAATGCATTCTGTCTCCATGACTGATAACCGTCATTTAAAACATTTAAAAGTGTATATAACATCTAAACCAACCAGCTCCTAGATCAGAGGAGATGTTTTGCAGTTGGTGGAAAGCAACTGGCTCAAAACCCTCCAGCCACCATTGTTATTGTGAGGTTATCATCGGCTCCACTTGCATGGTATCACAGCAAGTTGATATAAAGTTGGATAAAAATACAACCAGCATGCATTGTCAGAAGATTTCAGCAGCACAGGACAGCAAACAAAAGTGTACCATTAGCTGGTGTACATAGTAAAACATTTGGGAGGATAAATCCCAGATAGTATTATTCCTATAAGTATTATTGTCATCATTATTATTATAATTATTATCATATATTATTATGAAACCGACTGTACTTTTAATGCAGCCTATTGCCAGACCTGATATTTTAGGGTAATATCATTTGAATAGAATAGAAGTGATTACTCAACCCAAAGGAACTAGTTCAGACATTTTTACAAAAAGATTAAACTAGTCTGTGGCTTAAATGGCAAAAGGAAAAGCACAGGCCTCCAAGGAGTTTTAGCTTAATTAAGTGTGTAATGTTAATTAATAGTGCCGAATAGCCGCATGGGATTATCTGACGGAAAGAGCCACACAAGTGAGAGAAAGTAACTCAAAGATGATTTAACGTTCTCAAAAAGGTGACGTCACCCAGTATCGCGCTCTGAATATATACGCTGATACAGTCATACGTGCATTCCGATGAGATCACCACCCAGTCAATAGTAACAATAAAGTTTAATTTTCTTTATACTATTGCGTAAAACACGAACTTTAATTTAACCTGAGAACGTTAGTGTGTTATCACCGTGCAGCTTAGGTTAGTTAATTAAATTACTCCACAGGTTACAGGTGCATTCGATGGCATTGCAAGGAGGGTAACAGTGGTAACGTACGCTTAACATTTTAAAAGCAGATGGTGTGAGGAAATACATGTTGTACCTGGTAGTGTGTTTTGAGTCACAATAATAAGTTACTGAAATTAGTCCGAGCCCAACGGTTTAACATTAGCTAAAGATAAGAAGAGGATGAAATTAGCAGCTCGCTAGCCAACGTCCGTAGGCCTGGCCTCAAAAGCACTCAAGTGCATCATACAATAGCTGTAAACGTCAATGTAGTTTATCGTTTATTGAAGGGTGGTGCTAACCGTCGTGGTAGATAACGTCCTGAAGAATCGTTGACCCCGTTTCGATGCTTGTCTGCCCCTCTGGTAGCTAGCAGTACCAGCTAACGTGTTGCACCGGGAAGTGTTCGTTTTACTTTACGGACGCACAGACCGGCACTGCTGTGGCGGGGCGGGGCCACGGGCGTTACGCTATGCTGTAGTTAGGTTTACTGAACATTTAGCATAACACCTATCAGAGGTTACATGGTAACCTCTGATAGGTGTTAAAGTATTTATGCAGGTTTTTTACCCCCAAATCACTGGTTTGAATATGATGGTGATCATCACGTGATACACACACGTCCCAGGACAAACCCAATAGATAACTGGTTTACCTGTTCAAATAACTTTTTTAAACACTCTTGCATTAAGAATGTTGGTCATAATCATCACATAACCACAGATGCCATTACTGTTAGACAATCCCTCTGTTGGGCCATCACACTTTTGTATCCAAAATGGAATCTGGAAAGAAAGTACCAACTGTCACAACCAATGTTCACGTTATTGATAAAGAGCTTGAGTCATCATTTATGAGACGTACGTTCATGTCATTATCAGCTCTTCTCCACACGTGGAATTATGTAACTTCATTTTATAGAAATGTAAAGAAGAATCGTGGTCCAGCTGACAACACCACCTGAAACCGCCCTCACAGGTGTGAACAGCTCAAACACACCGGTTCATTTAGATTGGAGGTATTGGGTGGCCATCTGTCACGTACTCCCACCAGCGTTTCTTAATCACACCGTGGAGTCTTGTATTTCACGGTGGAGTATTTAAGTCCGAGCTAGTTACATCTCTCACAGTGCGGTCTGCGCCGCTTCCCTCTTTGTATTGGTACTAATATAGCCGGAGTTTAACTGAGGACAAAGTCTAAATTGTTCTGCTCAAAGTAAGTTCAATTCAATTTGACATATTCTGGTCTGACCGTTCCGTTGTATTATAATCCGGCCTGGGTGTTGTCGCCGAAGTTAAACCTTGACAAAGCACACGCATCCATTAACCTTCTTCGTAATCACTCACATGTAACTACATTTACACATCGCCCATCCAGACTATCCTTGTAACAAAACAGGCGCTTACTCGCCGCCTGGCCACTCAGCCTGTCAGTTAGCAGGCTGGCTCGACTCTCGAGCTAAAAGACATCGCCTCGGCCATGGTTAGCTGCAGGCAGACAGGGCACCTCGCCAGGCGTGGCAGCGACGATTGGATAAACAAGGTCATCCACCGGAGCCCTTGGACAGATCGGATAACAGCATATGGAAACACATTTCATTCAGAGAATGGTTCGCAAAATGTGTGTTTTGCTGGCTTCAACTTACATGGGCGCTGAGAGGATTGTGTTGATGACCGTTCATTTCTCCCGATGGTGGAACACTCCCACGGTGACGTCAGATAGCGTGCTCGACGTCAGAACAGCTGAGCACCAGACAGACAATCCCACAGGATCCATGCAGGTGATCCAGTTAAATTACAGTATTATACAAGTATTATTATTGTTATAGATGTGTACACTGAAAGGGTCGCAAGAGTGGAGCTACTTTGAGGAGATGTCCTCTCTTATTTATTATAAGTTATGCAAGAAAAAAATTGTGAGTAGGCTTTTTGTCCACCACAATGTTATTCCAGGCACTGTTGATAAGGCTTTGAAGTATAACAAGTTGAAATGACGACTATTTGTCGATAAATCAAATAGTTGGCAACTAGTTCGACAATATGTTTTCCCTGTTAGTTGTTGCCCTAGAACATCCTTCATGCGGAGAAATACAATGTATCGAATATATAATGAATGACACTTACCAGAATAAATAATATAAATTATGAATTATATTAATAATATAATAATCACATGAAGACGAAGAAAAATAAACTACAGTATAGGGTGGACAAGTTTCTAGAATCCAGCTACGGCTCTGGACGTCTTTAGCCATTACAGTAAAAAAAAAAAACATTAAACAAAGAAAATCTGTAACTGTGCAGCGTACGTTGCCCTTTAATCTTCTTCATAAATGTTTTATTTGGAGCCCCTCTTGCTAAATGCAAAGCAAGAAAAGTTGACAAAAGAGTCTGTTACAGCCATGGCCAAATCTGAGGTTAACCAAAATGCACAAAGGAGAGTCTGTGAAGTTTCTTGGAGCCGAGTTTGGCCTTTGGTGAGAAGGGAAAGCATCAAATGAAAGGCATGGCACATTACATAGGCTGACGTTGATGTTGTTCAGATGAAGCCGGGTGTGCAAGAGGATCAGGAAATACAGGAATGGTAGTATGAAGAATGAACATAATAATCTTTCAAGGTGTGGGAAATAAAATGGCTTTTGAGCTGTAGGCTTTAGAGTGGTAGCTGCACTGGTTACTGTGGTGGTACCTGGAGGATTGGTTTGAGTTTTTCTCTATGAGAGAGATACTTAGGAGGATATCACAGGGGATGTGTTAGATCTGAGGATGACCATGATATGAGGCTGCTGGATTACCGGTTTGGGACTCTGAAGAGCTTGAGGTTAACCTTGTGGAGGCTGCAGGTGTTTGAGACGGCAAGAAATTATATTGAGGGGGCATCGGAAACTGACTGCTGGGAACACAAGGCTTCCCATCATGCTTAGTGGTGGGAGGCCAGTGTGGTTAACAACGCCTTTGTCCTGGTGGCAGGAGAAGAAGGGGTTTGTTGGATGGAAAATTCCAGGTACTGAAAAGATTCTTGCTACTGGACGTCTCGGGCTCAAGAAAATTCAGGATTCAATGGGTTAAAGTTAACAATATTTAATGGCAAAAGTTAGACAATTTACGTTCACGATCAGGTTATCAACATTGCAATGCTTCAGGGTTGCAATCAACCAATCGTGCAACGCTAGAAAAAAACCAGCACACATTTGGTGATTGAGAAATCCAACACACCAGACAGCCATAATAAACTGTGACTTCGCTCATTCAAAACTGATTCATGTCTCATGACTCATGTTTAATTATGGATCTGGAGGCAGTTTTGAACAGTTGACAAAGTGTTGTCCTAATACGAAGATGCAAGGCTACGAGTGCATCTGTGATATGATACTCATTTCCAGCCACTGTAGAGGGCCTCAGTGGGATTGAATTTGTATGACAGCATCCCCATATTAATAATATTTTGATTATTGTTTGGTTTAACTCCCTCTGTCATGTAATTTAATACGCAATCATATAGCACTAAACTCTGTGGCACAAAACAATCAGCGGCATTGTCGTAGATTGGATCACTTTGTGTTACATTGATAAGAAATGTGAGAGGATCTGAAACTCGGGCAGGGACGATTTGTAGTTCCCTGCTGTGAACCGTGTCATGTTGGAGCAGCAGATGAGTGTTTTACTTCAGGCATCACACTTCTGGGCTGAAGACTGCCCACAAACGGAGGCCTTTGCACAATAACAGCCTCTTTATCAACAGCTTGTCCGTTATTAAGTTGTACGAAAGTCCCCGTGACCACAAAATACAACATAGGATTTCTACAAGGCATGTTGCTAATCAATAAGACTGCCACTGTGTCGGTTCAATGGGTCCAAAGCGAAGGATCACATGAGTTTTGGTGCGAGCAACCAGAACTTCAAATAGATCAAGTGCAAATTCAATTTCAGGAGGGACAACACTAGTTATTTGATCGATGCACGCAAACAGTTTTTCTTAATTAAATTGGGTGGATTTCAGAAAAACAAAGTGCATTGATGAATATTCAGCTAAAAAGGCAGTTAAATTAAATCCAATTGAGTTATATTAAGGCTACTTTTGGTAAACAGGACAAATCAAACATTAGAACAATATAAATACAGTTCTCAATGTTTTAAATCAGCATTTCTGCACATGTCAGCACTTTTATCAAGGGAATTCATATAAAAGTCACACAATTGAAAACAATCATATTCATATTTTTCAGAGGAAGATAATGCAAACTTTCACATATTAACAAAGGTGAACCAAACAAATGCTCACGATGACTTTAATCTGTGAGTTACAACGCTAATCTGATACAAGCAGGAGAGAGGTGTTGACTGGGATGGTAAGAATATTACACATATAGAACAAATATTATAAATCTCTTGTGAAATGCTCATCATATCCATTGGTAATCAGAGTTGTGCTGGAACACATGAACAATAAAATATTCACAGGACCCACACAAAAGTAAAACTGCAATGAATTTGAATCAAGTCAATTTTAGACCAACTCAACTAAAGCAGTTTTTTCTTAGAGGCCATGTCTTGCGTGACATTATGTGGTTGTGTCATTTCATGAAGACTAGATGATAGAGAGTGGGTTAGAAGTGGTGCTCCGGCCACCAGAGACAGCTCACAGGTCTGAGAGATCATCTTCAGACCATGCTGAGTGCGTCACTGCTGAGAGCGCTGAGTTACACTCTTCCTTCTGATGTGCAGCAGCTGGAGACCCAACTCTACCATTATAATCACTCTTAACACTGGGTGACTGTACCAGTTCTTTAAAATGCAGAAATAGACTCTGTATCCAACTTCCACCAGCAGCCAACATCCGCTGGAGGTAAAGTTATTGTGCCACCATTTCCATCAGCGGTGTCTGCTCCCATAGCTTGTGTCCAGGAAGGAGGTGGAGGTGTGAACAGCCTTCTGCGACCAGCTGTCCGCGGTGAAGGGGCGTCGTCAATGCTGCGCCTGAGGTTAATAGGAGATGGAGGCCGCATGTCAAATTCTAAAAGAATACATTCGCGTTCACCATCTTATTTTTCAGAGCTGATATTGCTAACAGGGTCCGTCTTGTATGCTGGGGTAATGGTAGACGGTTGATCATCATATGGGCACATCAAGTTGTTGCTGAAACCTGTTCTAGACAGGTTATAGTTTGCCCAGTTACTTGGCATCATGTTTTCCCAGGTTTTCTCTGATTTCTTAGTGCCCTTTCTGTATGCTGGCTGAGACCGTACCCATAAGCTGGTCTCCTCCACCGCTTTAGGCACTTCCCTTCTGCCCCTTGATTGACCTCTAGATAGTGTCCAGAAGATCCAAGATCCCAGGATAAGCAGTAAAAATCCCCAAGATAACTCAAGAATTCTGGCCCAAAACTGATTGAACCACCAGCCCCAGCCAAAGCGCCTCCAGTTCCCCAGAAGCCCATAAAGCCAGAGGAGACTATACATCTACAGGCTGAAGCACATAAACCCAAAGAAGGTGCATACTGCTGTTACTTTCTTTGCACGCTTCTCAATCCCCTGTGAAAGAACCCACTGATGAGGTACAGAAGACCTGAGAAGTGGCTGTAGATGAGAAGAAGACTTGCCAAAGATTCCCATGCAGAATGGGAGACCCCAGCATATGGTGAGGGTCTGTAGCAACAGACTGAGTGCTGGGGATCAAGTTGTAGAGAAACGGTCTGCTACAAGTACAATGTGATATAGCCATGGCCCTCCAACCATCCATGGGTGCTGCAGCTTTAGCAGGAAAAAGTAAAAATGTCATCCATCTGAGTGTGACCAGAGTGCTGCCAGAGTAGCACGAGAGAGGATCTGACGGGTGCCATAAGGATCAAGCAGAAGGAGGACACCACGCAGACTACCACTCAGCATCAGGAGAGTGTTTGCCAAAATCAGGGTGTCACAGCGGGGATGACGAAGAGTGCATGCACCTGCCAGTCCCATAACTTCCAGGACTGCCATCAATATGAAAAGGCTGACTGATCCAAAGACATGTAGTTCCCAGGCAAATGTCAGTGTGCGCCTCATGTCATCCCAGAGCAGATTGGTGCCATTAGAGTTTATGAGAACAACGCCAGGACTCAGACCAAGCACACAGGGAGCGGGAGAAAGAGGAAAAGTCTTATTTTTTATGCTGGAGAAATCAATGTTTAAACACATATTTTGAATGAATTCTGTAATTTACTATGTGGCTAATGGAGAGTATTTTTATAACATTTGATGGCTGAAGAAATAAGAACTGACTGTTTGTAAGGCCTTCTCATCATGTACACTTAAAGAACATTGAAATACAACCCAGCTTGGCAAAAACATGGAAGTTCACAGCATGAACTAGCCTGATCGGTCTGTGAGCTTGCCACTTCAATGATATGCACATCACACATGGCAGGAAAGAAAAATCATAGGTGATTGAAATGATTTTGCATCATAATATTATATACAGCATGTCATACTTTTAGTACAACCTCAGGTAACTTTAGATGAATGTTATTTCTGTTGAACAACATGTTTAAGAAATGCCTTGTCTCCTGATTTAAGGTTCAGAAAATATACAAAAGTGCACACATAAAAGCATTAAAGAAGGTTTACCGCCAAGGGGGCCTCTAAAACAAGCGGGCGATTTTCCAATTCCTCTAACTATTAGCAGTCGTTTCACAACATCACCAAAACACAATAGCCCATTGCCGAAATAAGCTGTCCTTTAAACTAAACTAAATATTGTTTAAATGCTCAATAAAACCAGATAAGTCAGATGTACCTGTGATTCCTTTTGCTCTTCTTTCTTATAGTGCGTCATGGGTAGCACACCACCTCTAGATGCAGCGTCTGCTTTCTGATGTACAAAAAGAGCATCACAGTGAGGGTTTGAACCCACAATCGTGCTCACACGTCGACGTCTTATTCTATTACTGCACCGGCTGGTTACTTGGCAGCCTCACATCCTGATGTCACCTGAAAAGAACGGTTGCGAAATCAAAATACCAGGGACAATTCTCTGGGGGGAAATGCATTGATAAGCATCTTCTGAGGGGTTGTTTTCTTCACATATGGAGATTTAAAAAAACAGAAACATTATGTGTATTTATTAATTGATTATTAATACAAGCCCACAAGCCTCACCTGTCGTTGCACAGCTGTGTTACGGTGAATCCTTTTTCTAAAGGATCGCATTAAGTAGCACAAAGTCACATGATGTGATTATGTGAAGAAAGACAAGAAAGAAAGAAATGTACACTTTTATTTATCCCCGTGGGGAAATTCTTCTCTGCATTTGACCCATCCTTAGTTATTAAGGAGCAGTGGGCTGCAGTGAAGCATCCGGGGAGCAACTGGGGGTTCAGTGTCTTGCTCAAGGACACTTCGACATGCAACTATGGGGAGAGCGGGGATCGAACCGGAGACCTTGTGAAGTCAACTAGACACGCACACTCTTGTATTGTTTCATACCAACTCATTGGCTTAATAGCTTTAAATGTGAGGGCCAAACATGACATATGGACAGTTGGCCAGAAGTGATGCATGCTACGTTAAAATATATGCAAAAGCCTCTAAGTCATAGCCACTTAGATAAAAGTGACTATGTTTTCACTATTATTGTAAGCAATTTTATTTCCGAAAAATATTAAGGATATACGTGTATTACTCCCTCCACTGTTTCCACCGGAGAGCCCCTGCAGTCTGCAGTGAGTGTGGGAATTAACTCTTTCTTATCCAGAGTGCAGAGGACGGCGCCTATGCACACAGTGCATCTATGTTGGTCCACCTTAAGACGGGCAAGAGGCAGTTTGTTGTTGAGAGAACTGGGGGAGGCCCTCAGCAGCACATGCCTGGCTCTTTAAGGCAGACTGGGAAAGTTAGATTGTGTTAAAGGTACATGCATTCTAATGTTTATCATCACCAAAACATCCCTGGAAAACGTTTTAACACTGCTGCAATATGTATAATTGTTTGTGTCCATTTTAAATGACTCAACTTGGTTTCCATACTCTTGTTGTATGGAGTCAACGATATAGTGATAAGGGAAGTATTCTGACAAAATAAGGTCCATTTACTAGCGTATTTTTTACCTTTCAAAGTAATTTCACAGGCATTGTGGCAAAGAGATTATTGTCACAGAATTCGGCAGGAAAACAATAAATATTGAAGTGAAGTGTCAATTTGGTTATCATTTTAGAGAAACACACTCAATGAGTACTTTCATTCAGATGTAACATCCAACTATGTCTGCCGGTCTTATCTATCTATCTGACCATCCATATTTTCCCCACTCTGCTTTTCAGTGCCAGATAATAAAGTAAATATTAGGTAGCATTTGTAATAATAGTGGTCAGGTAATATTGTACCAGACTATACTAATAGTGTATGGCTCTAAACCACCCAATAATTGTTTTGGGGATTTTTGATTTAACAAACCAATTACAAACCAATATGATGAAGCATCATTATCCGAGCCTACAGTTTGTGAAATGCTGTAAATGCCTGTAAACCTGTGCCAGCATGGCTGGTGTAAATGCCATGATGCGCCTCTCAGAATGGGAACACCGCGGCGGGCGGTCACTGGCTGAGCAGTCTGGAGAGGAGTCGCGTTGTTTTTTGGGCCTAACTTCCGTCATTTTATATCTCACGGGATAAAAACGGAGGAGGTTTTCGCATGTGTCGCTGTGAAGTGTAGGTTGTTGTAATACCACTCCGGGTTTATATGGATACATAAATATTTGCTCTGCTAGAGCTGTGGAACTTGTTTTACACCGTCGCGTACGTGGATCTGAAATAAGCAGACGTCAGACCTCGCCCGCTCGCTGCTGCTGTTACATTTTTTATCGCAATCTAATCACCGCATTGTTTGCGGGATTATACCGCCGCTGTACGCACTATGTGGTTACGTGAACGGTGTGGTGACAGTAGCTGTTAGACGTTTATCGGTTTTTTAGTTTTAAACACCGTGCCTTGGCGGAAAGGAGAGGATTTGGTTTTATTTAAGGTAGCATGACAGGATCCAGAGCCGTCGAGCTAGCTAGCTAATGTTAGCACGATGTTAGCTAGCTTCATGTTACGGTTGCAATGAATGGACTGCTGCTTTAATATCTGTTCATCTGTGCTATGAGGAAATGTTGATTTGCACCATTTTTACATAAATTAGATATCACTCTGGCTTTCGGCGTTGTTAAATACAGTTAACAGTTGCTAGCAAGAGGACTGTCCATATGGGCTGTGACCAAACAGTGCCTCGCTAACATCGGGAAGCTAACTGGCTAACTAGCTAGCTGTAACGTTGACACCATTATCATACAGTCGGGACACAGAGTCGGGCAACTAATTTGTTCGTGCCCTACAAACATTTAACCAGAATCGTCGTTCGTATTGTAACAATTTACCGTTCGCTAAATCTGTGACTGTGATGGCTAACTAGACAAAGTTGAAGCGAAGCTCAGTTATTGTGTTGCAAGCCAAAATGCACTTTGTCCCGTGTACTATGCTATACCAACGTCCACCTATTGAACCAACATATATTGAAATGACATTAGTCAGCTAATTATGTAATGGCTATATAAGTGGACTCTCCCACTCCCTGCATGCGAATATTCTTCTTTTATGTGTGTGTGCTTTCAATGCATTGTGATTGTGAGCAGTTTGGGACTTGGCGTTAATTATATTCTCAAATGTTGGGAAATGCATCTCTCTAGGTCAATTGAGGATGAATGATCAGGACAGTGGGGTTGTCTCCTTTGATGAGTATGTACGGCAGAAAGCCCGCACTGTTCCTCAGCACAGGATGAAGGAGTTCCTGGAGTCTCTCGCCAAGGGCCCAGAGGTGCTGCAGGAGTTCAGCCAGCAGGGAGGGGCAGCCACCACCACAGCCATGGTGTACCAGCAGCAGGGTACCAACTGTGTGTACACAGACAGCACAGAAGTGGCTGGCTCTCTCTTGGAGCTGGCGGGTCCGGTAAGTGCTGGTCCCTTTTTTATTATGAAAGATAAACAATTATATTATTGATTTTCTTCACTGTGGCGTAATCTGCTGTACTTCATATATGTAAATGCTTTATGACCGATACAGGTGACCTCGGCAGAGATTTCACCGCATCTGTCCGTGCATCAAGAGTCTGAACAGCAGCTTCAAGTGCAGGTTGGTTTATATGCCAATGCCACTTCTTATATTATGGCATACCTTGTTTTAATTGCACAAGACAAATGGGGTCGTGCAGGGCCCAGAAACACTGTCATGACTTGCCAAGAGGTAAACGAATAAGAAGGCAGTGTGGTGTTTTGAGTCTTTAAGTTCAGTTGACGAAGTAACTTTGCTCTCAGATCTGATAATGTGGAGAAAAGGTGAGGAAGAATTTACAATTCCAATTCAGGACCAACATGTCAGATTCTGTTAATCAGTTTTCACTTATAATTCTTTGACAATATAGCTGACAGTACTTCATGCTTTTTTTTAAATGTTCAAAGTAATATATTATATTGTTGGTTCTATTTAGTAACTCCAAATATACAATTGTAGTAATTCATCTATATTACTATTACTATTCATATATTTTTTTAATGTAAGGTATTCGTTAGTCCATTGAGTAAAACATTTACTTAATTCTTTAATAATTTTCTACTGGTTATTAGCCTCCATGTTTACTACCGCTTGTTAGGAGGCATGGGATCAATCATTCACCTTCTCTCTACTACTGCACTTGTGACTGTCACTCTGTCCTTACATTTGTATATATGACTAAAGCAAATCATGGTACATTCCACAATAGACAATTAATCCATAGTGGAATTTCAGTATAACAAAAAACATACAGTTGTGTAACTTTTTCTGTAAAGAACAAATCATTTATTGGGTTAAAGTCAATAAAACTGACGTGTAGACTCTTCGACCTGCTCATTGTTGATGCCTTTATTGATAGCTTTTGTAGTAGAGCAGCTTCACATTTTATTATCAAAGGTGTAATTAATTTGAAGATAAACTCACATTACCCTCTACATTTTTCCCAGAAAAGAGTAGTTCACAGTGTAACAATGAAAAGAAAAAAAGCCATTTATTGATTTGACTGTTGACAGACCTGTTTATTTTTCCTCCTCTCCCTCTGTTCCAGGTTCAGATTCAGGAACAACAAGGCCAAACAGTTGGCCAGGTGCTTCAGGTGGCCTCCCCCTCTCAGCAGGACCTGCAGGGAATCTCAACAGCCCACTTTGTCCAGCAGGGGGAGCTCACAGAGGAGCAGCAGCAGCAGGTACAGGATTTATTTAAACAGTCGCCCATATCAAGTGCATTCATGTGATTCTGGATTTTGACTGTCAACTGTGTTCCACAGATTCAGGCGCAGCTGGTTGCAGCTGTAGCTGGAGGACATCAAATCCAGTTGTCAAGTGGACAACAAATCCAGTTACAAGGAACACAGCATATTCAGCTGCCAGGCGGCCAGCAAATTCAACTTGAGGCCGGCCAACATATTCAACTACAGGGAGGCCAACAGATTCAACTACATGATGGCCAGCAGATTCAGCTACAGGGTGGCCAGCAACTTCAGCTACCGGGTGGCCAACACATTCAGCTACAGGGTGGCCAACAGATTCAGCTACAGGGTGGCCAACAGATTCAGCTACCGGGTGGCCAACAGATTCAGCTACCGGGTGGCCAACAGATTCAGCTACCGGGTGGCCAACAGATTCAGCTACCGGGTGGCCAACAGATTCAGCTACCGGGTGGCCAACAGATTCAGCTACCGGGTGGCCAACAGATTCAGCTACAGAGTGGCCAACAGATTCAGCTACCGGGTGGCCAACAGATTCAGCTACAGAGTGGACAGCAGATTCAGTTACAGGGCCAGCAGATTCAACTTCCAGGTGGCCAACAAATTCAGCTACAGGGTGGCCAGCAAATTCAACTTCCAGGTGGCCAACAAATTCAGCTACAGGGTGGCCAACATATTCAGCTTCCAGGAGGCCAACATATTCAACTACAAGATGGTCAGCAGATCCAGATTCAGACCATAGAGGCCATGTCTCATTCGCAGCAACAGGACTCTCCCAGAGAGGCGGAGAGGAGATCTGCCACTCTCTCAACTGTTCTCCAACCTGCTAAGAAGCGTAAGGTGGATGTCCCTCTTGCTGTGTCATACGCTGTTCCACAGGGCCAGCAGGTGGCCACAGTTCTAGCCATCCCTCAAGGGCAACAGCAAAGCTATGTGTCCCTACGACCAGATTTGCTCACTGTTGACAGTGCACAACTGTACAGCACAACAGGAACCATCACAGGTCCCACAGGTGAGACTTGGACCATCCCTGTGTACTCCACTCCACAGCAGCAAGGGGTAACTCACATTGCCATACCACAGGACACATACAGCACAATGCAAGTTACCACCACCAACGGTAAGGACAAAATGTCCCCCAATTCCTCATCAAGGTCCACAGATGTGCAGTCAGCCTCCGCTGGGACACAGGAAGAGATCGTACAGACCCTGTTCCCGGCTCAGTTCATGAACGGGAACATTCACATCCCTGTGGCAGTGCAGACCGTAGGAGGAACTTACAACGCTACACAGTCGGTACACATATGGGACCCAAATCAACAGCAGAACCAAGTAGAAGAGGGACAAGAGCAGCAGCTCCATCTGCAGGTTTGAATTGATATTTCCATGAACTGATGTGTCCTATGCTCTGTACCCTGTTTTTCCATAGCTTAATGTATAAAATAGATAAGCAATTAAAAAATATTTCTTATCCAGTGATGAGGATGAAAAACATGGTAGACATGTATCGTTAAAGTCAGGAAATTGTTAAATACCTGAAATCTACCAATTCAAAACCACTGATAGGCTTTGAAATCGCCCTGGTGTCTGTTTGTTAAATCACAAGTGATTTTTACACTTATTACAAAGACCCATTTCATCCTTGCTACCCTTTTTTCCCCACAAACTGACACTTTTATTTTGGTCTCCTGCAGGGCCATATGGAGGCAGAGGGTCAGGCTGAACCGCCTACAGAGATTATGGTTCCTATCTGCCTAAAGCCAGAGGAAGGCCTGGAGGTGTGGCGCCTTTGGGTCAAGCGAAAAAACACTGAGCTAAACAAGCAGGAAAAGACTAAGCTTGCACCCATCGGACGTAAGTCAAGTCACTATTTATTTTTTTAGCACACTTCCGTATTTTACATTGTCAAACAATGATATTTATTATTAGATCTAGATGAGCTTTCAGTTTTGTTTTGATTCCCAATATATTCGCTGTTAATATTGTTCTCCATAACTTTTCTGCTTAGCACTGGGAACTAAGCATGTTTCCTTATTAGCACTAACTAAATCTTTGCCTCTGCTCGTCTCTCTGTGGTAGGTCGTCAGCCACTGCGTTTTCAAGAAGACTTGGTGTCCAGCGCAGTAGCGGAGCTAAACTTGGGTCTCTCCCTGATGACGCAGGAGGCACGAGGATCAGACGAAGAGCAATTCACATCCGATGTTCTATACTATGTTTTTTTGTGTATACAAAAGGTTAGTATCCCAATGCTCAATGATGTATGGTGCCAAAAGGCTTTCTCCTTAAAGATTTTCACCAGCTTTTTTTCTTCTTCTCAGTATCTCTTTGAAAATGGCCGTGTGGATGATATTTTCTCTGATCCGTATTACACACGTTTTTGTGGGTGTTTACACAAAATCCTAGATGGTTGGAAACCCAGTGTCCATCCTTTAGGTAAGAGAATCAACATTTATATTTCATTTCATTTGATTGTTTTATAGAACCAATTGCTCATTGTGTGTTTTCATCTTAGGTTATGTCATCCCAAGTCACGTGACAGAGGAGATGCTGTGGGAGTGCAAACAGCTTGGTGCACATTCACCAGCCACATTGCTCACAACTCTAATGTATTTCAACACTAAGTGAGTAACCTCGTCTCAGCACTGAATGACCTGAATCTGTTCTCTTTAATCAGACATATATTTGAGATGTAATTACTGTGTGTGGTTTGTCACAGGCATTTCCACCTGACAACACCTGAACAGCACATGAAGGTAGCTTTCTCGAAGGTCCTAAGGCACACAAAGAAGAATCCCGCTAATGCCAAGGACAAAGCAACCAGCATCCGCCTTCTCAAAGGACAAGGTCTAAACGGCACAGGACAGAAAGGTGGTCAAAACAGTAAGCCACTTGTGGAAATCTTGCGATGATTCACAAACTTTGACAACAGAAGTTCCTGTTGCTGACCTATTATGTCTGTTTCAGGAACTGATGACATGTATGAAGAGCAGGCCGAGGACCCTGAGAATCCCCTTCGCTGCCCCATTAAACTTTATGACTTTTATCTCTTCAAATGGTGAGTGACTCAACCACAAATCCTGTGTGATCATTCTTCAGTGTAAATATATTGGAGGAAAAAAAACTGAACTCCCTTTTCTTTATTGAATGGTCCTTTTCCAGTCCTCAAAGCGTAAAGGGGCGTAATGACGCATACTACATGACTCCAGAGCCGGTCGTTGCGCCGAACAGCCCAATGTGGTACTCATCTCAGCCCCTCACGACTCAGCAAGTGGAGCACGTGCTGGCACGCATCATTGTGGTCCGAGAGATCCAGGAGATCATCAGCGTTGGTCCGGATGTCATGAGCTAAATTGAGAGGACTCTGACTGGACTCGTGGGAACTTGGTCGCCTGTCACTGATTGTTGACTATGCAGTATCCATCCTGACTCTGTAAACCCCAATGACCACCATCTCAAATCAAAGGGATCAATCATTATTTCTTTCTGAGTGCATCACAACAGCAAAGATTTTCTTTTCTATTTTCAGCTGATTGGTTGGACTGTTTTTTCTCTTGACTACCTTTTCTAAGCCATTGCCTCTGTAACCTTTAAACTGGCAAGTAAGTGAGACTTTCGTCTCACCCCTGCTGGACTAGGACTGACCTCAGCAGAGGCGGTACATTTTCCTGTAAAAATATCAAAACAATGAGGATATTTAACCCTTCACTACTTAACCTCACAGACCATTTACCAAAGTCTCTTCAAAGTCCAACGACATGACATCTTAATGGACAATTATAGAGACCACTTCTCACGTTTTTTTTGTATACTGACTGCATTTTGGACCATGTATTGATACGTTCAAAGCTGAAGAACTTGTGCCTGTTTTAAAAAAATAACGACATAATTTATGCTTGTGGATCATTGAGTGAGTTGTTCCTCAGATATTCACAAGGTCAAAGTGCTATATTATAGTCATTCAGGAGATTGGAAACCTTTTTTCTCAGGTCAAAGCTAGTGATTTGAACACCTTAAAGGATTTTTGCCAACTTATTCCTGTATGTATAGTAGGTTATTAAACAGAACATACAGATGGAAATGCCTTTGTTTAGCTAACGCAGTGTTAATCCTTGTATCAAAAGTCATGAGAATTGAAGAATGAGGAGGACTTAGGGCTGAGCTGTCTGTGGAAATGTAACTGAACTTTGAAATAAGGATTAGTTGGACCTTTTCAAGAACCGTATCCAAACCCCATTGGTGCCTCCCCGAGATGACGTGTACATTTTAATTTGGATTACTACATTGACAAATAGTTGTGATGCAGTTCTGCTTAATTTGTTTATTACTAAAAATGAGTTGTATAGCATTGTTCAGTCATTTTCCATCTGATCATTTTATGACTTCATAAGAGTGGTATTTTTGTGGGTCAACACAGATGTTAGTATCACAAAAAAATATTTAGTCATTGGGTTAAGTTTCTTAAATGAACCTTTCCGTTTAATTCATTAGTGACAGGGCTGTCAACTCAAACACATTGACAGTATGAAATTGCACAAGGTAAAACCTCAGAAATACAATCCCAAAGTTAACGTTTCTAACATTTTCTAACTGGGAGAAAGACGAGGCTTTTTATACCTGGTATCTATAACTCGATTGATATGCACGCACATTTTGTTTAGAATAAACTGCTGACATCTGAAACTTGTGGAAATGACAGCAGGATAAACAATATGGTTCATATAATCAAGGGTATTTGAAGATGTAACAATGTGTCCAACCTTTACTGTCCCCAACAACCTCCATAGTCTCGTTTAGCCAATTGTTAACAATCGTTTAAAAGACATGCAAAGTCCTAAAGAACATTTAAATCTTTAAAACGTGTCAACATTTTTTAAAAAGGACTTTGAGACAAAAGAACCGGAAGGGCAATAATGCCAACACATTTCTGGGTTTTAGGACTGCAGCACTCTACAATCCAGCTTGGTATCATTTTATTTCCCATTTAACTTAAATGGCACATGATACACTTTTCCCCCCCATTGGAGTCTGACATTCACAGCTGATGTTGAATCCATTTAGACATCACTTGGCTTGCTGAAGTGGTTATTTATAGTCCTTTTCATCAGGAAAAGTTAAATGCAGCCGATTCAATGTTTGTATGAAGTACTTTGGGAGGGGACAGGACACACTTATGTCGGCTCGATTGGTTCCTAACAGCATCATCTGTCGAGCAAGCACATGAAGAGGAAGGTACCGGATCTTGCGCTGTTCCAGTCCAAGCTTTTCCAGCACACGTTCTGGTAATTTCTGTGCACCAAAATGAACATATTAGTGATTTATTATGTAAGACACTGATACTAGCTCTTGCAGAAATGTAGGTCCTCCTATTCTATTTGTATATGTTGAATAATATACCCAAGTGCAAGCAACAAAAAATTATGTTCCACACTTGCTGGTGAATGAAATTACCCAGCAGATTTAAAAAGCCAATGTTTTGGATGCCAACCGGGTTGGTTTTAGAATCAGTAAGACCTTAAGAGTTGCAGGTTTTCAACAGGTTTCAAAGTGAGAAGCGTAATCAAAATGTTTGTTATGTGGGAGGAATAGGAAAATACAAGATGCAGGTTGGCTCATCCCCAGCCCATCGTGAGACAGTTAACGGATATGCCTCAGTTTGTTCTCTTTTCATCAACGCTGAGATCAAAGAGCAGCTGATGATACAACACTCTTGTTTAAGGGGCATTTGCTGATTGTTAGCGGTGTGCCGCTAACATTCTACTGGCATTCGTTACTTGTAAACCTGCTCTATGTGGTATATTGTAAACATATTTTACCTGGGGTGCCAGTTTGTTCCAGTCAGAATATTTGTGGTCACCAAGAATGGGGCATGTCAGAGCAAGTGCCATGTGAACTCTCATTTGGTGCTTCACTCCTGTAGGCATAAGAAAGCAGACACGTAGAGCATTTTTTGTTTACCAACATGAATTTGTACTTAATTCCTGTGACAAAAAACCCCCACCAGTCTTACCAGTAAAAGGCTGGAGCTCCACGAGGCTGCAGCCACTGCTGCTGTCCAACACTCTGTACTTGGTCACTGCAGGATGTGCTTGCCGATGGGCACGGACTTTGGTCATACCGTCGCCCGCATCATTCATTCTGAAAAGAGGACTGAGAGCCATCTGAAAAAAGAATTAGAAGAATAAGTTAAAATGAAGAGTTCCATAATAACTTCAAAATCAATCATTATTAAATGGTAAATTAATAATTTACTTGAAACCACTGTAAATAGCCCATATACAGTGTTCAATTTACTGTGTAAAATGAAACAGAAAAGACAGTAGCTCTTTGCATTTGTGAAGCCTAAAACTGGTACAGCAACTACAGCAATTATATTTGGAGTAATTTTTTCTGTAAGATGATTACTTGACAAACAACTAATTTTTACAGCATTAAAACCACAGAAGAAGAAACACCTTGTAGTGTGGACGAGAACCCGTGACCTCTCTCTCTATGATGGGAATGTCAATCACTCCTTGTGATGGAACAGGTACACCGACTGTGATGACCCTGAGCAGGAACAGTAAATACATGAAAGACTAACAAACGTTTTAAAAGTGTAACCTCTTTTCGTCCATCCCCACATTACAACTGCATCTTACCAGTACTTCCTTTGCACTTGGTTATTTCTGTTAAGGTTGAGTATGTGCTCCACTATTTTTTCACTCCTGGCCAGCATGAAAGCTCCAGTTGTTTCCTTCTCCAGCTTAAGACAAGGGAACAGCTGAGAATCAGACTTGATCTTCATCCCATCCATCATTTTGGAGAGAACAGGAAGCACCGAGGAGATGGATGTGGCCCCATTATCATCTGAGAATAACAACCTCAAATGTGTGATCCAGATGTTCCAACTTCAGCATTATTTGACATGTCTACCAATAGTGTGCACGTAAAACCTATTCCAATATTGATTCTGTAATACTAGACGGTATGCTCTCGTCATTGGTATAAAACCATGTCAATATATCAGCAGACCAATATTATTTGCAGTATGGGCACTACAGTATTGCACGTTGGCAGATATGCAAAGTAATTTAGGTCAGCAATTTAAGATGTGCATCTATTATCCATTAATCTGCTGAATATTATGTTGGTCTATATCAGAAAAAAATTTCCATCAGAATTACTCAGATCCAAAGATGGCTACTTCAAATTGCTTTTTCTTTTCCAACCAAGAGATATTCAAGTTAACACCAGACAGACACTTTGCTTGAATAATGACAAACAATTAATTCACAATTATGCATCAACTAATCGTTTCCGCTCCTAAGAAATCCCCCACTTAAAACTTGTGCCATAAACTCTCTTTTACTGTAACGCTACATACCAAGTCAGTGTAGATCGATGATGCTCACCTCTGACAGGAACACCATACGGTTTGTTGATCACAACTACATCTTTGTCCTGGTACAGCACGCCTCTGTGGAGGTGTTTGGCCAGAACGTTCGGGTGAACATGTTGTAGCTGCAGACTGAACCGTTTCAGCTCCATCACCCTCTTCTGCTGGCCCGACAGCGGAGGCTCCTCCGACTGTGGCTTCGACTTCTCCTGCTGGACCTTCTGCGCCAGGTCGATCGCCCTCAGCCGGGGCTTCTCTCCCGTGTCGGAGCCTGTAGCCGGTTTAGCGGCGGCGGCATTGCTTCGGCTCCGGGAGTTGGTCGGCGGTTTGACCCGCGAGAAGGCGATGGTCAGGCCGGAGTTAAAGTCACTACAAGCTAGTCTTCTACAGCTGTTCATTGTTGCGTTAGACAGTTCACATGCGCTTAGAGACGCAAACAAACTCCAGAGGACACATGCTCTTGGTTTTTTTTTTCTGCTTCCGACTTCCAGGCTGCACCTTTCAGAATAAAAGGCAAGAAAGGCGCGCACACAAAAAAAAGAAAGAAAATACAAAAAAAATCAAATATTGTAATAGTTTTTTAAATGAGTTTGGTAAAACCTACACTCGTTCAGTCAAATAAGTGCACTTTTGGGATCTAGGGTTTTTTGTTGTTATACACCAAAATAACAATGTTTGATCACAATCAAGCGTAGCCGCTCCAAACAAAATGCACAAAATATACACAAAATAAAACCCCAGTGAGGGTAGAAAAAAATATATGAATGACCTTCAAAACCAGTTGTAAACACGGGGTTGTAAATCGTAACGTAACTATCTATGCATGTAGCACACATTTCCTGTCGTGGTGTGTCGTATTTCCTGTTTCTTACAATGGGTATGCTTGTCCCACCGCCCCACTCGCGGGTTCGTTGAAGCTCCTGACCGTAATGGTGACTGAGAACCCCGACCTCCTGGCAGACAATGGCACCCACATCGAACGCCGAGTTGCTCCATGGGTGCATTTTGTAACCGTTGGTAGTATTTGAGTTTGACTGAAAATGTAAGATATTATTTTTGCGCAAAGGCTCTTAAATGATATCGCTCGTGGACTTCATTAAATGAGAGGGAGCTGATGGAGATATTTGCTACTTTGTAGCGAATGCTGCAGACATGAAGATCACGGACAGCGTGGTTAGAAGTTTCAGGGTTGCCCGAACATATCGAGTAAATTCACAGAAAGTCAACTGTGTGGACTTTAGCCCAAATGGTGAAAATGCAATAGCAAGTAGCGACGACGACTGCATTGTTTTATATGACATCCGAGAAGGAAAGTAAGTGGCCACTGTTATTACATTAAACCCAGCAACTATCTAATGCATTTACGCCCCACATAAATGAAAAGAATGATCAATTCCCATATATACATTGTTTAAATATCCTCAAATGAATTGATCCACATGAATGTGTCTGGACCATGGCAGTGCAGCACGTTCACTGCGGTTCATCATGTGATCAAATGATTAACAGGTTTACATATTCGGTTCTTTCCCAGACCTGAAAGGACCCTGTTCAGCAAGAAGTATGGAGTAGACCTCATCCACTACACCCATGGAGATGCACAGACAGTCGTTTACAGCTCCAACAAACTAGATGGTAATAAGCAAACAAACATTAGAAACTAAAATATGATATAAATGTATGTGCTCTGATATGTTTTGGAAAATACAATATTGATTTTGTGGCTTCTAGATACCATCCGATATTTGTCACTCATTGACAACAAGTACATCAGGTATTTCCCAGGTCACACGGCAAGGTGAGTAAAAAGGAAAGAAATGTTGTGGTTTCTGCAACCACAACTATTTCCATAATCAACGAGGAACATCAGAAAACAGCAAACAATGCTCATCACAATTCATCAAATGGCCTGTTTTGTTCATGCAACAGTCCAAAACTCAAGATATTTGGTTTACTTTAATGTTAAGATAAGGGGGAAAAGAAACTCATCACATTTGAGAAGCTTTTTACTTAATTGATTATCAAAATATTGTCGATTACTTTTCTGTCAATCCATAATTTATCTAATCGTTGCAGCTCTAATGCACATCCTGTAACACTTGTTTACTGGATGTCATCTTAAACCTTGAAGAAGTTATAATGTGCATTGATTCAAGATGTATTTTTATACTTGAATAGGCAACAAATACAAATATGGAACAAATGCATTCAATCAAATTTGTACAGCTACACAAAGAAATATGTATTCTTAAAATAAACACAGAATATTAGCATGTTTACCTATTTATTTTCTCCACAGCAACCAGTTACCCAGTGGCCCACAGTCATCATTGTATTTCACTTGTTTTATTTGTTTGCTTTTTTTAGCTTCTATAAAATGATGGTTTATTGTTTAATGGTTAAAGTTTGTTTCTTTTTGTGATTTTAGAGTTATTGCTCTCTCGATGTCACCAGTAGATGATACGTTTATCTCGGGCTCGTTGGACGAAACAATCCGGATCTGGGATCTGCGCGCTCCAAACTGTCAAGTGAGCAGTCAGACTGGCACATCTGCTCTCTGTGGACAGTTACTCAAGTGTATAATTACAGCCGTTATCGGAAGACTTCCCAGATTACTACACATTAAGTTATTGCACATCATTAGGTTTCAAACACCCTTTTTAATCAGCGTTTGGGTGTCCCCAGACCTGCTTTAGGAACCACTGCTACACCATGACCTGCCCTCTCAACAAAAACACAATGCTTTAAGACATTAAACCGCAGACAAATAATAATATGAACAATGTATGACATACATTGCAGTCATTAATTGGGAAGGATGAAATATAGTAATATTTTTGCAATATCTTTATCAAAATCCAGACTTCTAGTTGCAACTTCTTACTCTTTTTCTTTGTATGTGTTTGTGTTTGTGTTTCAGGGTTTGACTAATCCACTGGGGAAACCTGTATGTTCCTTTGACCCTGATGGCCTGATATTTGCTGCAGGGGTAGAATCACAAGCCGTTAAACTGTACGACCTCCGTGCTTTTGACAAGGTAAAATGCAGATTACTATGTGTACTGTACTTTATTGTTTTATTTATGTTATACTGTATTATTCATACATGTGATTTCTCTTTGAAAAGGGTCCCTTTGCCTCTTTTGATATGAGGTTTAATCGTGTCTGCGACTGGACTGGACTCAAATTCAGTAATGACGGGAAACAGATTCTCATCTCCACCAATGGAGGGATGATTTGTGTCCTGAATGCTTTCAATGGATCTGTGCTGCACACTTTTTCTGTAAGAGAAGTAGAGTAATTTAATCACATTGCCACAAACCTACTGAATAACACCTGTCCGTATATTAGCCTACTATGACTACTTAAAGATGTTGTCTATCTTTGCATATGTTAAGGGCTACAACAACAGTAAAGGGATATCCCTGGAGGCCTGCTTCACTCCAGACTCTCAGTTTGTCATGATTGGTAAACCTAAATAATTCATATTATTATGTTGGTCTCTCCTTGTAAGATCTCTGTTGCGACGGTGTTAAAATGTGTCTTGCTGTGCAGGTTCAGAGGACGGGAGAGTCCATGTTTGGAGCACTGAGAGTGGGATGAAGGTTGCTGTGCTGGATGGGAAGCATCCAGGACCCATCAACACTCTACAGTTCAACCCCAGATACATGACGTTTGCCAGCGCCTGCACTAACATGGTGAGATCAAACGTATCGCATCAGCTGCTATTGGACGAACTGCTATCAACAGATTGCTCATTCTCATTTTCTTCTTCATTTCTCTTAACAGACATTTTGGCTCCCGTGTATTGACGACACATAGAGGGACATTGTTAAACACATCGCAGCTACGCAGGGATGTAGCATTGTGTGTTGGACTGCCTTCCTTGGATCGATAACAACCACGAGAAAAATATTTTACTTTAATAGTTTTTACCTGCAGTATTTTTTTTTTACTTTGAAAAGGGTTTTAATGCCACTGACACAACACAGTCCCACGTACCTCAATTTTTTTTTAAATGCCATACAGTACTTGATATTTCAGATATTTAATTTTAACTGTGTCTCTTAACATTTCATGTGGAATTTAACTAAATTATAGTCAGTGTTTTATTGTTGAAATATTTGTAATAAAGTGTTTCAGATGAAATAAGAGCTACAGTTCTTTTGACATCCTTAGTTTTATCATAGTTCAGATAAATCTTAAATGTACAGCACTAGGTCTCGAACTAAAGATTATTTTCTTTATCGATTAATCTGACAGTTTAGGGTAATTGTTTTTTCAACAAAAGTATAATATTTCAGAGAATGGGAAGAATTATGAATCAACTTCCTAAAGCTCAAAGTCACTTCTTCCGATCGCTTGTTTGGTCATTTGTTACTTTACTGTCACATAAGAAAAAGAAAAGCAGCAAATCCTCAAATTTAAGAAGCTCTAACCAAAGTCAGGTCAAACTATTCATTTATTGTCAAAATACTTGTTGATAAATGTTCCCTTGATTGACTGATTGGTTAATTGTTTCAACTTTATACAGTACCAATAAATGGGGTACATTTACTAATAACATTTGGATTTTATAAAAAATAAAAAAGACTAATAATACCCTTCAAGCTTTAAAAATTTGGAATAATACAGACTCTTTACATATGTCACCTTTTTTCTTTATTTAAAATATTAGTATATGTATATTCAATTCAGTTTATTTTGTATAGCCCAAAATCACAAATTACAAATGTGCCTCAATCTGTACACATACTATACCAATCGTGTATATATATATATATATATATATATATATATATATATTGGTGCTAGTCAAAACAATGACACTGACATGAGCTCACTTTACAGATGCAAATAATAGTTCCTCAGTCAGGAAACCAATCTGTGAACACACATGCAAACGTGAGAGAAACACTGACAGTTTTAATCAGTTTAATGAATGGGTGTTTTTCTTTTTGTGCACATAAAGTGTGTCTTCCTGAAGTAGAGGAGAGGGCTTGGGGTTCTGTTGAATAATGTATAGATGCTTGGGTTGTGCACTCACTCGCTGAGTGAATAATGGATGAGCCCATCACAGGTAACCTCACAGGTACACACTTATCTTTCTCTCACCTCCCTCCGTTATGTGCTTGTGCACAAAAGATGTGTGAAAAGAGAGAGAAAAAGGTGTGGTGGTTTGAGAATTTGGCATTTACATTCTTACCATCACTTTTTCGCCCTCTTTCTCGTCTCCCTATCACACATCTTGTACTAACCTTGGAGTGTGTGTTTTGTGTGTGACCTTGATGAGTTTCTTTGTGTTTTTGTCAGTTGCCAGTAATGGAGCCATTAGTACTGACTGATCAGGAGCCAGCTCTTATTGTTCTCACAAGTCATCTAGAGCTTTTTACCTCGTACTTTGGGATAGAACGTGTTTATATCTTGCCATAGGAAGAACCTCACAGTCGTATTTTATTTGCGTGTTGCTTCTGGTACGTACCCTATTCTCACCGTTTTATGAACTATTAAATGCAACTTTTCACTGACCACAAATACACGAAAGCCCTCCATTCTCGCTCCATTGATCAGTGTTGAAATGTAGCGGCCAGATTGTTGCACGGTGTCACATTTCTGTGACTGTAATTGGAGATCATGCAGTCTGCTGAGCTGATCAGCCACTATGTGTATGAGTATTAAAATGTCTATACATGTGGGCGCACTAACAGCATCTAAAAACACTGTACTGCCCACTGATGCCGTGAGTAGTGGATCTCTACATGGCCTCACACACAGTACAGTACAGGACAGTATGTGACTTGGGAGACGCTCCCCCACCGAGACTGTTTCAAGTGGTGGTCATCGATACGCAAAGAGTTTTAGATCAGTGGTTAGGGTGACATATCCACTGACAGGCACGTTATATTACTCATCAGCCACAGTTCCGCAGATTGTGTTTCAAGTGTTAGGAATCTCCCAAGTCACCCATGAGGCATTTATGTCACTGATGCGCATGGGTCTGTCTGTCTGCCATCAGTGGAGAGGCAGCCTACCTGTTGAGCAAGAAGAGCGAGGACACAGAGACCTGGACCTGGTCCTTCTTGCATGAGAGGAGTGGGAAGCTGACGGGCAAAAGATGTCACACCAAACTGGAATTAACGGTATGTTGGTTCTTTTAAAGAATAACTCTGTATGTTTTCATAGAGCGGAATTTTTGCGTGTGTAATAGTTTAGTTCAAATCCAGTTTCAGTGCATTTTAAATGATCTTTTAATTAACCTGTGCCATAGCATGTAACACATCCTCCCAGTCTCACTGAAGATATTCTCTGAAATCCTCTTTTAAGATCATCTTTAAGTGGTGTTTTAACTTTATAAACCTGTGGATCCTAATCAATTGTGGACTGTAAAGGCTGCACATCTACAAGAGTTTAAGCCCGTACAGTGTACAACTGATTCACAGTTACATGTCTGTCTTCTATGTTGTGATACCAGTAATCATGATATGTAGCACCTACAGGCCTTTGTGTATAGTTTAGCTACGTATATATGTGTGTTATGGCATTTGGTAATTGGAGCATTGGGGGGACGGGTTGGCAGAAGCATACCTCTCTCACCTTTCTCACCTGATCTTACATCATTTATGAGACCGCTGTGTTTGGTAACCATGGTGAGAGAGAAACAGGGAGTGCAATAAATAGCTAACTCTGGTTTTCAGTACCAGACTTCCATTCATGGGTTTCAAAATTGAAGGCTAATTTGGTTTGTTTTAACACTGACTGAGATTTCTCAGTGTTTTTTTGTTACAAACGTCTCCTGTCTGAGTCACTGTAGGTGATGGCGTGACTCTCTGGCAGTGGATCAAATGTTCTCCCTG
The DNA here is from genome assembly GCF_009769545.1 of Cyclopterus lumpus. Lineage (NCBI taxonomy): Eukaryota > Metazoa > Chordata > Actinopteri > Perciformes > Cyclopteridae > Cyclopterus > Cyclopterus lumpus. Next base: position 14,758,035 of record NC_046970.1, on the reverse strand, counting down.
AAGAGGAGTCTCAGGTTCTTACTTACCCAACTGTCTCACCTGCTTTCAACCCCCCATCCTCAGTTTTGACTTGTCCGCGTTATATTACTTTAGCAACATCGGAGCTGAAAGAGTTTCTGACCCGAGCGAGAGGCGGAGCCATCAGAATAATGAAGATTGTCATCAGAAATGGTAAACATGAGATGTTTCAAGTAATCAGAAAGATTTGACACAAGTAAGCTTTCAGGTGGGTTATCTAAATCCTGAGATGCTGATACGTGTTTTTGTCTGCAGAGGAGTTGGTGTTAGATTCATACAGAGAGCCAACACACAGTTGGGACAAGGATTACGATCAGTTCCTGCTTCCTCTGCTCACACCTCAGGAACCCTGCTACATCCTCTACCGTCTGGACTCCCAGAATGCACAGGGATACGAGTGGATCTTTATCGCCTGGTCACCTGACCAATCACCTGTATGTCTGGAGTGTGACATGTTACTGAAGGTTGATCAAATGTAGTCATTCGAAGACTCTTGACAAACTTTTTGTGATAGAAAATTACCCTAACCCTTAGACCAAACTTAAACTGGATTAAAATATACTTAAACTCGGATGACATTTAGAAGTTATTTTCAAATGCAGGCAAAAGAAGATTGTATCTTTGTCTCGTAACAATTACCACAATTGAAACATATTCATATTATATGGTATTACACAATGCCTTAAACACATTCAACATATGAGTTTTAAAGTTACATCATTCCTACTTTACATTACAATTCCTACCAAAGGAAGTGACTAAAACAGATCAGAAACTAAATAAAAACAAAGAGAACAAGAGAAACACTAAGAGAACACAGTCATGTGTTAAGACATAAAAAACACTCTGCTTTGAATCATAATTTGTATGATATCATTCCCCCACCCCTAATGTCCTTGTGTCACTATTTCCTCCTGTGTGTCCTCCTGTGGGCACCCGTTAGGTGAGGCAGAAGATGGTGTACGCAGCGACCCGAGCCACACTGAAGAAAGAGTTTGGAGGAGGTCACATTAAAGATGAAATGTTTGGCACGGTGGAGGTGCGTGAAACCCCTCCAGCATGACGACTGATCATTGAATCTTCAACTGCTGGTGATTCGATACCTTCCTGTTTGTGTGGCTGTTTGCAGGATGACCTTTGCTTCCAGGGATACTTGCGACACATGTCGTCCTGCTGCTCGCCAGGTCCGCTCACAGCAGCCGAGCAGGAATTACAACGAATCAGAGTCACAGAGGTAACATTTAAACAAGTCAGCCTATTTATACAGCAGTTTAAAACAAGCACATTTTGACTGTCTTGTCTCAGTCTCAGACAAAGTCAAACTTTTATTTCAAGACCACAACTGCAGGGATATTATGGAACTGCCTGCACATTGTCTGAAACGTCGTTATCGTTACCGTGATTGTCCAAAGAAAATAGAGGAGAATTTACACACATAAAATTCGCCCCTGAAATGTCTTTTGATTTTGTTTTATCAAGACATCAAAATGTCTTTTGATTTAATCAAGACATTTCTTTCTGACATATATGGTATATATGGCAATAAAAGAGGTGAATGAAGAGGAATCTTCATTGGTTTACTTGGGTGTTTTCATGAGAATGTAGTTCTTTCAGATTAATTTGAAGAGTGCCAATGGTTTGCATTTTCCATATTTTATCACACTGTTCTGGTCTTGGCCTTGAATTTGGTCTCTCAACCCCTCGAAGTCTTGGTCTTGTCTTGGTCTCGGTTTAGGTGGTCCTTACTAGAACACTGCTTTACACAATATAAAAGAAAATGACACAGTGACAAAAACACATTTTTATATGCCAATAATCGAAAGCCAGAGAAAATAAATAGATTCTTAGCCTGGATTTGAAACATTCGATGGTGGGGCAATACAAACAATACAAACGGTCTGAATATGAAATGAAGCCATACATTATGTGTAGTGTACTCATCATATACTTCTACTTTCTTCCTGAAGGATAAAGTTATGTGGGTATGTACAATTCCTTTCTAATACAAATTCCACTATGTGTGCATGAAGAAGAGATTTTCAATCTTTTATATCCACAGGATGAACGTAGACGAATTGGGACTCCAACAGCTCGAGCGAGGGTTAGTTACAATCTGTTTGACGCACTGGCATTTCATTTTCTGTTATGTGTTGGGACAAATCAACAGGGTCTTCTGTTTTGTTTTGTGTTTTTATCCCACAGGTTACAATGGAGTTTGGCTTAGACAAAAGGGCACAGACTCTTCAAGGACTTGCATTCCCGTTACAAGAAGAGGCCAAACGAGCTCTGCAGCAACTCAAACAGAGACGCATCAACTACATACAGCTGGTGAGCCCGGACATAAAACCTTTTTATTAATTACACGGTGTGCAACAATGAAAACACATTCCCCTAGAACAGAAAACAGTTGTCAGGATGTGTTTTAAACAAACTGTGTGTCTGCGTGTGTCCCTAAAATGAGGTGAAATTGGCTGTGTGGGGCTTGAACCCTGAACAAAGTCTGCTTGTGTATGTTGTGTTGCAGAGCCTGGATGTAGAGAAAGAGACCATTGAGCTGGTTCACACCAAACCTACAGAGACCCATGAGCTTCCCTACAGGATTCCTGCAGATACGCCCAGATACCACTTCTTCATCTTCAAACATTCCCACCAGGGCCAGCGGCAGGAGGCACTGGGTCAGTAAAGTCTCACTCTGCAGGTGTGAGCAAAGTGGTGGGCTAATGCAGAGAGGCAAAGTAATATTTTGTCCTCTGCTTATCAAGTATCATATAGAGATATCAAGTTCCATCATTTAACTTTCTTTTTTTAATAGAAGGAAGGGAGCCTCTTGTCAGAAATCCCCAATTAGGAAGTTTCCTCCATGTGCTCATAACAGAACAACAAAGTCACATGACAGTCAGAACACATGCATAAGAAATAAAAGACAGATTATTCATAACCACTTCCCCATAGAAAAATATATACATGAGTGGATGCAAGAAATGGTTTCAAGAATGAAATCGATTGCCAAATAAGAAGAAAATGCTTTAAAATACAGTTCTAGTGCTTTGCTTTTGTAGAGGTCTGAGTGATTATGAGTTGTTGATTCATAGCCTAAAGAGCTTTAACAGCAGAAATGATAAGTAAATCTGATCCAGTAAAGTCGCAAATATCCGCTGCTCAGGTGACGACTTTATGTCTCTTCCAGTGTTCATATATTCGATGCCTGGGTACACCTGTAGTATCAAGGAACGGATGTTATACTCCAGCTGTAAGAACAGGCTACTGGAGGAGGTCGAGAAAGACTACCAGCTGGAGGTCACCAAAAAGGTATACAGGTCACCCCAATCCCCCACAAATAAGATAATATCAAATAATATATCACTAAAGATAAACAGTTAACAAGATCACCCCAATGTATCTATAAACTGGTCATCTTATTGAAAAGAGTGGCCATTAATATGTGGTTCTCTCTCTCTCTCTCTCTCTCTCTCTCTCTCTCTCTCTCTCTGGTGTGTGTGTGTAGATGGAGATAGACAATGGCGACGGCCTGACAGAAGACTTCCTGTACGAGGAGGTGCACCCAATAGAGCACACCTTAAAGCAGGCCTTTGCCAAACCCCGAGGACCAGGAGGAAAGAGGGGCAACAAACGCATCATCAAGGGTGCAGGGGAGAATGGGGAGGACAGTTAGACAGTACACACAGATACATTATACACAAGTACACAAGCACACCAACACTATATCTATGAATTGAATTGTTATTTGACTGTTTAGCTTTTAGCCATTTCTTCTTTTTACTGCAGTCACACATTTCATACTAAAAAAAGGAGGACAAATAATAAAGATCCACCATGAAGCAGAATCTGAATATATGTTCCGGTAGTGAAATAAAAACTTTGAAATTGGAAAAAGTGTAAGCTAAGAATTCTCTTGAAAATACACTCAAGGAACTGCTTTGCCAATGAATAAGTCTGATTAAGAACACTGTTGGTAGTTTAAGTCGAACCAGGGGGATGGCTGATATGCGGACACATCTTTTGGTTTATTAATCTTAATTAATAAACCAAAAGATGTGTCCGCATATATCCAAAAACAAAACTGAATTGTTCATGACAACATGTTGAAATCTTCTACAGTGTTGCTTATCTGCATCATCTCGGGAATTAATAATATCACTGGTTTCAAATAATATGGACTGATGTATTCACAATCATAGAAATGAGTATGTCGACTGTGTAAAAATGTTACAGTTCCCTAAACAATATCCCTAAACACATCAATAATTACAAAAATGGCAAATAATTGGAGAATATTTCCAATCCATGGTAACCTAAAAAAATACATCCATCCATCCATCCATTATCACCCGCTTATCCGGGGTCGGGTCGCGGTGGCAGCAGGTTCAGCAGGCCGACCCAGGCTTCCCTCTCACCCGCAACACTTTCCAGCTCATTCTGGGGGATCCCGAGGCGTTCCAAGGCCAGCCGGAAGATATAATCCCTCCAGCGTGTCCTCGGTCTTCCCCGGGGCCTCCTACCAGTTGTACGTGCCCGGAAAACCTCGTCCAGGAGGCATCCTGACTAGATGCCCGAACCACCTCAGCTGACTCCTTTCGACACGAAGGAGCAGCGACTCGACTCCAAGCTCCCCCCTGATGTCCGAGCTCCTTACCCTATCTCTAAGGCTGAGCCCGGCCACCCTACGGAGGAAGCTCATTTCGGCCGCTTGTATCCGAGATCTCGTAAAATCTAAAAAAATACAATGACTTCATTATACATTCTCTGAATGGACAGTTGTCTCACCTTGCCTCCTCGCCTCCCGCCTGTCCTGTTTGTGCTTTAGCGGCCTTCATACTTCCTTGTTCCTCATTGCGTGACTAATACACAAAAACATTTTGTGGGATGTCTACGGATCAAGGAGCATTGTTTTTTGCTGAGACCAGCCGCTAGTACATTTTGGGGGATTTTGACTAATAGTCTGTCACAAGTAGTCATTTGATGATGTGACTATGATGAACCCGTCTTTCCTATTACCATCCGCAGAGAGACTATGAGAATAATCACCAGTTGCAGCCTTGTGTGAGCAAATTGTGGAAATTATAGAACCACGTTGTCGTTGTTTGATTCTTAAAAAGTTAAAGAGTTTCCTTACAATATTCCTTACAATATTAGTATTATTTTGGATTGCATAATGTACATTTTTGATGAAAAAAGAAACGTGATATCCAGTTATAGAATCTGTGGGTGGGTAGATTTAGTTTTCTTTGTACAGTGCTCGACTGTCTCCAGTCTTTATGCTAAGCTAGGCTAACTGGCTGCTGGTTGTAGACTTTTATTTTCATCTTCTAAATGTTGGCGAGTAAGCAAAGAAATACCTTCAAATCTTTAAGAGGCCCTAATGATTGAAACGGGCCTGAATGGGAAGTGTTGTCGGTTGATAGCGTGCGTCTCCTGTGTGTGTGGTCACGAATCCATCACACCCATTGATCCTCAGAGAGGGAGAGAGACACACTGAGGAACAGGAGCACTGTCTCTCTCTCTCTCTGTGTGTCTGCGTGTGTGTGTGTGTGTGTGTGTGTGTGTGTGTGTGTGTGTGTGTGTGTGTGTGTGTGTGTGTGTGTGTGTGTGTGTGTGTGTGTGTGTGTGTGTGTGTGTGTGTGGGCGGGCGCGTGTGCATGCGTGCGTGCGTGTGTCTGCGTGTGTCTGCGTGTCTGTGTGTGTGTGTGTGTGCGTGTGTGCGTGCATGTGTGTGTGGTAGGAAGGGCAGGAAATTCTGTATTTTGGTGTTGGTTTAAATACATTTTATATTTGTCACTTCACATTTCAAATTCGGTATTTATTTATTTTTCTCCATATATCATGTTATGTGGATTCATAAAGATAATAAGAATTTCTCCACAGAAACAAGCTCAGTTTCGGGGCGGATCGTTTAATGTTTTAAAAAGCTTCGGGACCCTTCTTTCCTTTAATGTAAAGTGTGAAGTGTGATTCAGAAACATCACATTGTGCATCATTAACCTGGTGGAACTTCTATTTCTGCACAGGAGCTGAGCTGAGCTTTTCTCTATTGGAGTAAGATTGTGCAGAATGAGGCTGACAACCTGTTGCTGTGAGGGGAAAATTGCATTTTCACTTTAAGTACTTTGCTCATCCTGGAAGAAATAGAGAGGTTGTCCAAATTCGGCCTAAACCTTTCTGGAAAACAGTAATACAAGTGCTGTGGTACACCTTTTTATTTATTTTTTCAAATGGTGGTGATATGTCAATGTTGTGTTCTTAACTTGTTTCCACTGCCCCCAGGGGGCAAACAAGTTATTGCAGTTTTAACATTTGTTTGCTGCATATAAACCAGGCGGCAACTTCTGGTTCTGAAAAGTGAATCCAATGTAGAAGAGCCTGCATTCTCTCTGTCCACCAGGGGGCGACTCCTCTGGTTGTATAGTCTATGAGAGAATTCCCTCAGTAAACATGAGTTTATGGTTTCAATCTCTAATTTCAAGTCTTCTTCAATACAGCATGATGTTCATTTAATAGATGATGGTCCATTTAGAGTCAAACCATGAAGCAGGATATGCTTTATGGTGGGGTTAAAAGCTGATTGGTTGATGTTCTTTATTCCTGTATATTATCAAAAGATATGTTTGACAGATCATTTTGATTCTCCCAATATGAATACCCGCAAACCAATGGCCAGTCAGAGAGGGCTAACCAGGACCTTGAGGCTGCACGGTGTGTAACCGCCACCAATTCCGCCACCTGGAGCACGCAGCTGTCATGGGTGGAGTACGCCCACAACTCTCTGACCAGCACTGTGACACAGGTTTGTCACCGTTTGGATCTTCTGTGGGCTATCAACCTCCTCTGTTTCCCTCCCAGGACTGCGAGTTGGCTGTTCCATCTGTGCAGATGCACATCCGCCGCTGCCGGAAGGTCTGGAGAGACACCCGCGCCGCCCTACTCCTCTCAGCCGACAGCAACCGGCACACTGCTAACCACCACCGGACCCCAGCTCCAGCAGACAAACCAGGTCAAAGTGTTTGATTTTCTTCCAAGAATATCCCGCTGAAGACCAACTCAAGGAAACTGTCACCACGTTACATTGGCCCTTTTGTCATTGAATGAATAATCAACCCAACTGCTCTCAGGCTAAAACTACCTTGCACTATGAGGATCCACCCCACGATTCATGTCTCGCAATTAAACAGTTTCTTCCAGCCCTCTTTGCCCTCCTTCCGATCCCCCGCCTCCCGCCCGGGTGGTCTACATCCACCCAGCCTTCTCCGTTCGACGGATCTTGGACGTACGTCATCATGGCAGAGGGTACCAGTATCTGGTGGACTGAGAGGGATACGGCCCCGAGCGGTCTTGGCTGCCTCGGTCCTTCATCGGATTCCGAGTTCGTCAGGGCGTTCCACCGGACCCATCCAGAGAAACCTGACGGGTCGCCCGCAGACTCTAGTTGAGGAGGGGGGGGGGGGGGGGGGGGGGGGGGGGGGTATTGTCATGGTCCCCTGTTTGTCCTGTGTGTTTATGTGTGTGTCTGCCCGGGTGTGGCCTTCCTTTTCCCCTCCTGCTGCCAATCAACCCACAAACATGAAACCCATTCCCTCATCAAGCCCCACAGCATATCTACCTCAGTTCTCCCTCAACTCCTCGACAGATCGTCAGTTCACATTCCCGGAACGACTACGATGGCCTCTTGGATTTTCAGTATATTCTTGTCTGTAAACTTGTGCTTTCCCAACTGGCCACCAGCCTGCAGAGGACGCCATCACAGATCCCACACCTCTTCCATCTCTGGCCTTGTAATAAATATGATTGTGTATTACTCCTGCACCACCATGACATTACCGCGGATCAACATGCAAAATCTTCCCCATCACATTCACTCTTGCCTTTGCCTTTTTCAGTCACCTGAGTGAGGTTGGACTGCACTCAACTGAAGGCTGTTTTACATGGTCCTACAATAAAATATATATATTTTTATTTTGTAGCAAATATGTCCTCATATCTGTCCAACTGTGTGCGTTGATGTGATATCCTAAAGTCATGCAGGCCAGCAGCAGTAGGGATTATGGCTCACTATAGGGGTCAGTTGGTTGTGTGTGTTTTCCAGGAAGTCTGTGTACACAGAAGCCTTCAGCTGTTCAGTTTGGCTGCTTTCATACCGACAGTTGATGTGAACAAGTTTTCCTGGAAACACGGTTCAGAGCTGACTGGCAGCTTTCAAGTGGTTGTTGTCTTAGTACATGGGATGTACTGTGGGGTGATGATGAACGTTGACTTTGTGAAGACATACTGACTTCTGTCATGACACAGTTCAGTTCATTTCTGGGAACACAAATCAGCCATTTGCCAGCAAATATCTCGATGACCAGCAACAACAATAAATTAAAGCTGCGAGCAGCATTGATCGGGTCCTCGACAATTCACGCACGTCGAGGGTACTTGCTGGACGCCGGTTCGCGCGGCCGAGTGTCTGCGACCGTCGGACCAAGCGTCCACGAGTTAGGTTTTTTTCCTGCATAGAGTGATGCTGGAAAAGCATCTTCAATTCATAAATGTTAATCACCAAGGATTTTAGACCACTGACCACATTCGAAGCCTATCCGATGATTTGCATAGGAGGAATGGGCTAAAATATGAAAAGAATCACACACAAATCAAAATGGCCGACTTCCGGTACAGTTTGGAGCATGGTCCCAAGAGACTTTCTTTTTCGTTTAAATGCGTTACATATGCCTACCAAGTTTTAGACATGTAGGCCCAACGTAGCACTGGGGCTGCTTAAATTAATATTTGTAGGGGGCGCTATGACTAGAATTCGAATTAACATATGGATGTCTTCAGGGTAAGTATGTCATGACATATGAGAAATATGGAGCAGATTAGATAATGTATGGCAGAGTTACAACAACTTCCATGTTCATGGCGAATGGAGTGCACTACTCACATAGTTTTATATTTTTTAAATCCTTTGATAACTTTTCATTGCTAAGATTTCTAGAACTCACAGCCAGATTTTGGAATGAATTGGGTTTAATCTCTAGGAGGAGTTTGCTGTTTCTGTTAATTCAAAATTAACATATGATGTCTTCAGGGTGAGTATGTCATGACATATGAGAAATATGGAGCAAATTAGATAATGTATGGCTGAGTTAAAACAACTTCCATTGTCATGGCAAATGGCGTTTCTTTGAAGTTGATCCCTACTCACAGTTTTTAATTGTTTTAATCCTTTGATAACTTTTCATGGCTAAGGTCTCTAGAACACATAGCCAGATTTTGGAATAAATTGGGTTTAAGCTCTAGGAGGAGTTCGCAGTTTTACAACGTCCAAAAAAGTAAAAAACGGCGAAAAAGGCTAAAAATGGCGATATTGAGCGATTCAGTGCAGCGCCCCCTAATGTTCAAATATTATGAAAAAATCAGGGTAGGTTAAGGGATACAATGTGAACATATGCTAGCAATTTAGTGAGGATAGACCAAGTCATTTGGAAGTTATGGGTCTTTAAATATTAGGCCACACCCCGTAGATGTTAATTGGCCCATATCTTCTGAACGCAATGAGATATCAACACTATTTTCACACTATTTACAAAATTCAAAATGGCAGAAAATCTAAGATGGCGCATTTTATGGTCCCCTTGAACATATTTGTAGAGCAGGTCCAAGTGGACATGTGTACCAAATTTCAAGTCAATCGGCCATTGCTGAAAAAAAGTATTAGCTTTTCCAACACAAGGGGGCGCCACCGTGCAAATTCTTTCGACTTTTTCCCGACACCCCAATCAGATCAGTATTTTCACCGATTCTGATATGTGTGGACATTTTGAAGTTTGCAACTTTAGGCCAAGACCCTCTTTTCCCCATGCAAAGTACACAAATAATAATAATAAGAAGAAACATTCGAAAAACAATAGGTCCTCGACCGACTACGTCGTGTCTCGGGGCTGAAAGAATTCATTGTTCATTATGATGGAAGACATTTTTAGGATTTATAGTTTGTATCTTTAAAATATTAATCAAGCTAGGTTTATAGCTACGTTTATGTATATACATACACACATTGATACATATATAATAGTATTTCACAGTGTTTCACAGAGTAGTGTTTTGCGTGTGTGTGCCTGTACATAGATAGGCTGGCAGCTGCATCAAAATAGACAGAGGTAACTCAAACATTACCGGAAGTAAGTCTAATTACCTTCAACATAAAACGTTGAATAATGTCAGTGTAGAAAGAACACTAGGTGAAGCAGGAAACACAGACTCTACAATCAGATACCATTAATGAAACAATTATTATATGAATAAACACAGCATCATACGCTTATCCTGTTTTGTAAGGCACAACGTTTGGGATTTTCTTCACGAAGTTGTCACTTTGGAGCAGCAGAATTACATCTTATTGTGAAAGCCGTACAGGATGTGGTACGTGTTGACAGTGTATGTTTTGCGCAGCAGCTTGTCAGTGCGGGCGTTGAAACACAAAACCTTTCTTGGAAACTGATTCCTGGAACCTCCGTCAGTCCAAGCTGTTTTTTGTCCTCCAGTTCACTGAACACAGAGACACTCAGTCTCACAGCTTCACTTATAGCAGACATACACTGATATGTTCTTCTCATGTTTATGACTACAACAGATCGCAATAAGGAATATTTTCTCTTTTTCGCCTACATTCGAGACAATTCGGCTATGATGATGAACTATTTACTGTGAAATTGGATTATTGGACTATTTTTTTCAACGGTTTACCAAATTGGTCGCGCTCCATGATTCTCTTTAATTCAGGTAAAATGTTCGTGTTTTTCATTCGGTTTTATTCTAGATTGTATATGAGCAATATAATACTAGAATAACTGTTTGACTGCAGTTTATCAATTAGTTATTCTTAATTATGTGTTGTGTGTGTTTGGCTATTTTCGGTTGTGTTTTTTTACTAACAGATTTGTTTCATTTAGACAGTTTGTTTTAAAACATAGATGAAATTAACTCAGGTACTGTGCTTATAGTACAATGTTGAGGTAGGCCTTCATGGACTTTACTTGAGTATTAAATGTTCTGCTACTTAATCTACTCTACACATGTGAGAGGGACACATTGTACTTTTTACTCCATTACATTTATTTGAATGCTTTAGTTATTGGTTACTTTTCAGATTCAGATCAATAATACAAAATATAATCAACAAATAAATATATTCTTATGGATAAAGTTAACATTTTATTGATCCCTTGGTGAAATTTACAAGCTACCCAGCATTGAATTAATCAGTTAGACCCAGCTGCAACATCAAAGTGACGTACATATTAATGGATTAGTAATTACAATTCAACAATAGAATAGTATTCTGAAATAGGCTATTTGGCATTTGTTCTTTGACATTGGGTATCTTAAATATGCTTTAAAGCTAATACTTTGACATTTTAATGCAGAACCTGGAATTGAATATCTCTACACTGAGTTGTTGCTACATTTAATTAAGTAAAACAACCTGAGTCCTTCCACCACTGGTGGTTGCTTGGTTTTGTGCTTTTTAGCTTGTATCAATTACAAATGAGACATTTTCTTGAGAAAGTAACAGACTACAATATAAGCTTGCACAAAAATCTTTGTTCAATTCCGAACATGCCATGTTCCATGTCAACAGGGCTCCTGCTAGTCAGAAATGGTTGCCCGAGCATTGACCATTTTCCATCATGAGGAACGAGGAGCAACATGTCGTCCCCCCCGCCCCTTTCCTCCACCCAGTGAGTCAGGAGAGGACCTTCGCTGCATCACCACCACTTTCCAGTATCTACAGACTTCAGGTACAGCAGCAGTCTCACTGATTTTGAATTCACGTTTTATCTTATTGAAATGCAACATCCGACTGTTTTGAGTGAATTAAGTCTTATTTATTTTAAATGGTAAATATTTCCCGAGGGGTGATATTGCAGCACATGCTTTGTATTGTGGAAATAATTGAGTCAAACCTAACCCCAGCACCAGTAACACCATTCATGTGACTATAATCACCAAAGCTACATTCATGGAAAAATAAAAAATAAAAGACTGATATCCAACCCATCTGTCTGTGCCCAGGCTGGTACTGGCGTTCCATCTCATCGAGTGAGGCCCGGGAAGCTCTCCTTCAGCAGTCTGAAGGCACGTTTCTGGTACGGGACAGCAGTCATCCTCAGTACATGCTGGCCCTGTCAGTAAAGACCCGCTGTGGACCCACCAGCATACGCATAAACTACAGCAGGGGCTCCTTCTGGCTGGACTCGATTTCCCCCAGCCTGCAGTCCTTCCCAGATGTTCTTAGCCTCATACAGCACTACAAGGCCTCAGGCCACGCACCACAGGGCCAGGCATCTGATGACATTCATCCCCAGACAAAGGCTGACCCTGCCATGCACGCGTTTAACGACAGCGTAGTGCCTCTAAAGCTGGCGCACCCCCTGCACAAACCAGAGGCTTTCCCTTCTTTGCAGCACCTGACGCGCCTCACCGTCAACAGACATGCAAACTGCCCCGACCAGCTGCCACTCCCAAAGCCTCTGCAAGACTATCTGCAAGACTACCCTTTCCACATATGAGGGTCTCTATCTCTCTAGTACAGGACACAGAGACAGGAACGTGGGTCAGTGTCACACTCGATGACCACACACTGGGAATCTGGGACAGTTTGACACCCCAGGCAACAGTTAATGTCCCACAGGAATCATATTGAAAAAAATGAGCTCAGTCTTATTAAAGTGATAATGCTGAATAATATTTTTATTATTATTTTCCTATGTCAATCTGTAAATTTAATTTATTTCTACCATGTATCAATATGTAAGCTATTTCTCTTTATTTGTGCCAGTTCCCAGAAATGAGTGTCATTGTGTGGGACCTGAGGTTTGCAAAGATTGTCAAACAAAGCAATGTTTTTTTCACTCTTCATGAAATCAATTAAACTGATTAACCACAAGCCAACAGTGATACACAGGGCATAATGAAGGTCTGCACACTGCTGGGCTCCAAATAAATAGTGTATTTATCATTTTAAGACAATTTATCATTCTGTAAGATCTTCCTCGGGCAATATTCTCATGTAACACTTTTGGGCACTATATCGATCATCAAAAAATCTCTTAAACATGTTTTTTTTACCCTTTGTGTTATGGCTGTGCTAATACAGCATGTGTTTTTATCATTATTTTGTTTGGGGGTACACAAAATATTTGTGTCACTTTTTTGACTTTCTGCATGTCTGTATTTTATTGGGCATGCTGAAATCTAATATAATTAAGAATTCAAAGAGTTGAGAGTACATTGATAAGATAAGTTGTTACTAATTGTATGAGGTCATGCTGACTACTTGACATGCAGATTGGAATGACAGAGGTGGGTGACAAGCAATTTAAAAAGACATAATAAAACACAGGCATGAACATGTCTTACACAATCATTACCAGCGTGAACATCAAAGGCTCTGGGGAAAAAACTATTGTTGGCTATTTAAGGACATCTGTTTATAAACTGGTTTTATTCTCAGAAGATGATCGATCATATGCCTGTGAATTTGGAAAGACTGACAACTTGAACATCCAGATGAATGTGAGAAATTAGTACTGTTTTGACAGAAACACATGAGTTGATTTCCACGAGGTACAACTGGGCAGTACTGAAAAGCCTCTTATCAGGATTAGAGAAAGAGCTGCATTTATTAATACACTTCTCTACCAACTGAGAACAGACTCTTTCTATGTCTGTCTTAACCTATCGTTGTGGAACATTTAAACCTTTTCAGCATCATCAAAACACTTCTCTCATTCCAATTTATATCCAATGCATGAAAGCATAAAGATATTTCTGTATATCAACCTTGGTCTAACAGAACAACTGACAGATAAGATCAACTGACAGATAAGATCTTCAAAAAACCTTTATGTAAAAGTAGCAATACCACAATTTAAAGTCTTGTTTATGTATAATTTTATTATAATTATAGATGTGTCAATGTGTAAACTGAATTGTAATGTACCTGAGGTGGAGCTAATTTTAACCTCTTACCATAACGCTGGGTAATATAACCTATTACAAAGCAACTCATTTTAAAAACTCTGTATGTTTCATAAGATCTGAATACAGGGTATACCAGTTAAGTAAAGGAAGTCTAGTAAAAAAGTATATGGAAATGCTCAAGTTAAGTACAATTATTTCACAAAGATGGATTAACAAGTGAGAACTGCACCAAGGATCAAGACCAATATAGCGGCCACTGCCAGCTCCAGGTTCACTGCATGGCAACTGGTTTGTGGTCATTTTATTAGCTGCAAATGTTGAGGTAATTTGCACCACTGCAACACAATATCAAGTAAGATGGGTCCTATAGGTTCATGAGATTTGAATGATAACAGCATTAAATTGCAATCTGATTATTACTTACTTGATTTTAAAAAAGTGTGTACAAATCTCTTTTTTTTTTTTTTTTACTTCATTATTTTAGCTAATTATGACATTTTTTATGTATGAGATGCTGTAAATAATAAAATGAATGATGGCTGCTTCAGTTTCAGGGTCCTTATATTGGGCATGCTGCCTGAGCAATCATGACTGTTATTAGTAACACCTGTGCTTTTCTTAATGGCAAGTCGAAATGTCTTCTGGGAAAAAGCCAATTGTGCTTGAATGTTGCATATTCTTAGATTAATTTGTGCTTCAGAGACACTTATTTCATCAAATTATAGACAATAATTTACCATACAGGAAACATGGAGCCATGTAGGCCTAACAAACACCAGATCAGGACGTTGAACATGTAGCAACAGTACAGAAAGAAGCTCAGCTGAAATCTCATGATAACCATTTTTACCAAAACAAAACACCAAGCAACTGTACCTCTAACACAACAGAGACCTCTAATTGTGCATGCGCACACGGTGTAGCTAGGAACTTTGCTACTTTTATGCTTTTATGCAATATGGCATTATTAATGCAGCGCCTTCACAGATTCCAACTGTATAAGTCTCAATCACTCCATGAACAAAACTTACTAAACCAACAGAAGAAGAGAATCACTTTATAAAGCCATAACCATAAATCATGTCTTAGCTTTACTGTTTTGACAACAAAAGTTGTATTTGAGGGCATATCAACACTGACAATAACTACTCTAATGCCTCTGGATAATGTTTCAGTTGATTCCAACTATCTGGATTCATTTGCATAACGTGAAGGAGCATATGCACCATAGACATAGAATCGGTCAATAAAACAGGATGGTCAGATCGGCGGACATGTTTATGTATACTACTGCTGTATCACACTAACTTCTGTATAAAATAAAACAACGTACGGCCAGTCGTGTACTCACTGAGGTGAGGTTTTTTACAGTTATGACTAAAATGTAATGGTGGAGTGGTAATGTAGAGAGAAAGAGTAACATTAGTCAAATTTAGCAATTACATTCACAAATTATTTTCACACCGTAGGAATTATAGCACATTGCTATTGCAAGATGAATGACAACTTTGTTTGTCTCTTTTTCTGTAACCAGCTGGCTTCAGTCTGTGCTCAGGTGAGGTTCACATGTTGTGATATGGTTTGCTAGAGGTTTTGGGGTGCAACTACATCATCCTAAAAGGACATTCCCTCTAAAAGTGTACAATTTTGTTGGACGTAAAAATAAAAACGTTGCATTATGCAGGGTTCCATCTTCATTTACAAGTACCCAGTAACAAATATACGGATGCTCACACCTCACACCTCATCACACAAGTATTGCCTTTATTATGATACAAAGATTATTTAAATATACCTTCTAGAGATATGTTCTACTTATCTTGGTCATGTCATTTCCAAGCAGGGGCCTGAGCCAGAGGCCTATGGTGAATATGAATTGTATCTGGATATTTCAAATGTAATAATGCCAGGCAATGATGTTGATGTTCTGTAATATTGTTTTTGACAAAAAAGTAAAATAGTAAAATGTAGGTGTCCAAAATAAAATAACCACCTAATTGAATCATAAACATAACAAGAAAACAAAACAAAACTCTAATAATAAAAAGTATAACATGTATAAGGTATATTTTGTGTGTGTGTACAATAGAGTATTGTTATCCTGCCCCCACCCCCTCACTTCCCTCCTGTTAATCCTCCAGCAGCGCAGTCAGGACCAGCGACGGAGGCCAACAAAGCACTACTTGGAAACCAATTGGATAGATTTTAAAACCAATCACTAGGTAAGCCAGTTATATTAACTAGCAATGTTGAGTTGCAATACCTTGACCAGGTATTGATTCAATGGCAATAATATCGTTCCACATATATTTTTAACCAATATTCCGCTAACGGACCGATAAAGTCGCTCTGACTTCCGTTATGCTAAGCTAAGCTAGCTAGCCGTACCGGTTTATGACTTAAGGGAAAATACGAGGTTTGACTGAGAAGGAACTACAGAAACACAAACACTGTTGTGCTATTTGGTGTATAATATACATAGCGCACGTGTATCCCGTTGTAGCTTTAAATAATAGCATTAAGATATATTATCCGGCTAACGTTAGCCGGTGAGCTCCACAGCTAGCGTCGAGTCTATTGTAAACAGAATCTCCTCGCTAACTCAAATCTGGGTCCGTTTACACGGCTGTGAGTTACACTTGTTGGTACCAGCTAGTAATACGTACACGTGTAACGTTACGTTAGTTTAATCAATGCCCTAATGGGGATGTGGGACAAATGTCTCCATCTTGATCCCGGGGTGGGTCAGAAACACTGGAGCGGAAATGTGTGATCGTGAAAGATAGTTCCTAGTCTGACTTCAATGTGAAGCCTTAAATCAACACAAGGGACATGGGCTCTCGACTTTGCATGCTGCCCACGTGTCATACCAAGTATATAACTAATGTATAGCTGACTCACTGTAAACAGCCGTGGTGTCGTGACCACACAAGCTAAATAGTTAGCCTCGGGTGTTGGTTTCAGACGGGTTTGGCGTTATGTCAACACAGCTGAAGTTAGTGGCTGCTCGTCGTTTCTCACAGGCGTAGAGGTACAAGTTGCCTAATTCTTGAATGCAATCAAATGTAAACTATATCTCCTTTTAGATGGTGCTTTCATCTCATAACCTATGTTTTCTGCAGCTATGGCAGCAATCAGGAAAAAGCTGGTCATAGTGGGAGACGGAGCCTGCGGGAAGACCTGTCTGCTCATCGTGTTCAGTAAGGACCAGTTTCCAGAGGTCTATGTGCCCACGGTCTTTGAGAACTACGTTGCTGACATTGAAGTGGACAGCAAACAGGTACGAATGATTTTGCTCTTCTCGCATTTCCGACTAAAATCCGCATTATGTAACTTAGAACAGCTAAGTGTTTTAATTCTCTTTCCACTCCTTGTACTAAATAACGTTCAAATCACACAAATCAATCCGACACAACTTTTTAATCAATATTACATTTGATTTACTATCTACTATTTCACTTGTCTGAATTTTGATTGTAAAACTTATGCACTGTCATAGTCCATATGGACAGTTATTCAGTTGTGTGCATTTTTAAAAGGCACCACGTAGTGCATACGTTACGCAGTCGTAATAACTGTCTGTTACATTTGGAGTAATGAATGATAAAACCAAGGAGTGATTAAGCTAGCATTAACACTTACCGTCCATTTGTAACGTGATTTTGTCTAGATTTGAGCCAAATCAAATCAATTTCAGCCACAATTCTGTTCAAAACCGTTACATAAACAGTGACTGATAAGTACAACATCGAGAGAACATGGTGTCTTGGTTAAAGTAACTATGATACGGTGTTTCATGGAAAGTTAAGAGTAGCAGTGAAATGCATAAGTATTTTTTAAAACAGGATATTGGTTTGTATGCACTCATGTCTGTATAACATCAAACCTATAGCATTGTGAATATGGTTTGGCTTCATGTGGTTGATCACTTTCTAACTCTTATTGTAGGTTGAGTTAGCACTCTGGGATACAGCAGGCCAAGAAGACTACGACCGACTGCGCCCTCTCTCCTATCCAGACACTGATGTCATTCTCATGTGCTTCTCCATCGACAGCCCTGACAGTCTTGGTAAGTTGAAACAGAGCGCTGACTGTTGTTAAATCTTTGTGGTTCAATCTTTCCATTGTACATGTCATCTAAATACCAGCAAATGTTTTGCAAAAGGATTATTTAGAGCGTAAACACAGTTCCGTTCCATTCAAAAATATTTAGGAGGGAAGGAGACAGACCCGTTTACAATTTTTTTTAAATACTTGCAATAATGTGTTAAGAACCAGCCACAAACAATATGGTTGGCAGATTAGTTGAACATGGGGAAGCATTTGAGTACGCTCCTCCTCTGGTGATTGTACCACATGTGAGTTTTTGCTAACTTTTGTACACAATAACAAACACACTATTGCATTATGAAATATGAGCAACCTGTGCAACACAATTCACCCTCATCTCACCTACACGCAGCATGTAGCTATGTCTATGTTCTGACTGTCGTCTTTTGTCCCCTCATTTAGAGAATATCCCTGAGAAGTGGACTCCTGAGGTGAAACACTTCTGCCCTAATGTTCCCATTATACTAGTGGGAAATAAAAAAGACCTGCGTAACGATGAGCACACCCGGAGGGAGCTTGCCAAAATGAAGCAGGTAAAACAGTTTAAAACAAACAGACAGTCCTCTATGGGTGAATCTGTTTCCTTAAACTTATCCTGACTTTTTTCAAAGGAACCGGTGAAACCAGAGGATGGACGGGACATGGCTAACAGGATCAGTGCCTTTGGATACATGGAGTGCTCTGCAAAAACAAAGGATGGTGTGAGGGAAGTGTTCGAGATGGCCACCAGGGCTGCACTACAGGCCAGGCGGGGAAAGAAGAGCAATAAATGTGTCCTACTGTAAACGGGGCACGAGGACTGCTTCCTACAGGGGGAAAGAAGAAGGAGCATTAGGTCAAACCTACCCCCAAACACACCCACACAAAAGACTGTTCTCCCCAGTTTTTACTAAAGGTGTAATGCTTTTACCTTTTTTTGTCTTAAGCAAAAGTAGTCAGGTTCTGTCAGTATTCAATTTTGAGGTTATGGAAAATACTTTTTTTGTACTTTAACATGAGTAAATTTGCCATAATGAAACCTCCTTTATCAACATGTACTATGTAATCAAAGAGGTCAGCGTGGGGACCGGCTGTGTCATACCTGCCAACTACAGTTAAGTGCTAAAGCCCTGCCTGCTGATCTGAGGAATGTTTCCACAGCCAACTAGGGTGAAGTACCTGTACACTGTGACCCATAGTCCTTTAATTATTTCAGACAGACAGACGCACACATGAAGTCAAAATTGTTTGTGTGCTTCCTATATGAATCCTATGTGCATTATGATCACTTGCACAATATGAGACTGGAAACTCATTTTGTTAAAACGCAAATGGAAACTTAGTGTTTTTGTGTAATAAATTACTTTGTAAGAATCTTGATAATTTGCATCACTTATTTTTGCTAAGCACAGAATGACACTTAACTCAGCGGTGGTCAGGGTCCTAGATCAGCCTACAGTTGTATTATCGATTAATACAAGCCAATTTTTGGTTCTCATTAAAACAGCCAGACCAATTCAGTACGATATTGCTTTTTGAAAGTTAAAACATCTTTTTAATTTCTAATTCATAAAAAAAGTAACTACATCCATCATTTTCCGACACCACCTCAAGTCATTCAGTTTTATAATTAATGAATAAATACCTGATGTGAAAACTATTATTTAGAAAATCCAACACCATTTCCTCAAGTGTTGCAGATAAGGAGAAAAATATCACAAAGATGACTTGTTTTTGACACCAATAAACAACTGTGGGTCAGTGGTTAGCAGGTCTGTCTTTCAATCAGGGGGTTGGTGGTTCAATCCCCGCCCTAGTCGATGTGTCCTTGAGTAAGACATTAGCTAAATGACATGTAATGTAAAAACATGAAGGTTATAATCAGGTTTTGTTGAAGTAAATATGTTGTAAACCCCGCTTACATCGATAAATGTAGTCACACTCAGTATAATATAGTTCAACAGTACCTCAAATTGCAGCCCTCAAAAATGGTCATGAAGTTGAATCTACACCTAAAACAATTGTAACAAACGCTGAGCATTATAACCGTCATGATAGAAGAGTTTACTCCAGGGCTATTGTATTGGACTGCTTGTTTTAGCTAGGTGGACCTAATAAACTAGCAACTGAGTATGCTTTGTGGACAAAAAGTATTTGACAGTCAAATGAGACCACAGTAATCTTATGTTGTTCATTGTGAGCAACAAAATATAAAGATGAGGACGTTAGGCTTGTGAGGATTTTAATGTGCAAATTCACAACGGCCACATCTGAACATTTGTGGTCTGAAGGCAACAACAACAACAACTTCCTCTTGTGTCCGATGGACAATGTCAGCAGTGGTTGATGTGTGATTTCTTTTCATACCAAAAATAAATCTACAGAGTGATAAAGCGATGCCCACTTCATAAACACATTCATCACTATAGAATGTGTATTCTACCCAAGAAAGAAAATCCTATATGGTTTACAACCCTGCTGTTGAAAGAACGCTGCTCAATGCTGTCATTTATGTGATGAATAGCTGCAGCTAGGCATCAGAAGTGGTTGTGATACTCATCAGTTTTAAAGTCATTCATTCTTCTTGGCTGGAAGTCGTGAGCGGGCGAGAAACACCGGTAGCAGAGCTAGAGCTCCCAGAGCCACAGCCACTAATGGTCGGTAAAAAATCCAACCCACTCCGATGGTGAGAAGGGAGAGAGAGCAGGAGACACACAGGGCGAAGATCTTCAGCCCCACAGACACAAGCTCTCTGAGAACAGGAACCCAATCCACTGTAGACACACAACAGAGTATTAAGAACGAGAGATGCAGGGAAAGACATCCATGTATGATGCAGATGTACAGCAGCAATGAATGTGTTTACCCAGTGTGTAGATGATGCGCATAGTCAGCTGAATACTGAGGAACATGAGGGCCCAGCCTGCAGCCCTGAGGCCCCATGTCTTCATACTGTTGTAGTGGAGTTCTTTTGCAAAAACCTCCTACAGAAAACAACACCACTGCATCAACTACCAGAACCAAAGGCCAAGAGGAAATTGGGTAACTAGACACATATGGGAAAGAATGTTATCTCCCCCCCCCGCCCAAACAAATCAAATTCAATTGATAAAAAACAACACAATGTTCAAGAAACAAAATCAAATCCATACTGACCTCTGCAGAGAGCTCCTCAAGGTAGAGGATCTCCAGTGTGTCTCCTGACTTGGTTTTAAAAGGCATCAGCTGCTCCCCTCTCTGCATGGCCACAATACTGACCTGAAAAACAGTTGTCCATCACATTGAACAAGACCACAATTTAAGAGTGGGTGCACTGTAGAAACTTATAGTTTCAATTACCACTGAAACGATTAGTCGATTATCTGAATGTCAGAAAATGTATATGCAAATATCTTGATTATCATTTTTCATGTCAATGTTCCCTGGTCTTGGCTTCTCAAATATGAGGAAATGCCACTTTTCTTTATCCTATATGACAGTGAACATCTTTGGGTTTAGGACTGTTGTCTGGGCTTCTAATCGGGCTGATGGAAACTAAATACTAATTGTATATACACTTTATCCTACTCTTTATAGTATACTGTTTTTGCAGTTTTTAAAAAAACAAGAATTCAACATACCACGTATGTTATTTTATAGACCCAAAAAAGTTGTGAAATTAACCAGCATATTGATCGATCATGACAATAATTGTTAGTTACAGCTACAGTTTTAAAATACTCCCTAAAATTCTACCAACGTTAAAATTAGGGCTGCAACAAATGATTAACCTTATTGATCAAACCATTCATTATTTTTGTATTAATCATTTAAATTGTCAGGAGAGTTCTCAAAGGGACATCTTATATATTTGTTTGGTGTTGTCCCATCAACACATTACATTGACAACCATATAGAGCAGCAAATGCCACAAATCATATGAAGCTAGGACCAGTAAATGTTTGCTAAATTGCTAAAATGATTAATCCATTATCCAAATGAATGTTTCTTAATTTTCTGTTGATCAACTGCTCCATCTCATTCATTGTTTCAGCACTAGTGAAATCATTCAGGTCATTTTTTAAAGATTTTGATGCATGCGATAAACACCAACATATTGCCATTACATAGTCAGGACACAGTGGAAATGCATGCAGTAAATACTTAAAGTCAATGATCCACTGATATGTCACCAGGAGTGAAATTAATATGGTAACTGGTCATTTGCAGCACTCACAGTTTGAGCGCGGCCGAGGGGAGATGTCTCCCCACTCAGTCCAGCAAAGGAGAATCTCACACGCACATCCCCAACCTTATGAAAAAAGAAATACAGAATAATATACAATAAATGCTGCACTAATTTAGTATACATAACTAGAACCCAAAACTTAAATGTACATGGGAGAAGCTCACATCATAATGCTCACCTCCGGCCTGCGTGGGTTATGAGTGTGATAGAAATAATCGTCATCAACGCTGAGAAAAGGGGCCAAGTTAAAGGTAGAAAAATCCCTTAGACTCAGCGTCTGGAAGTTATTTATCTGCTCCACAAGGCCTGAGAAGGAACAGTTGAATTAACTACACCCAACAGTGTGACACATAATATAGTGTATGTGTATATGTATGCATGTAATGTGTAAATGTCAGTAAAGATACCTTTAGACAGACTGAAAGGTCCAACTCCAACTTCAGGGGCCACGACTGTAACACTCTCAACCGCCATGGCACTAAGATTCAAAGATTAAATTAGATGAACTAGACATAAACAAAACACACAACAATTATATTTCTAATGCCACAGAATATAATAGACTAATCTTTAAATTTTTGAATACCTTGGGTTCTGGTGGCCAATTTCTTTATCAAAATTACGACTGTTGACCATCTCAGATTTCCACTCTGTATCTAAAGAAAAGGAATTATATAGCTTCAATTTACATCACACATCTAAACAAGCTCACCATGTTGTTACCAAACACTAAGAAAAAAAAACTCACTGTAGTTGTACGTCGTCTCAGTTTTGGTCTCACCGTCCTCTTGGTAGTCCCTGAAATTAGTCACACAATAACAAAATCTCCCTGTGGTGTATCATGCTCTGTATAACAGGCAACATTTATTACACATGACTCCACCCTAAATGTTGACATAAGCACACAACAGACTTACTTGCTCTCCCGGTACTCCACCCACTGATACATCTCCACCTGCCTCTTCAGCTTCACTGCCTGCACTGCAACTCTGTAATTGGGGTCATGGAGGGGCTACACAGACATGGATGATTCATCAAAACAGAATCAATCAGCCTAATGTTCAAAAACAAATCAGATGTTGGAAATTATATCCTGTTTACCCCTTAACCTTTACTGAACTTGTTACACACACATTATTTATTTATAATATATAAATTCAATATGGAGAGCATTAACATAGCAGCAAACAACTACTTGCTATATAAAGTCTACCTGAGCAGAGAATGAAGTGGCGTTTCCTCTGTGTGTTTTGTTATCAGAACTTCTTCTTCATAGCTGGGCCGTGCGTGCTCGCTTTCTGTGCATGCTCGTATTTGCGAGTTTGCCCCACTGGCTATCTCATGGCCGCTGCTGTGCACTGCCATATATGCCAGGTATAGCTTATAACGCTGTACAAGCGCAGTGTCTACTCTCTGGTTCCCCCTCAAGTAAACACTGTTAGCCCACTCAGCATTAATTTATGATTAGTTAAGAACAACATACTTTAAATCCAAATTGGAGTCGGTCCACACACACACTGTGTGTGTGCGCGCGTTTTATTGTGTTGATCTCTTCTCTCCAGTGTTCCACAGTGTTTAATTAATAAACTGTACCTCACTGTGTGGAAGTGACTGGGATACGCCTTTCATGTGTAAGGCACCATTAGGCTTGACTTAAACATTATATTCCATACTTTGTAAAACATATAGTTAAAAATACATTGTTGCAGTGTGGCTGGAGAAAGAAGTGTGACAAAACAGAGTATAGTCTACCTGTGAGGTGTGCAGCTGTGAAGACAGGTGAACTAAGTGGTTGTTGTTCTGCAGGTCGAGGCTAGAGAAAGGCCCCAACAACACAACCTGAGAAAGACCCTCATTCAGGGAATATGCTGTTTGCAGAGCCCGTCCCTAAGAACAGAAACAGTTGCAGAGTTAGTCTGGTGTTACATCCCCATGCAGCATAAAACAATAATGTTAATTTGAATAGTGTGCATTGTGGCTTTGATGTGATAAACATAAATGCAGCTTCCCCCCTGCTGTGAGCGTGTTTCTTACCTCGTTGGTAAAAAGAACATAGAATGAAAGGAAAAACAGTCCAATACCAACAACTGTTCCTCCTGCAGTTTCACTCAATCGCTCCAGGAATCCAGGGTTGGACTGAAGAGATACACGCTTGTGTTGATTTGGGTCTGAAAACTGAGACAATAATGCAGGAACTACTAAAGGTTAAGAGCCTACAATAAACACAGCTACAAATATATTCAATGAGTATGGTGAAGCTATACTGGCTGCATCAAGTCAAACTTTTAAGAACATTCTTTTTTATTGTGTTTAGATATTGTCTTCTTTTGCTATTATGTAATGTTCCAAAAACTTGTACTTTAACGTCTTGGAACATTTTATCTGTACATTACTCCCAAACAGATTTGCAAATCTTGTGTAAACAATGAATGAGGCCACATTCTGTGCACATTTGTGACTTGATTTATCACTACAAGAATGATGAAAGTACTGTAACACTCCCACGTTAAGGTTACTACCAGGCTGATGAAAGTACTGTAACACTCCCACGTTAAGGTTACTACCAGGCTGATAAAAGTACTGTAACACTCCAACGTTAAGGTTACTACCAGGCTGATAAAAGTACTGTAACACTCCCACGTTAAGGTTACTACCAGGCTGATGAAAGTACTGTAACACTCCCACGTTAAGGTTACTACCAGGCTGATAAAAGTACTGTAACACTCCCACGTTAAGGTTACTACCAGGCTGATGAAAGTACTGTAACACTCCCACGTTAAGGTTACTACCAGGCTTGTCAAAGTACTCAGACCTTACCAGACTAAACTGAGTGGCCCATATCCCAGATCAACTGACACACCTCTTTGGTTCTGTGGCCATTTTACGTAATGCATAAAAAGTGTGTGATACAAAATGTGTCGAATAAGTGTCACGACTTGTTTTTTAAATGTCAGTCCCAGTGCTCAAGCAAGACATTCAACTATCTGGGGGACTAACGTTACGTCGCCTTAAATAATCGACTTAAGCTAACGCTAGCTGGCGTTGTTCGTTAACGCTAGATTATAGGGTAATACTTTGCCAATAAGGTTAACTAACACTACAATGAATGCGGTAGTTCAGGAACAATTAACGTTATTGTTTATCACTTACTGTCTGTGCCGAAGACATTTCTCTGACTTGTTTAACTCCGCAGTCGAACAGTAACGACGGCTAAAGTTGTTGCAGCTTACAAAAATGCCCAGCTAGAAACATCCACGGAACATGAGAGAGAGAAACACTTTCATTTACAAACCGGCGTTGACCGAAATTCGCAGGGGTGGGCGGTGTCGGCGTACAATATCAGAAGTATTTCCACTCACGCCCAACCTCAACTATATATTTTCCGACCCAGACGTCTCTTCTCAATGAATTATGGGTAACTGAGTCTTTTGTAGCTTTTTAGTGCTGCAATTTCTTCAGAAATTTTGTTTGCTATTTTTATGTTATTTAATGCATCAATGAGTCACAGGGAACATTGTACTGCAGAACGAGTACATTTACTTTGATACTTAAAGTACATTTAGCTGATAATAGTTATGTACTTTTACTTAAGTAGATTTTTGAAGGACAAATCAGAGCTTTGCCCACCACTAACGACACCATCCTCATTTAATACCTCAATCTGCAATGATCAGGAAGCCCCACCTCACAGCTAATCAGACACACACGCACACACACGCACACACACACACACACACACACACACACACACACACACACACACACACACACACACACACACACACACACAGACACACAGACACACACACACGCAGCACAGCACAGACGTGGCAGTCTTAAGAGGATTGTTGCAAAGGAGAACACAAAGAAATTAGTGTCACTTATCATCATCATATCTGTATACAGAAATGAACACACACTCACATACTGCAACAAGCTACACTCAGGAAAAGCACTGGGACTCAGTGAGGCAGAGTGAACAGGTGGAGAGACGGTTGGGATGGAGGAATATGATATTATTGTGCTTGGAACTGGACTTAAGGTAAGACAACTTATATTAATTGTAAAATAGGTACTATATGAGGAAAATTACAATCTGCATTACCTACATTACTCTTCACATTTTGTAGTGAGAATCTAAAGCTATACTGAATGACCTTCTCTTTCATGTGTTCTCTGAACTACTTTTACTCTTTAATGCTTCATACAATAAGTGGTGGTTGAGTTTTTAAGTAAAATGGCCACACATGTACTTGTACTTGCAGACCTTCTGGGCTCCTGTTGGCTGTTAAATGGATTTACAACAATTAAATGATTTCATTATGTGATGCACAGTATGTCACTAACTGCTTCACTGTCTCTCTCAGGAATGTATCCTGTCTGGTTTATTGTCTCAAAGTGGGAAAAAGGTTCTTCACATTGACAATAATCCCTACTATGGAGGAGAGAGTGCATCCATTTCTCCCCTTGAGGAGGTTTGTTTACACATCCTCCTCCTTTTGACAAAGCTGCTGCTGCGACAGCATTTGTTGTGTCTAATAC
The DNA here is from genome assembly GCF_009769545.1 of Cyclopterus lumpus. NCBI lineage: Eukaryota > Metazoa > Chordata > Actinopteri > Perciformes > Cyclopteridae > Cyclopterus > Cyclopterus lumpus. The sequence goes on along the minus strand of NC_046970.1, from coordinate 14,731,178 downwards.
TCTTCTACATTTGCAGCTGTTCAAGAAGTTTAAGGTTCCAGGACCTGCTAAATCTATGGGCCGCGGAAAAGAGTGGAGCATCGACCTTATCCCCAAATTTTTTCTCGCCAATGGTAAGAGAAAAGTGCATGTGAATTGTGCAATATTGTAGTATAAATGAGTGCACTGTCATTTTCTGTACCCTCTGCTATGTCTTTGCATTAGGTGAGCTGGTGAAGGTCTTGGTGCACACTGACGTTACTCGATATCTGGACTTCAAAGTTGTTGAAGGCAGCTATGTATACAAAGCAGGCAAAGTGCACAAAGTCCCCGGCACAGAGGAAGATGTCATGCATTCTTCAGGTGATGAACCTGAATAATGATTAATGCACAATAATTAATCATAACTCCCTTTAATGGCATTCCATACAACATTTCTGTTTCAGATTTGATGGGCATGTTTGACAAGAGAAGGTTCAGGAAGCTGCTGCTCTTTGCCCTGAACTTTGACGTGAGAAACCCTCGGACCTGCCAGGACGTGGATCCTAAAAAGATGACCACACGGGACCTTTTCAGCCGTTTTGACCTGGGGGGAGATGTCATGGAGTTCACAGGTCATGCCATAGCCTTACACAGCAGTGAGAGGTCAGTCACAAGAATGATTTGCATACACCAGAAAAGAAGAAATAAAACGATGACAGGTTATCCTTTAAGTTAACTGTCTACTGGTGATCCTGCAGTTACCTGGACCAGCCATGTGGGGAAACCATCAGACGGATCCGGCTGTACTCTGAGTCTCTGTCCCGCCACAACCCCAGTCCATACCTCTACCCTGTGTACGGGCTGGGAGAACTACCACAGGGATTTGCCAGGTTACAAAATAATGAATCGGATTTCTCCCTAGATATTTTCAACATCAAGTAGAAAACATGGTGTGGGATGCTGCATAGTGAAACAGATATGTAAATCAATGTCAAAAGATGACCTTCTAGATGTTTGCAATATGTGTTTTGATCACAATCCGGTATTATATTAGCCAACCTTGAATGTGTGTGTTTCAGACTGAGTGCAGAGTACGGAGGAACTTTCCTCTTGAACAGAACCGTGGATGAGATTGTGATGGACAACGGCAAAGTGAAAGCTGTGAAGTCTGAGGGGAAGGCAAGTGTGTGTACACGTGGAGGATAGGTCCTGTAGCCCAATTGTGCTCTAAGTCAGGGGTTCTCAACCTTTTTACAGTGATGTACCCCCTGTAAAATATTACCACCTAACCAGCACAAAGCATTTTGGGTTGAAAAAAATATGTAGCGTTAATCCACAGCGCTGTGCCATCAGTGTCTGATTTGATATAGAATATATATATATAATTCAGTTTGTGAACTTACACTTGTATATTATTGAATATTTATTAAATAACTACTTTTAAAGGATTTTTCTATGGATGCTCATTTAAAATATATATATTTTTAAATCTCACGTACCCCCTGGAGTGCCTTCATGTACCCCCAGGGGTACACGTACCCCCATTTGAGAACCACTGCTCTAAGTGTTCCTTATCCTTTGGTCTTTTTAACAGCTGTTCCACTGTAAACAGCTCATCTGTGACCCCAGCTACGTTCCTAATCGAGTGAGGAAAGTGGGGCGTGTGATTAGAGTCATCTGTTTATTAAATCATCCAGTTAAAAACACCCACGAGGCGCACTCCTGTCAAATCATCATCCCTCAAACTCAACTCAACAGGAAATCTGGTATTGTGTCTACTTTAATTGTTTTCTGCTAAAGTCTGAAAGATAAATCATGCATTCACGTACATGTGTTTTGCAGTACACAGATGATTTGTAAATACATTATTTGGGTTGAACTTTGTCTATGGAAACCCTTTCCGTTTTGACTATGCAGACATTTACATATCGTTAGTGTCACATGTCCACAATGTGGCCTCAGACGGGATGTACATTGCCACGGTGAGCACGACTGCAGAAACCAGCGACCCAGAGAAAGAAGTCCAGCCGGGGCTGGAGCTTCTCAAGCCCATCATGCAAAAGTTAGTGACACATTTCAATCTTTAATGCCACAGTTTATTTTTTCATTAAACAACATTTAAATGGTGTTATTTCCTGTCATCATCCTGAATCTAGATTTGTTTCGATCAGTCACATGCTGGTTCCCAATGAAGATGGAAAAAAGAGTCAGGTAAATAAGGGCATTTCTGAGCAAAAAATAAATACATTAAATGCGGTGAAGTGTGTTAGGTCCAGTACTGGTTCAGTGATGTCTCCTCACTCCTGTCTTCATTAGATATTTGTGTCCCGCTCATATGATGCAATAAACCACTTTGAGGCTGAATGCGAGGACATCAAAGACATGTACCAGCGGATAACAGGAGCAGCGCTCCGCTTCGGAGGATCACAGAGACACCAGTCTCACAACTCTGACGATGACAGAGAGACTTTCAACATCAGGACCAAATGATTCAACAGCTGAGAGGCCACAATCACAGTATGGATGATTATCCCAGCTGTAATGCAGAGGGTGTGTTGTGTAGCATGTAGAGTAAATTTTAATTTTTTTTTGAAATTTCTCTTTTTTGTGAGATTCTGTAAATCAATTGGAAATTTGGAAAAACACATTTCTCTTTTAAGTAAAAACCAATACAACTTTTTGTTGCTACCAAGTAAAATCCTGAGCAAGCTGGATTTTGGTGTAATTAAAATTCCTCTTATATTTGTCTCAAAAATAGTCTATTTGTAATAGACATATCAGCGGTATCTGACTGAAATAATAAGAATTACTTTATTAACCTGTCAATGTATTTAACTATTAAAAAAACAGTACATATTTAACTGAAGCCAGTTTTATTGGAATTATTGTATTCCTTTAAGCACCAGTCAGTGCCAAACTTTCTCAGCAGTAGCAGCTGAAAGTAAACATGCAGCGTGTGAATGAGAGGGATTAAATATTTCTGACTGACGCTGGGCATGTGGCACAGAGACAGATGATTAAGAGATGAATCCCAGTGATGTGTAGTGGATTTGTGGATTATGTGTGAGGAGGACAAAGCCACTGAATGTTGTTGTGTGCTGCAGACAGGCAGCAAAGCTGGAGGCAGAGAGTGGACAGGCGCAGTAAAGAGGCTTAACCAAATGGACGACAGACACCACCTCGGGTAGAGGGGTGGAACATATTCACACACAAAGATGTTTTTTAACGTATAAATCCCTTTCATCTACTGCACAGACAATAGCGACTCTTCCTTGTGTCTTTTAAAATAATAAATATTCCGTATTCCTGGAAAACACATTAAATTCATGACACTTGAGCCGTTTGTTGCATGTAAAGTTTTTACATATATATTACATACACATACCACAGTATTTATATACAAGAACACTAATTACAGTGTCTCTGAGCCTTCTAACTGATCAGATCACTCTGTGACGACAGCTGCTTTCTCCAAAAAAAAACTATTTAAACCAAATATAGTGATTATTCAGAGTTGTATCTCACGGAGTTTGTTCCTTTGGAAGCTTCGTGAAGAAGAAGAACAACAACCATCTCACGGGCCTGGGATTATTCAGAAACCTTTAACCTCCATCTGCAGAAATCAGTCCTAGTTTCTGTGGACATCGCACCACTTATTCCCGTCTCATCTCCAGCGCCGTGCTGACGGACGGAGGGATCAGACCAGCAGCCACCATCCTTCCCTCACTGCACAGGATGTTGAATGTTGCACATGCATTTGGCTGCAAAACAGCAGCGATGAAAAGGGAAGACAGAACGGTAGATTAGGACATTAGTTTTAAACTGTTGTTGGAAGTCTTTCATGCTGTCAGGAAGAACACAAGCACTTTATTGAGACACTGAGCAAACTTTACCGTGTCTTGCACCTCCACAGCGATGCCTTTACGTTTGAGCAGAGCCAGGACTGAGGGGTTAATTCTTTCAATACGTGCACCCGTGCCCAGCACAATAATCTCTGTAGAACAGCAAGAAAATAAGTCAAATGACATCAGGACTTTATTTTGTTAAATTCCACCATATAGAAACCTAAGTGACTGACAAAATCCAGGCAGAATATGAATGATTACGGGGAAAAATATAATAACTGCAGATGCTTCCATACAGGATACACATCACTGAAGGGTTTGATGAACATGAAAATTATGTGAATCATGTACCACAGTTGCCAAACATAATTTAACATGAATGGGGGCATTGAAGCAACGTGTTAAACAGCACTCTTCACCACCATCATCTGGAAGTATCTGTTACCTATTCTTGGTTCAAGCATGTGGAAAAGTGAGACACTTTCTTCTGTGATGTCTTTATAACTGCCAACCTAGAGAGAGAGAGAGAGAGAGAGAGAGGAGATAAAACACTAAATATAGATAGTTGTCTAAATTCAAAACAAACCCGTACACAACACACCAAACTATTGAACTGTGGAGCTACTTTGATATTGCTCTCACTTTCCACTGGAGAATAGCAGGAGGCAGCACAGCACAGGGCCCAAACACCTTGTTGTCGTTGATGTCGAATCCTCGGGAACTGTAGCTGTTGATAAATGGCCAGCTGCCCTTCTGCATTATGGACATCGAGGTACGCTGGTACATTTCATCATCGCTGGGACCCAATCTATGTGCACGACACAGAAATGGGCTGCAACGAAAGACAGGTAAACTAATTAGAATCAATGCCATATTAAGTACAAACACAGGTATTTACTACTATGTATTGTGAGTATTAATAGCGCAAAGAATGCTTGGGCATTAAACAGTCTCTGTAATTATGTATTTATTGCACTGGTCTTATCTCTGTACATTCTCCATTACTTAACATTTCACAAAACAAGAGGCTGCACTTCAGAACTTTTGCTATGTGGCCCAGTTTCAAAGCCAACAAAATCCAATGCCAACCTACTGACAGAGATGACAGCCAAAAGCTTTAGGCCTGTTCCTGCAAAAAAAGATGCAGCCAAGAAACAAACATTTCTGCTCATCTAAAGAGCTGCAGGTAATTTTAGCCTGTTCTTACACTTTTGCTTGTTTAGCAACCTATTGTTTTTTAGATGTGATGCACTGCAATTTCTCATGAGGGGACTGACTAACTAATGACATACTGTCTGCGGGGCAAATGAGCTTGATGCTTGTTCCTGATGGGAATCTTGGAGTTGTAATATAGAGGGAAAAAGCAGAAACTTAACTAAAGTTCCACATAGAAGATGTCAAAATCAGCACACTGCTCCCACAATATTTCTTATCTCAAACTGATAATGCATGTAATCTGCAACAGATGACCAACCTGAAAAGCCATTGACTATATCCCAAGGCAACCAGACATTCATCTTCTCAAAACAATGCAGCAATCAATAACAGGTGGCAACAACTGGAATGCGAAACTATATGATAACCAAAATATAGTAATTTCAAGTTTTTGTTAATATCTCGCTCCCTCTCTGGCTGTTTATCATCACTGGTTTGCAATGTACATGTTGGCACCTGTGATCAATGATTACTTATTTTATGAAGACACATACTGTATGTCTATTCACAATTGTGAAGACGTTATTTGTCGATTATTTCAAATCGATAATTAAAATGATGTTTAGATAGATGGACGGACTACTTTTATCTCACTTGGGGGGAATTCTCATGTCACAGAAGGCCAAATGGTGAACAAACAGGATGTCAAGAGAAGAATGTGGGCTCCCATGATATAATATGATCTACATTGTAAAATGACATGTTTGTAATTGGGAGAATAATGCTATACAATATATGTCTCTCTAGCAGTGGGTTTGCAGGTCCGTCTTTCAATCAGAGCATCGGCGGTTCGATCCCCGGCTCTGCCAGTCCTAGTCGATGTGTCCTTGAGCAAGACACTTAACCCTGAATTGCTCCCCGTAGCTGTGTCAACGGTGTGTTATTGTAAGTCGCTTTAGATAAAAGCGTCAGCTAAATTAAATGTAATGTAAAAACAGTATTGCCTTCAAGCATGTCCAACTCCAACAAGATACCTTGTTGGATACCAATACCTACACTATCTGCAACATGACTTTTTAATGTCCTCGTCTGCACACAGAGGTGAGGAAAGCCAAACGGGGCAGTTGCTTAAGCGGGTTTAAATAACCTCTCAAGGGTTTAAATCTTTAGTTCAATGTATCAAGACTTGAATTGATAAACTACCATACCTTGACAAAGCGGGTCCTGCTCTGGACGAGAAGAGAAACCCCTGTGTAGATCTCTGCAGGAGAAATCTGGTACACACCCCACTGGCCATGTTGATAGAGTTGAACAACCGGCGACACACGTAGGGGACACAGTTCTGTGTAACACCAAGCGCCTGCTTCCGGTCTCGTTTTATCTCCTAAATCGAACATTGTTTACTTCAGGTTCAACACACTTTATAAACTGTTAATTTAATGTTGAATACTGTGTATTCGCCATGGATATGTGCACGCCGTATTACATAAAATAATCACTCACAATTGACATCCAGTCGGTGTTTCTTAATGCCAAGACAACTCTATTTTTAAATATTATCTCTTTATATCTAACTTCACCAGCTAAATGCTCAGCTACTAAAGCAACTGATGTCGTGTCTATGTTGCACATTGAAATGTGTGTCATTCTCTTCCTTACATTTACAGGAAAATGGTGGCCCTCCACATGTTGAATTAACCTACAACAATTCTAAATGATACATTCATAAAATTATAGTTTTACAAATGATAGTTTTACAAATGGATAACTAAAGGTTAAAAAGGACTAATGATTAGTATCTTGAAAACGTTTCGATTTGAACTTCACAATATTTCCACAAAAATGTTAATGTGCTGAATCTGTTGAACAATTATATTGTACAGTGTATTTGCACATTCTGGATATACTTATGGTTGTTTCTCAAAGGTCCACCTGATCCAAATATGTCTCTTTAAGAGACATATTTGATCATATTAAATAATAATATGGAAAAATGAGGAGTAATTTTGCACATGAAAAAAAGTGTATAATCCATGAATAAAAAAGTTATTAATTTTGGCAAATATAAGTCATGTTCATACTTTTTACAGATAAATGCAATGGGGCAACTGAATGAGCTTCCATTCACTCAATTAAATGCATTATATAATTCATAATAGTAATTATAGTGAGCTGTGTACTGTTGATCAGTTCAGTACTGAGTACTTTAAATGAGTAGAGTTTGTACTGTATTCAATCAACTGAGGTAAAAGAGATTTAAATCATAATAACACTAAAGTCATAGTACTTTATATAGCGAAATATCTGGGAGCAATAAACCCGTTTAATATACAAATCAAATGTGCCTTTACAATCATGGTTTTCAGAATTGAATGATAATGTTTTTGATGAAATCGTATGTTGACGCAGCTACACAGGGATCTGCGTTTGATTAAAATGTCTGGGGGCGTGTTCATGGGGAAACAGCGCCGCTTGCGGTGTTTACTGGCAACAGTCACAGGTCAGGTGATCCGAAGAGCTACATTGTAAATAGACAGCGACGATCCACCGGGGACATGCCTTCATAGACTCTTTAAGTCCCCTCTGACGGAACAGGTATTTACCCCTCCGAGACTGCGTACCTTAAAAACCGGGTCTCCAATTGTTTCGGGTCATTTCGGCGCGTGAAAGTCTTACTAAAGTATGTACCGGTCTCTATACGCCTTCCGATCCGCGGAGCCCAACTCGCTGCACTTCGCGGCCGGAGAAAGCTTCTTAATCCTGGAGAGGAGCAACAAACACTGGTGGCTGGGGTCCCGCTGCAGCTCTGGGGAAACCGGCTACATCCCATCATCATACATCGAAAAAATACAGGTAAACACCGATCCCTGAGCTGGGTGTTTTTTCTCTTTTTTTTCCTGAATGAATAACAAGCGGTGACCATGTCGCATCCCGGGGTGAAGTGAAATCTGGTGAGTGCGTAGGGACCTTAAGGGTTGCATTGATGGGATCGAGAGCGACACAGCCCATGTAGTAACTGTACCATATGTACTGCAGTGCAGGCCACGTTGAAGCTCACTGCTGATTTTTGTTGGGAAGAAAATGCACTCTTGTAGAAGAAAGCATAAATTATTGGAAAGGTTGCATTGAGCCTTCTGCACTGCAGCTGCTCACTGCGACAGAGAGGAGATGTAGGGAAGGACGTGAGATATGACAGGATAGGAAGATGTAGTAGAATAGGAAATGAGACCCAAGGACCAACAGTTAACTTAAACCAGCAAGACAGAGAGACATTGTTTCTGATCAAATTAAATTAATCTGCCCCTGTGACGTTATCTCTATTTTATTATTATTATTATTATTATTATTATTATTACTATTATTATTATAAGAATAATTCCCAACTGTCCTTGTTATCGTTGAGAAAGTAGCTTCCATTTAGCTTTTCTCTCAGACACACCCACATACTCTGGGAGACTCCTTATTCCAAGGGCCCATAGTGAACTAGTCAGAGCATGTATGTTGTGAGACCACACGCTGGCGGATAGGAATGCTCTCTCCTGTTGTTAATGACGCTGTCTGTGGAGGGTTATGAGCCTGAATGTGAGGCCTCACTGTGTCACTATTTAAAAGGCTTTTTTTGTTTGGTTAGATGAGCGCCCTAGTTTGTTTCTGCCTAGAGTCACACATGTCCCCGAGCCACAAGTCTGTTCGATTCTGTTTAAAATTATGTTCGTTAATATTTAATTTCCACCCTATTTTTCTTTCTTTCTCTTATAGGCTCCAGAGCAGGATGAGGTGTTGCAGTCTATTGACAGAGCAATTGAAGGAGTCCACAATGTGGCCTTAAGAAATGGAGGCAAATACAACCTGGAACAGAGGGATGTTCTCCAGTGAGTTGCAAAGCACATTACAAGATATCATATATTGATTTTAGGCATGTATAAATCAGTATTCTCTTCTGTTGCAGAAAATTGATCCATCACAGAAAGGAGACCCTTGAAAGACGAAGTTCCTCGTCCGCCGGTCACAAACAAGGCCTCCCATCCTCCAGCAGCGAAATATCTCTCAGTCAAACTCCTCCTCCACCCAACGGCCTTAACCGAGACTACGGACGACAGGGCAGCGTGCCGCTGTCAGGAAGTGTGGACAACATACAGGCAGAACAGGGCCTTTACCAGGTAACACTCACACAGTACGCCTTTGAATATGTTATTTGAAGCCACCAATTAGGTTGAAATATTCAGACTTCAAATATTTAGAGAGCTTATATACATTTTTCATACCTAATGAGCAGAAAGAGTTGTCAGCCTACATATTGTCATCGGTCTTTTATATCTCCGTTTTGCTATTTGTCTTCCTGTAAAGCACTTCAAACATCAGTTTCGACTTTGTTTGGAATTGTAATTAATTAAGACTGAGTATGTGATCATGCTTGAGGCTGCCTATTAAACACCACTAATCTACATTAATATCCTAGCTCACAAATATGTGCAGCCAGGGACTAGTACTTCATCAGTTCATCAGAAAAGGTTTCATCCATGTACAGGTTAAAAACAAAACCCGGTAGGATTAAAATATCTCTTCAGCCCTGACTGATACAGTAATAATAATAATATCAGGAGGGTTGGAGATGTCACAGAATAGACCATGGGAGAGATTAAACCACCCTGACATTCCTTGACAGCAGAGAAAATTAAACATCCTGAAGTTGTGCCTAATAATCAATTTCACGTCCTGCAGGTGCCTCCTCAACCTCGGCGTGCGGCTCCGATCACCCCACCTCCCCCTGAGAAACAGCGTAACGGCCGGCGTCCAGGTGAGAACTCATACACCTGCGATGTGTACGCATTTTTCCAAACAGTATTCACAACATCAGCCATAGATTACTGCACTGAGTTTTTGCTGCTCTGTACTTCACAAACACACTCTATTCTTAGTCGGGTCATTCCTGTTCCCTCTCCTCCCCGTAACTGGAGCTCTCTCTTTCTCTCTCCCTCAGCAGAGCCAGGGGTCCCCTCCAGAGTGTCCTCTCTTCCTCCGTCCCCTGCTCCCTCCCTCACGACCAGCACCACCTCTTTAGAGTCTGGCTCCTCCCACTCACTGGTCTCCTCTGATGTCAGCTTGCCAAGTGTTTCCAGCACCCCCCCTCCTCCTGTGCCATCCCGTGTGAAGCCCACTGCACCTACTCCAGACGTGCTTGCCTCCGACTCCCCTTCTCAGCCAGCTCCTGCAAAGAAGAGCCCAGCTCCACAGCCTCCCCATGGCACCCCTTCTCCTTCAAAGCCCTCTGTGGAGGAGCAGCCGGAGAGTGATTGGCCTGTTGCCCCCCCTTCCATCGCTGAAAGCCCTGCTGGTAGCCCCACAACTTCTGAGCCAGTTCCCATGACTATCGGGGCCGAGCTGATTGAGCTGGTGCGGAAGAACACAGGCTTGAGTTACGAGCTGTCGCGGGTCGCTGTAGGCGTGGTGGTCGGACATCTGCAGACGGCCTTACCTCAAGCCTCCTCTGATTTGGAGCAAGTTCTCCTCTCCCTGGTGAAGAGCAAGGTCAGATTTGTTTTCATTACATCATGTGGATTCAGAAACCTGCAGCCCCGCCAGCTCAAAGGAGAACACTGGTGTCGTTTAGAGTTACAGCGACTTCTTCTTTTAGCTGACATTTCTCTGAGTCGTTTAGAGGATCAGGAGAACAGTGATCACAGTATCCCTCGCTCATTGAAAGGAATTGCTGATTCTTTCCTGGCAGACGTTTCTCTGGCTTAATGTCGGTGTAAGGAGGTCAATAGTGTGACATGTAACCTCAAACAGCAAATGCTGAAAGCTGTTGGCTGCATCCTGTATTTACATGGTGACACTCGCTCATCAGATGATAAAGCCTGAATACTCTGCGGTGTACTAGAGGTCTCCTCAGTGTGCTTTTTAGATAGGAAACACTCCGTTTGGGAATAACAGAGATTTTAAACAAAACCTAATTGAATGTTGCAGCTCTGGTAACTTTCCAGCCCGTACATGTTGTCTTTTAATACGGAAAGAAATGACAGAGAATAGCCTCTTCTGAAGGGCTGATGTCTCAAACTATGCTGCTGCTGCATGCAGACATAGAGCAGACACGCATCCAATATGATTGACACAAACTTTTAAAAACACCGGTTTTATAAATATGAAAGGGGTCATTCAAAGTGACAAACCCACAGAAGATTATCAGCAGACTTAAGTTAAGCAGCTGCTCTTTATGACGGAGTAGTGCATGCTCCTCTGTACTGGTATTACAAGTTGTAGCAAAATAAGGTGTGTCATGATGTGTTCTGTCTCTGTAGGTGCATTTGAATGCAGCGCTGCCGCAGGGTCAGGTGTGTCACGATGAACAGAGGCTGGAGGTGATCTTTAGCGACCTCGCCCGCCACCGGGACGATTCTCAGCAGCGCAGCTGGGCGCTTCATGAAGACCACGCGCTCATCGCCTGCTACCTCGAAGAGCTGCTGAAGATACTGGTATGATGCAGGGGCCGCGTTCCTGCTTATTCCTAGAGATCATTTAATAAAATGAGGATCTATCCACTGTTATCCAACACTCTTAACATTGCCCAACACACATTTGGAACAATTGGTCCTCTCCAGAGTTGAATAACAAACTTTAAACCTTTGCAGGGAAAACAAACTAACAAGCACATCGACTTTAACAATGGAGCAAACATGTCAACCAATTTAACATCAAATTAACATCACAACAAAACTCAGAGCAGCCTATTCAAAACACTGTTGAACTACCATTTGTACGTTAATATGATCCTGAGCATAACTAAGCCCGTTCAGATGGCAATATAGTTCACTCTCAGTTTACGGAAAATAGGAGAATGTTTAAATATTTTCCACGACTAAGTAAGTTGTTCCAGGACATTTCACTTTCTCTCATGTACTTGTTTTAATGACTAGAAAATTGGTCAATTATTTTCCAGGGAACCCTGGAATGAACTCTTGAAACAATTCAAGTCGGTTTTCTAAAGTGTAAGAAGATGTAACTGAAGTCCTGACTGATTGTGTCAGACATTAACAGATAGATTTCACAGATATGTATGTCTGTCAGTCATAAGTAAGTCAGGATTTATTGATAAAGCACCTTTCAAATTAATTGATACAGTCAAACATTGAATACGCATTACACACCTTAAATATCAAACAAGTAAAACAAGAAAACAGGATCAACAGACTAATATGACAACCTCGTCATGTTGCAGTTTACATCCGTGTCTGTCAACTGTTCCTGAGATATTGACCAGACTGACGGAAAACCCCAAAAACATAACCCCCGTGCCCATAATGTCCATGAATCAGCTTATAAACACACAAGAACTTGTTATCAAACATGATTTATTATGTATTAATATGCACAGTAATGTAACATGTTTGAATGCAGGTGGGTTTGTTTTCAATGAAAACATATTAATTCACTACTTCAACACATATTATTGGACAAGAGTTTTCGAGTGGAGCATCACTGGTTTATCCTCATAATGATATAAAAAGTTTTCTCTAGTGATGAATCTCTGATGTGACAGCAGGACCCGTCCAGCTGTAAATACCAGACATGTTTGATGGGATCAGACCGGCTCAGACGACTTATCCAACAGTGTGTTAAAGACTGAATCTGTAAACTCTCCAGGCTGCCAAATATTCTTTGTTGGCAGTTTGTCCAGAACCTCAGGACTGAGACATCCAGATGCGTTGTCAAGGGGCTTTGTAATCCTCCTCTGGTGTGTCCAGTGACCACGACTGTCGCGTAGATTATGAAGTTACATAGTTATGACGTTATTATGTCATCGCTTTTACAACTAATAACGGTTTTATTTTTTAGACTGATGCAGATCCTGAGGTGTGTAAGAAGATGTGTAAGACCAACCACTTCGAGAATGTGTTGTCTCTGGTTTCATATTATCAGATGGTAAGACATTACAATACATTATAATAAAAAAAGGCTTTCATTTCGAACACCATGAACATTAGAACTAATCTGTTTTCAAGAAAAACGTGAATTTATGAGTCTTATAGTCTGTAAAGATAATGTTGTCTGGTTTTCCTTTTATGGTTCTTCGGTATTATCAGCATCTTTTTATATGGTCAGTTTATTTAAGACTATATCAGTGTGATACTTCTTACTCAAAATTGGCAAACTATTTCTTTTCTTTGGTCCTTGTAGCCTAGCAACTGTAGCTGTGTCGATTACATAATGTACCAAGAGGGAACTAGATTTGAGCCTTGGTTGATCTGAATGGGGATTGTGGAGTTAAAGTGTCAGTAAGCTTGTTGGTGATGTTTAGTCTATATTCGGTTAATGTTGGCTTATTGTTATTGTTATTACCATGTGACCGTGCAGGAGCTTCGCGTGTCTTTGCGGCTGCTGCTGCTCAAAGTGTTCGGGGCGATGTGCAGCTTGGATGCTTCTCTCATCTCCACCCTCCTCAACTCCATCATCCCGATGGAGCTGGCCAGGGACTTACAGACTGACACACAAGGTGAAAACATTGACTTCTGCACTTGTTCATCTGCACTTCTCACAAAGCTAAATATTATTTTATATATATATATATATATCTTTTTTGGCCTTTTTTTTTTTCTTTCCCCAGAGCACCAGAAGATGTGCTACACAGCTTTGGTGCTCACTATGATCTTCTCAATGAGCGAACAGGTGCCATATCATCACTACGGTATGGTGTATATAATGGTATAAATAATGATATAGAAAGGGCTGCTGTGATATATTTTCCGTGGCATATAACATGTATATTGTACCGCAGCATATGAGGTTATGCACACAAAAACAGAGCATCACTGATGTTGATTCTTCCAAAACAGTTTTTACCTTTTTGGACAGGTTATAAACGATGTTCCTGATCTAAAAGACACTCATGCATTAAAAGGTGTATAAAGGGACATGGTGTTCTTTATCCAGGACTTAATCCTGGCCCTCCCTGCTTTCAGAACACTTGAATGCTGACTTTGTTGAGTTTCTGCTGGGTGTGGTGGAGGACGGGCTTCCCTCTGATCCCACAGAGCAGTTGCCTGACATCTTCCTGAACCTCCTGCTGGCCTTCAACCTGCACCACACAGGTGAGAACAGCCGCCATAGACCCTTTTCACAGCAGACGTTTTGACTCGTCAAAGCAGAAAACACACATATAATGAAATTAAGGATGGCTGGGCGAGGGTAATTTAGAACATTTCCATGAATTGCTCAAATCTTGTAAGATGTAGTTTTTCATCCAGTTGTTTGAAGGAGATGTTTTCATAGTAATATAAAAATAGATATTAGAGAGGGATTTATGACGTGTTTAACTTCCTTACACTTGCTTAAAGCAATTTATAATTCAAATTTTAAATAGCTAATTTCAAGATGTTTTTATTTATAAAAATACAATTTTACAATGCAATACTTTTATTTCTGCTGATCGCCCAATATGGATCATTGCTCAGCAAAAAACACGTGGTGCATCTGCAAAACGTATATTTGACCTTTTTTCTTGTGTTGGACCCCAACTCAAACTGCAGGAGCGCCATCATTAATTGTTACTTGTATCACCTGTGCTTTTTTTGCTGTTACGTCAAAATGTCGCCCAGCACCCGGCAGCAATGTGATCATGCAGGAGCTGAAGAAGAAAAATGTCAAGATCCTGTCTGAGAAAGTGCTGCTGCTTCTTAACAGAGGCGGTAAAATACCACCGTTTGGCATATTTTTCATTTTGCATCCATGCCTTCTGTCTACTGACACCATCGCTCACTAATTGTCCTCTGCTCTCCAGACGACCCTGTGTGTATGTTCAAACACACCCCGCCTGCACCGCACTCAGTGCTCAAGTTTCTGCAGGATGTTTTCGCCAGCCAAGAGACGGCTGACATCTTCTACCGCACTGACATGATGGTGATGATTGACATTGCTGTTCGACAAATCTCTGACCTTTCACCTGGAGACAAGGTGAGACCTGGACACACCGCACAGCTACTGATTGTTCTTAGGCTTTAAAGGAACAGTTTCACATTCTGGGAAACACCCTATTTTGCTTTTCTTGTATTATTATAGGAACAGATGTACTCATCCAACTCTCGGCAAGAAAGCGTTTTTCCTAAAGTGTGAAACTATTAGTTTAATCATACTGGCTTCACCAACAGTTAGTTAAGTCTGATTATAATCTCCTCTCTTTCCCTCCCTGTGAAGCTGAGGATGGAGTATCTCTCCCTAATGCACTCCATAATACGCTCAACGGACTACCTCGAGCACCAGCACCGCCAGTCTGACCTGCAGGGGGTGCTGCAGAGGATTCTCAGGGAGGAGGAGGATGCCGGAGAGGATGAAGGGAGCGCTACAGCGAAACAGATGGATAAGCTAATTGTACAGCAGATCTACAAGGAGTTCCCGCAGATCAGTGAGAACCAGCACTAACCATATCAGTACCATACTAACACGCCGTAGTCTGCTCCTGTCTACTAAAGGGAGGTACAGTAAATGTTGAGGGACAAAGAGGTGACAATGGATGGGACGCCCTGTATTCTGTGCCAGCCTGTGCTGAGAGAAGCTAATCAGTTTTGCCAATTACTTGAAGTCCAGGGCTGCGGCATGCATATGATGTCGATATCAGAAAGATGCTCATGTTGTTCACAGCTTCTCCCATCTCAAATTAATTTTATTTGAAAAAGAAGTGGTAGGATTTTTTTTTTCTCTTGTGTTCTTCAAGATGGGAAGAATATGACAAATGCACAAAAACCTGTGAGGTTTAGTCACACTTGGAGATAAAAAATAGTCAAAATACAGGCCAAACACTGGAGCTGTTTCACAGTGAATTCCTAGCAATAATTACGTTAAAATCATACAATAACTGTATGCACTTATAGTATTTAAAACCCCAACTAAATCTTATTCAAACCTAAATATATATAACCAAATTGATTTTAAAATGCAATCAAAGATTTTGAATACAAAGTGCCATTATTTGAATTGTTGTGAGAATATATTATGTGCTTCCCTTGTAGTGGGACCAAACTACTGTGTGTTACTACAAGCATTATTTTCTTAATAGAGTATAATACTCTTAAAGCTGACTTCCTCTTTCATTCACCCTTCATTCATTAGAATTAGAATTTAAGCCAAGTCGAACAAGTTTATTATTCTAGTGAGAAAAAAAGCACACTGACTCATGTGTTATCAATACGAAGCTTTTAGCTGAGTAACTTGCTGCTACATATTGAGTCTTTCCTGTGGCTCCGTATCTCTTTACTGCTTATTTAAACACGTTGATGATCACTCTGTATTTACATATGCAAAACTCCTCTAACATATGAAGTTATTGACCGTTTACAGATTAAAGTATGTATGTCGCATTCACATTCAAACTAATTGTGCTGCAATAAGGCTTTACATAGCAACTTGCAATATAGCTGAAATATACCAATAGTCTTGGCTGATGTGAGCGGTGGCTTTCTGGAGATAATAATAACTGCACTTATTATTACCCAAGATGATACATTAGTCAGTGTTGTTGATTTCCAGTTATTAACTGATGCTCCAACTGAAAATCAAGACAATGGAGTTGATATACAGGGCATTTTTTTCTCTCCTCATGGTTTTAATACTTTAAGCAACATGTACCTTTCCTTGTTTCCTCCCAATGATGTAGTGATTGATGTTCTTCCATCTTACACTTTAAAATATCTGTTTTGGTCCCTGGCATGGCTATCCCGTCTGGAGATGGTCATTGCAATCCAGAAATGATATCAGTTTTTAGTTAATGTCCAGGTGTTCGTTCATTAATTATGTGTGTGTCTGTTTACAGTGTGTGTGAGAGAGGTGAGGGTCCCTTCTTTCCATGATTAACATTGTCTGCAAAAGTGCTATAATAAAACAGTGTTATAATAAAGCTATATTTTAGTAGTGGGAGTGGTTGGATTGTTTGTTGTTGATTTTTTTTAGCTTACGCATATAGCGTAAGTTTACTCCATAAAACATAAATTCTGTGTTTTGTGAACATGTGTTTGGTCACACTGTAACAATCATGATACAACAAAACAACGAGGAGTGAGATATAACCAGAGTACTTAGTGTTTCTTGTCTTATCTACTTAAAACATTAAGTTAAACTTAAACTGGGTTACAATTTTAATTTTATAATATAATAATATTACATCATCCTTTTTCTCTTCTGTTCTTCATTTAAATACCACCAATGTATGCATAAATTAAAAATATATAGTAATACTTTAGATATGGAATTATTTTTTTTATATAAACAGAGAATTTTAATAAGCTTGAATAAAGTTTATTTAAAATGTTATATTAGCAGATGCTTGGATAGATCCAATAATACCGCACATAAGTTGACAGTTTCCACTCGGAAGCAAAACAGGAACGTACCAGAGTGCAGCGGTGTCGCAGTCGGACCGTTCCGGGTGAATAAGTGGGTGAAAGGTCCTAGTCAGGAGTGACAGCAGCACACAAACACACCTCACAGAGACACCGCCGACCAGGTAATATGTTGTTTCTCTATTATTCTTTTGTTATGTCTCTGTGTGTTTGAGTTCATTTCCGGTGTTGCTTTCATTCAGTCTGTTGTGTTTCAGCAAACATGTCCAAACAGCAGCCGATCAGTCCGATGAAGAACTTCTTCGCAGGAGGATTTGGAGGCGTTTGCCTCGTCTTTGCTGGACATCCACTCGACACCATTAAGGTGATTGTTGTCCCGTGTGTCTCACTTCCAGTGTGACACTGCGGACATTAGAGCCAGAGACAAGTCAGAGTCAGCTGTGTGGATGTCACACACGTATGTAAATATTAATGCTGCTGCAGGAAGCTCAGAGCACCTTTGACCCACATTCACCTGACTGTTACATGACTGCTGGTAGACAGACATCTAACCTGAATACATTAACTCTGCTCTCCATTATCATTGTATTATACCTACAGTGATTAGCTTCATACTCTTTAATAGAGCTACACTGATCCATCAGACAATTTGACAATTTTAATAAGCTTATGCCAGCTATATCCGTGTTTGTGTTGGAAGAAACCGTAGTTGAGAAATGCCTAAAATATATTTGAGGTCATTTCTAACAAGTTTTGTTATTTTCAGTCTAATGCCCAGTTCACACCATTGTCACAATTCCTTTAAACTGGCATTTTAAGTCATCAAGTTTAAACTGCTGCCGCTGTGATGTTTGATTCTCTGCGTGTGAAGTCCATACAAAGTGCATTCTCTTTCCTCTCTCAGGTGCGTTTACAGACTCAGCCCAAACCGAAACCTGGAGAAAGCCTTTTGTATGCTGGAACCATCGATTGTCTTAAGAAGACCTTAGCCAAAGAGGTGAGGATCAAGCTGCCTTAGAATCTGCGACATTATAGATCAAATATCGTCTAAAATGCCTTCCCTCCCTCATGCTGATGTTTCCTTGTCATCTTCTTCCCTCACAGGGTATGAAAGGACTCTATAAAGGCATGGCGGCCCCGCTCATTGGAGTTACACCCATGTTTGCTGTTTGTTTCTTTGGATTTGGAATGGGCAAGAAAATGCAACAGAAAACCCCTGACGAGATCCTTACGTAAGTTATTACCCTGCCGTAGTTGGTCCTACTGTTCATTTAGCTATAATGCTCTAAGGGAGATATTATGTAAGTATGTTGTCTCCTGCAGGTATCCACAGCTTTTTGCTGCAGGGATGTTGTCTGGTGTGTTCACCACAGGCATCATGGCTCCTGGAGAGCGCATCAAATGCCTCCTACAGGTCAGAGGTCATGTGTTTGTACAGAAATTAGGATGTAATCACTGTGTTCTCAGCACTGAATTATAATAGATTCCCCATGACAAAAGGAAATGACCGCAAGTGTGTTTCTGTGTGTGCAGATCCAGGCATCAACAGGAGAGGTGAAGTATGCAGGGCCCATGGACTGTGTCAAACAGCTGTACAGAGAGTTTGGGATTAGAGGAATCTACAAAGGCACCGCGCTGACTCTCATGAGAGGTGCCGTTTTATAGTAAACCTGAGACCAAGATCACTTAAAAGCCCCCTTTGTTAAGTTTTCCTGTATTAATACTTTGAATCCTACATTTTTCTTATGTCACTGCATTTGCTGGTGCTATTTTGCATTTCTTGGCACGTTTCCACCACCTGCAGATCAGAAGAGCAGTGTGAAACAAATGTGACCACGTGTGCACGAAAACAGGGAATCCTTCTTAGAAATATTTCTCAGTATTGCTACGAGAGGCCAACTACTCCACATTGTGCCTTTTTTTTAAAGGGGAACTTTGCTGATTTTTGGACTTCAAAATCTGTTTATGGGTGTTGAATAGTACTACTGTATATGTAATATAAAAGTAGTATAATGCCTTTTTTAGCTGCGGAGGGAGCTACATTAGCCACAACCTGCATTACACGCCTGATTCTCTGACAAAATGTTGGAGTTGCATTGTGGGCAATGTAGGAGCCAGGTTTTGACGAAGAAGAATGCATGGAATAAAAAAGGAAGATATTTTTGTATATAACTGTTCATCATGAGTATGACATTACTATAGAAGTGCAATGCTAACTTACTGGACTATACAGTTTAATTGATGTGCCACATGCCATCGTCATCGTCATCAACCAGCTTTAACTGGTTACACCTGTCCTTGAAGTATTCAATCATGTTCTGACAAGCTGCTGCAGTTAAAGCACAGTTGATTTAGTCTTTAAGCGCTCATAAACGTTGCTCATGTGCTTTGGCGACCTAACTGCTGACCGACAGACAGCTGCTTGATTCATAAAAAACAGCTGAATGACAATGTAATAGTCATAATAGCCCTTTATAACAGTGTCTGTAACCTTGAGTACGTTTCTTCAGAGTTTGAGTTCATTTTCATGAAGCGTTATCATTATTTGTATTCAATTCTGTAATGTTTTGTTCACGGTGTGTCAGATGATGGGTCTGCTTGTTCTTGTATTAACAACACATTATGTAAATGTAGGTAATGTAATTAGATAAACCCTTTAGATTCATGTCAAACCATATTTTGTCAGAATATGTGAAGTATGTTTCTATAGAAATATTCACATGTATCCATTTAGTCACTGGTCAGTTAGATGTAGCTATATTTCATATGTTATGGAGGTTGTGGTGCAGCTGAAGTCCCTTTTTTGTTGTTTTGTAACTCAGATGTTCCAGCCAGTGGGATGTACTTCACTTCCTATGAGTGGTTAAAGAACGTCCTCACACCAGCAGGAAAAAGGTGAATATTTGTTCTTTCCCAACAGTTATTACAACTGTCTGAATATGTAAGATTGACCTCTTGAGTATTTGAACATGTTGTCTTCTCCCTGCAGCCACAACGAGCTCAGCATTCCCAGTGTGCTGTTTGCTGGAGGGATGGCTGGGATCTTTAACTGGGCAGTCGCAATTCCAGCCGATGTACTCAAGTCTCGTTTCCAAACTGGTTTGTTTTTAGATTCTCCAATTTCTTTTAGGCTGAAATGTCCGCTGAGTACAAGCATCGGTAACACTGTATAATAACTGTACGCTATGAAGCATTAGTTAAGTACGAGTAAACATTTATACAGCATTGTTCCACACTTTATAAATCATGGATTCACCATTTTGTAAATGAAGTATTTATGTAATGCTTCATAGCGTGCAGTTATTATAAAGTGTTACTGTTTATTTTTGTTTGTGTCTGTAATATTTGGTCATGTAAGAGGCAGCAGTGGCCTAGAGAAGTCTCTCTGGTCCTATGGCTCGGTAACACTTTATAATAACTGCACGCTATGAAGCATTATAATACTTCATAGCGTGCAGTTATTATAAAGTGTTACCCAAGTATTTTACCAAGTCTGAAAAATAAATATATGTATATATAATGTATTTTGTTTTTCTTCTTCATTAGTTTTACAATCATGTTTTTGTCTTTTAATGTGTCTGTCACTGAGTTTTCTAATGTGTCTCCCTCAGCTCCTGAAGGAAAGTATCCCAATGGATTTCGGGACGTTCTGCGGGAGCTGATCAGAGAGGAGGGCGTCGGCTCGCTGTATAAAGGCTTCAACGCCGTCATGCTTAGAGCTTTTCCTGCAAACGCAGTGAGTGTCCTTTTTATAGACGCTGCCTTCCAAATCACATACTTTATCTTTTTACTTTTAGTACATACTCCAGTTGCGCTTACAAAGTCAATACTGTGGCATGCAGTATGCATTCAATTGGGACATTCTACTTCCTGTCATGGCACCTTGAACTTTAACCCTCTTGCTCATATATCTGCTGTGCATAGGACTCTGGGGCTAAAGAAGGAGTGGTCATACATAAGTCTTGCAATACAAATACATAATACTCATGATTAGCAGCCACAGGATATGATAGATACTGGAAAACGACGTACATCAGTATCACTAAGCTATAGATCAGATTGAGGCATTTTAAGATTAAGACCAAAAAACAATATTCAATAACGTTGATTCACCAACATATTATAGTTAGTATATTTTACCACCTCAAATGACCAAAATCCATTTTTCCTTCTCCCACTGGAATGATTTTTAATCATTTGGGTCATTTTTCAAGTTTAAATACCAAAGGTTTAAATTTGCAGCTTGTCTGTCTTGTGTGATTGTAGATTTAATGTCTTTTGCTTTTGGACTTTTGTTTCGGACAAACAAGCAATTATAAGAGAGCCAAATCATTATGGCCAGTTTTACTCTTTTCTGACATTTTACTGACCAAAGAAAATATCTGGAAGGTAATCAATAATGTTAATGTGTTAGCTAGTTGCAGCTCTAGTGGACAGTAGAGAAGTGACAGGACTATAATGCAGCAAAGATCCCTGAAGTGGGGAAGTTCCAGTTACATTGTAAGAGTGCAAGATATGATGTCATCAAAAAATATTTCACATTTTTATTTCATAATTTAGCTTGGTTGTGATTGAAATAATAATAACATTGTTGTACGTTTTGTCAAAGAAAACAAAACGTTATGGTAAAAAAAAAAAAAAACTTTTTTTTTCAGGCTTGTTTCTTAGGATTTGAATTTGCAATGAAGTTCCTGAACTGGATGGTACCGGACCTGTGAGGAGGTTTCAGCATCACCTCGAATGTGAATCCCAGGAACACAATGCAATTATTAGACACACACACACACACACACACACACACGCAGTAAATCACAAAGAGATTTTAACAGTGTTACAACAATGTGCTTGATTATCTTTGAAACTTCGTAGTACTGTAGAGTGTGGATCATTCGGACTTGCGGAGGAAGCAGAGCAGAGATGTTGTGATGACTTGGTACCGGTACACAAACAAACACACACAGTTGAATGTTCCTTTTTTTTGTTTTACTTGTTTTCTTTATATTGTGTTTTTATATAAGAAAAGAAGTGAAGTAAACATGCCGTGCCTTACCTTTGTTATCTGCGAGCAGATGTACATATCAGGGAAAAGGTGATTTATGTTTTACTGCGTTTGATTATTCTCTCGGCAATACACATCTTTCAAACTGTCTGCTTCCTGTGAGGTCAGTGGCCACCAATGCTGTCTGTCTATGTTCATGAGAAATTATGAGAGTGGTAATAACAAGTTGTATTGAACATGACATGAATGTCAAAATGTAAAGAAATTAAAAAACAGAATCCATATTTAGAAATGCCATTGTCGTACACTTTTATTTTTAAATTGCATATTTTTGGGGATTTAAAAAAATAAAGAAGCCTGGACTTTCCATACTCATTTAAAAAGCTGTAATAAAGAATGATAACAAACTGAGAGACAATAATCATATAAAAGACAATAAGGTAAAGGATTTGAAAGAGAAAAGAAGTGCACAGAAGTAAGTAGACCCAGTTAATCTCGTTGTCATAAAGATATAATAAATCATGTCAATATAAATTAATGTTGATATTTCTATAAATGGCTTTTCGACCTGCAGCTTTTAACACTCCAAATCTTTGAAATCACTTGAACTTTTTCTCTCTCTGTCTCTCTATCCCCCCATCCCCCATTTGCCAAATCATCCGGTTCTCAGTTGTAATCCATCGGACAGCCTTTAATTACATCTGATGTGAAAAGACCAGGTCAATACTTTCCGACAGGCCGTGCAAAATAAAGAAATCAATAAGCTTCTGAACCATGGGGCGAGAGGAGGGGGAGTCCGTTTGCTCCACCCAGAAGTATGTTGATCAAATCCGTGGGACAAGCTGATGCTTAGATATTTTAAAATAGTTGATGTTTAGAGTTGAGGTTATTTGTGAGCTATCAAACTCCAACCGGTGATCTCTGAACCTGTACGATGAGTAACGTGGAGATACCAGCTGGGTTGAAAGAGCTGCTGCAGGGATACGCAGTCGAGGTGCTTCGCCGCAAGCCGCCGGACTTGGTTGAATTTGCTGTGCAGCATTTTACACGACTTTTGGAGGGCCAAAGAAACGACCACGGAGCCAAGAAGCGCAGCGCCAAACCTGCAGGGAAAGGAGTGACCTTTGACACAAAGTCAAATGAGCCCAAACAGGTTGATGAAGAGGAGGAGGAAGACACTGTTAGTGAGTAGTATTACATCATTTTGCGTGTTTTCCAAATTAAAAATGTAACTTTAAAAATGTGATTTTGTGGATGTTTCAAACCCTAAAAGCTTCATTGTGTCTACAAGGTCACAGTCAGGCAAACATCCACATGAACAAAAAGCTGGCTACAAACGTCAGCAGATATAATGACGCAAAATAACACTCAACTCAAGGAATTCCCAGTGCATATGAAAAACGCAAAAGAAAAAAAATGTACACAGATAAGAAGAACTGTAACAATAAAGTATGATGAGCTTTGTTATGCTTTAATAGACTTGTGAAGTCCAGTAAAGAAGATCCACCTCTGTCTCTCTCACTCTCTCTCTCTGCAGAGTCCACCACCAGTAAATACAATCGCAGAGTTTCAGGTCAGTAACTGGAACCATATGTGTGATGAATATCAACTCATGTTGACCTTTGTACAGTATTTTAATTTGTTTGTCCCGCTGCAGTTTGTGCAGAGGCGTACAACCCTGATGACGAAGAGGACGACGATGCAGACCCTCGGGTTGTGCATCCAAAATCAGATGAGCAGCGTCTCAGACTTCAGGATGCGTGTCAAGACATTTTACTGTTTAAAACACTGGAGCAGGTACAACACACAATGTCCTTTTGATGATAACTGATAAGACATTTGCGGTTTCGACAAAAATGGAATATTAGGTTTTCATACACATCCCTGTACTTCTATCTTTGTGAGGACACTCATTGACATAATGAATTCTCTAGCGCCTTACCTTAACTTTAACCATCACTAAATGCTTAACCCTAACCTAAACCTAATCCTACCCTGACCCTTAAAACCCTCGGGAAGGCCTTTGAAGAAGTGAGGGAAAAATGTCCTACATTTCCTAAAATGCCACTTAAACATGGAGAAGCAGCATTGAGTTGTTCTGCCCTCCACATCTGAAACAAACCCTGCTTCAACTCTCAGCTCTTCTAAATCAAAGCTGAAAACTGTTCAGTTTGCAGCTGCCTTTTAGTCAATAATATTTGGTAATGCACGCTAGCTGCTCTCCAACTTTTCTTCTACAGTTTGTTCTTATTTACTCCTCTTTAAGTTATTTTGATCTTCTATACCAGTGGTTCTCAAATGGGGGTATGTGAAGGTCCTCTAGGGGGTAAAAATATATTTAAAATGAGCATCCATTAGAAAATCCTTTAATAATAGTTATTTAATAAATATATCAGTTCATAAACTGAATTGTATATATTCTATATAAAATCACTGAAAAAAGTTTGAGAACCCATCCATCCATCCATCCATCCATTATCAGCCGCTTATCCGGGGTTGGGTCACGGGGGCAGCAGGTTCAGCAGGCCGACCCAGGCTTCCCTCTCACCCGCAACACTTTCCAGCTCATTCTGGGGGATCCCGAGGCGTTCCAAGGCCAGCCAGGAGATATAATCCCTCCAGCGTGTCCTCGGTCTTCCACGGGGCCTCCTACCAGTTGGACGTGCCCGGAAAACCTCTAATGGGAGGCGTCCAGGAGGCATCCTGACTAGATGCCCGAACCACCTCAGCTGACTCCTTTCGACACGAAGGAGCAGCGACTCGACTCCAAGCTCCCCCCTGATGTCCGAGCTCCTTACCCTATCTCTAAGGCCGAGGCCGGCCACCCTACGGAGGAAGCTCATTTCGGCCGCTTGTATCCGAGATCTCGTTCTTTCGGTCACGACCCAGAGTTCGTGACCATAGGTGAGGGTTGGAACGTAGACCGACCAGTAAATGGAGAGCTTTGCCTTCCGGCTCAGCTCCCTCCCGCTGACGGACCGGTACAGCGCCTGTTTTACTGCTGCAGCCGCACCGATCCGCCTGTCGATCTCCCGCTCCACCTTACCCTCACTCGTGAACAAGACCCCGAGATACTTGAACTCCTTCGCTTGGGGTAGGCAGTTTGTCCCCACCTGGAGGGAGCAATCCGCCGGTTTCCGGCAGAGCACCGTGGCCTCAGATTTGGAGGTGCTAAATTTCATCCCTGGCGCTTCGCACTCGGCTAAAAAACGCCCCAGTGAATGCTGGAGGTCACGGTCGGAGGAGGCAAACAGGACCACATCATCCGTGAACAGCAGAGAGGCGATCCCGAGACTCCCGAACCGGATCCTCTCCGCCCCCTGGCTGCGCCTAGATATCCTGTCCATGAAGGTCACGAACAGGGCAGCCCTGGCGGAGGCCAACACCCACCGGGAACGTGTCTGACTTACTACCAAGGATACGAACACAGTTCCTACTGCAGGCGTACAGAGACCGGATGGCCCGTGCCAACGGTAAAGAGCTGGTCCACTGTTCCACGACCGGGACGGAATCCATCCACCCCTGGCGCCTTGCCACCAAGGAGCTTTTTGACTACCTTAGCGACCTCTGCCAGGGATATGGGTGAATCCACCCCAAAGTCTTCCGGCGCTGCCCCCTCTCCGGGGGACATGTTGGCCGGGTTTAGGAGTTCCTCAAAGTGCTCTTTCCATCGCCCGACGATGTCCCCAGTCCGGGTCAGCAGTTCCCCCCACCCCTGCTGAGAACAGCCTGGGGTAGACCCTGCTTTCCCTTCCTGAGCCGTCGGATGGTTTGCCAGAAATTCCTTGAGGCCAACCGAAAGTCCTTCTCCATGGCCTCCCGAACTCCTCCCATGCCCGAGTTTTAGCCTCCGTGACCATCGCAGCTGCAGCCCTTCTGGCCCGCCGGTACCCGTCAGCTGCTTCAGGAGACCCCTGGGCCAGCCAGGCCCGAAAGGCCTCTTTCTTCAGTTTGACGGCTTCCCTCACCCCCGGTGTCCACCACCAGGTTCTCGGGTTGCCGCCATGACAGGCACCGATGACCTTCCGGCCACAGCCCCGAGCAGCCGCGTCCACAATAGAGGCTTTGAACAAGATCCACTCGGATTCCATGTCCCCAGCCTCTCACGGGACTTGTGAGAAGTTCTTCCGGAGGTGGGAGTTGAAGACCTCCCGGACAGGATCCTCTGCCAGACGTTCCCAGTTCACCCTCACTACACGTTTGGGCTTGCCAGGTCTTTCTAGCCGACTCCCCCGCCATCTGATCCAACTCACCACCAGGTGGTGATCAGTTGACAGCTCTGCTCCTCTCTTCACCCGAGTGTCCAAGACATTGGCCGCAGATCAGATGATACAATTACAAAGTCGATCATTGATCTCTGGCCTAAGGTGTTCTGGTACCAGGTACACTTATGAGCCACCTTTTGTTCGAACATGGTGTTCGTTATGGACAAACTGTGGCTAGCACAGAAGTCCAACAACAAAACACCATTCGGGTTCAGATCAGGCAAGCCGTTCCTCCCAATCACGCCCCGCCAGGTTTCTCTGTCATTGCCCACGTGAGCGTTGAAGTCTCCCAGGAGAACTATGGAGTCGGCAGGCGGCGCCCTTTCCAGGACCCCTCCCACCGACTCCAAGAAGGCCGGATACTCCGAAATGCTGTTCGGTGCATAAGCACAAACAACAGTCAGAGGCTTACTCCCCGCAACCCGTAGGCTCAGGGAGGCGACCCTCTCGTTCCCCGGGGAAAACTCCAACACAGCGGTGCTCAGCCGGGGGCTCGTGAGTATCCCCACTCCCGCCCGGTGCCTCTCACCCTGGGCAACTCCAGAAAAGGACAAAGTCCAACCCTTCTCCAGGAGCTTGGTTCCAGAGCCCATGCTGTGCGTGGAGGTGAGCCCAACTATATCTAGCTGGTACCGCTCCGGGAGGGTGCCCCGGTTTCCCTTGTCCGGGCAAGGTAGCTTCAGTCCGTGGGCTGCTATTCATCAGGGTTTTTTTGAACCGCTCTTAGTCTGGGCTCTCCCCCGAGACCTGTTTGCCTTGGGAGACCCTACCAGGGGCTGATGCCCCGGACAACATAGCTCCCAGGATCACTGAGCCACTCAAACTCCTCCACCACGTTAAGGTGGCGATTCATAGTTTGAGAACCACTGTTCTATATTATTGCACTATTTTTAAAACATAACTTAAGTATTTATGTTTCTCATCTTGTCTTTACGTTAAAAGTTGCTACACAAGTAAGGTTTCCTCACTTCCAGGAGCAGTTCTCTGAGGTTTTGGACGCCATGTTCGAGGTGTTGGTCAAAGCTCAGGAGCACATCATAGTCCAAGGAGACGATGGAGACAACTTCTATGTCATAGAGAAGTGAGTGACAGATCTCAAATTGTTTGCATAATGTTATAACTAGATGGCATTTTGTCCGTCTTATAATGACTTCTTCTACCCGTCTGTGTGTCTTTCCAGCGGTGTTTATGATATTTTTGTGCAGAAGGACAGAGTGAGTGTGTGCGTTGGAAAGTATGACAATAAGGGCAGTTTTGGTGAACTGGCTCTCATGTACAACACGCCGCGAGCTGCTACAATCATTGCTACACAGGACGGCGCCCTGTGGGGCCTGGTGAGTCCCACAATGCACCGTGATCTTGAATAAAAAGCTCAAGTAAAACACTGTTATTCTTGTCTGGTCCCCAGGATCGAGCCACATTTCACAGACTGATTGTTAGAAATAATGCGAAGAAGAGGAGGACGTATGAGACCTTCATCGAGTGTGTTCCTCTTTTGAAGTCTCTTGAGGTTTGTATCTATACAAGATAATAAATATATATATAGTGTAGTGTCATCATGCTTCATTTTCTCTTCACAAGCTCTCTGAGAGGATGAAGATTGTAGATGTTGTGGGAGCACGAGTGTTCAAAGATGGAGAGTGCTTAATAACGCAGGTACAGTGTTGGGACATTCGCTGCTGTATCGTTGGCTGTCTGTGCGTTAATCAATAACAAGTTAGACTTCATAAATGTTTCTGCGGTCTGTGCCTGCAGGGGGAGGAGGCCGCCTGTTTCTACGTTGTGGAATCAGGAGAGGCGAAGATAATGATAAAAAGCAAAGTAAGTGTGTCCAATATCATATCTTCTTGGATAATTTATTCTCTTATCTGCCAATTTGATTGTTAGTTTTTGCCATTAAGTAAATAGCATATTTTTGTATGTCTGGTTATGTGTGATCTTAATCTACTAAATGACTCTGACTTTCTATCTGTCCCAGATGAAGGCAGTCCAGCAGGACAACATAGAGGTCGAGGTGGCTCGTTGCTCTAGAGGGCAGTATTTTGGGGAGCTGGCACTGGTCACCAACAAACCTCGTGCAGCATCAGTTTACGCTGTGGGAGAAACCAAATGTTTGGGTAAGACACAGTATTTGTCGCTCTTTGTGTCTGGCGTGGCAGCACCTCATTTTCAGTGAAAGAGACTGGAAACTGGACTGTAGTTGGCCGGTTACATAGAGGAGGGAGAGGAAGAGGAGATGGTGCTGCAGGCCTTAAGTCGGATGCAGCAGAAACGAGAGCCAACACAGTAACTCATAATCTAAACAGCCAGTCAACGCTTTCTCAGGTTCTCCTACACGCTCACAAGTCTGGATCGGCAGGCCCAAAGAGGCTGAGTACCTGACCAAATATTAACATAAGCGTTGCCAGATAGCGCTCTCAATTGATATTGAAATGTAGCTGTAGTTTGCAGGGAATTACAGGTTACATCTCGACAGAAACAGATTGGACAAATCAATTCCATTAATCAGGTTTCCTGTTTTACTGTAATTAAAAACATATCCATTGAGCCTCATGATTTAAATATCTTTTAAATATACTGTTTATTATACCGTTTTCCTTTTAACCTCCA
Organism: Cyclopterus lumpus; assembly: GCF_009769545.1. Lineage (NCBI taxonomy): Eukaryota > Metazoa > Chordata > Actinopteri > Perciformes > Cyclopteridae > Cyclopterus > Cyclopterus lumpus. Next base: position 14,702,017 of record NC_046970.1, on the reverse strand, counting down.
GTTTGACATCAAAAAGCTTATCATTAAGTATATTTAATAACACACGCTCCGCTCTGTCTAGAGTTTGTGGTATACCCCAATAATGACAAGACTTAAATGTAAATCCCAGCACTCTTAAATTCCAGTCTGTCTGTTGCATGATGGAACATTTCAAAACTACACTACTCCATCTGTTAGACAGGACGACTATCTTAACTTACTTTCTTTCTTTCAGTAATTGACATCCAGGCTTTTGAGCGTTTGCTGGGACCCTGTATGGACATCATGAAGAGGAACATTTCCCAGTATGAAGATCAGCGGGTGGCACTTTTTGGCTCCAGTGTAGATTGAAACAAGGGCATACTTTTAAAATAAAGCAGTATTTAAGTACACAGTGAACTCCCCTTGAGGTAAATGTAATTTAGAGCCTTCCTTTTTAAATCCAGCAACATGTATTGAACTCCTAGACTGTCAGACTCACGATTGTCAGTTTAAAATGATATCAACATTAATGCAGAACCAGAGAAATCCAATTGTTTTTGTTCATTTTCAAATATGTAGTCTGCAGAACCAACTGAAGCGTTGATCAACATTCATGCAGCGCCCTTTGGAGACACAATAGTGTTCACATATGTAGTAATATTCCCCAGACTTTGAGATGTAAAGTAAATATTAGAATCGCAAATAAATTAATCCAAATTTTTTTATATATGGAGGCACAGTTCTGCAATTGTAGTTTCCTTGAACAGAATTCATGGTAATTTGTCGTTAGTCACTGCTTGATTATTTGATCAAACAAAGGTGCCGCACCATTTGGCTTTTGAACTCAGCAAACAACCCCTTCTGATGTTGTATGGTATGAAATGTAACCTTTTTTTTTAATAACTGGCATGTCTTGAGCATTAACGTTATTGAGCTAAACCTTGGTGAGTTAACTAAGACATTCTTGCCAAATAAAAATAAAAAATAAAAAAAATATCTTAAATATTCAAGTTGTCTTGAGTTTGTTTTATTTGAGTTACAAAATATGAAGTGCAATCAGCAGACTCCACAGGAGAGTTTGCCAACCTTCTTGTGTTACAAGTATTTACACCCAAAAATCAAGGATATCCATCTAAATTTCACACACTTTGCATTCTGGTTTGTCCCAGAGTTCAAGTCTCTGTTAAGTTGTCCAAGTTCCATTGTCAAAGTTTAAATATTTAAAATATTTACAAGTCCTGTATTCAAAAACTCCCAAATCATAATGTGGCTTGTTCAATGCAAAGGCAGGTGCCAAAAATGTAACTTGCTTCAGTATTGTGAGAAAAAGAATAGAGCTGGTGGAATTAAAAGGAGCTGTTAAATGAACGTGGTCCTCTACAGGGTCTCCATAGTTTTACAGTTAATTCTTCCTCCTCTAAAAGAAAGCCTGGGCAAGATAGTCTGTACATAATTATTTAAAATTACACGTTGAAATGTCTTTTTAGCCATTGCAATGCAAAAGCTTCTCCGATCCACTCTTATGAAGAAATGAATATGACAATCAATAAAAGACAGATGAAAGAAAAAAAGGCCACCAAAATAGTCACTCGTTCATCCAACATCCTGATTTTTCTCTTCAGAGCATCTTTGAACATTAAAATAAAACTCCAATAAATAGAAATACAGCAGAGAAATGGTCAAATAAGACTGATTCTGGTTTGGTCCATCTCTGAGTTCTTTTGAGAAGGAGAAAAATACCAGAGTGACAAAAGAAAAAATAGACTGAAAACAAAAAGCGTTGATAGGGTATTATCCTACACATTCCCATTGTGTCAAGGAAAAAACAAGTTATCTTATTCCTCTGGTTTCCTGAGGCTCATCCACAAGAACATCCATTGATATTACGCTTCCCAGCAGTGAAGGTTACACAGAGGTGATGACAATCATGAGGTGTGGTGAGATGCTGGAGATCCTGTTGAGAAGGTCGGGGGCGAGCTGAGATAAGTGGCTCTCTGAAAATTCGCATGGTGGGAAAATCTGTAGCACATAGGCAGGCTGGAAAAACAAAGAAAAAAATCCATTACACAATAAGTCAAGTGCAATGACATAGCAATACTAAATGAAAACACAGGACATTTCTTTTTAAAAAAGACAACTGTGGAGGTCACCCATTATTTTAAGATATTCTTTTAACTAATCATTCATTATTAAATATATTAAAACATGAAAACTAATTATTGGGGAAAAACCTCATCTCTTACCTGATTGGAACCTGGGTTGGGGATATTAATGATACCAGCAGCCAACTTTGTCTGCAAGTAGTTGATGAAAGCAGCCTTGAGAGCCTGAGTTTGGTTTAGGACGTCGTCTTGATCTCGTCCACATGGCAACGCAAGGAGAAGACAGAAGTCACTGTCCCCCTGTAGGCAGAAAAATGGACATGTTGTTAGACTCCATTTAATGAAACAGAAAAAAGACTCAATGGAAGTAAGAAAAAGAGCACGCACCGTCATTCTTCGAGCTACACTCTCTAGTTGTGAAGCCTCCAGCCTCATTCTCTGGACAATCCGAAGCAATGCACCTCCTTCTTGAAGCGGCAGGGACCGATGAGCCAACGCTTTGTTACCGCAGACAAAATGCAACTGGACTGCAGCTGTGTCATTCTTCAGTGCCAACAGGCCTTGCCACACAATTGGGTATTTCTGTTTGAATGGGAGACAAAACAAAAACTAGTATGTCAGACAAAGCCAGCTCTTGTTCGGATCAACAACTCTGAACACAATTTATACTGATTTGTGTCTTACCGTCAGCAACTGCACCATATTAACAGGCTTGCCATCTGGTTTTGTCTGGGGGTCTGCACCCTAAGGATTCAAGACAATAGTGTAATGTGTCATGAACAGTTTCTCTAATATTAAGACCCACAAACCCATATTTGCATGAATACTCAGTTGGTCAGTTAGTTATTGGCAGCCTCGCTTATCACCACAAACCACAGCTTTCAAAATGCCCATAAAGTTAAATGTACAGCTCTTTAAAACCGTTTAAAAAGAACACTTAACTGACAAAGCATTCATTCTGGTAGGATATATTGCTTGCAGGAGTTATATCAGACTGCATTACTTTTAGCTGGGTGTACCTAGTAAACTGGCGTGTTAAAAGTGCAGTGAACTCACCATGGTTGGTGTGACATTCAGTGGTGGCTGGTTAAGTCCAACAGGAGACGACTCTGGTATTGAGAATGGATGCCTCTTGGGTTCGAGTACATCCCTGTATACTCTGGGAATGAGCCACTAGGTCCTGGTGCCATTAGTTGAACTCTCTGGGGAGATGCCATTGCTTGCCCAGTTTGTCTGATCCCCATCATTCCATCTTTAGGAAGAGGAGAGTGTGGCCTCTTTGCCTCCAATGGCTTTGTTATATCCTTCTCAGACACACCTTTAGGCAAAACATGTGCTCTTGGAGACAAAGATAGGGGCAGGCTGGAAGGTGCAGAAGAGGAGGGAAGGGTCTCTTGAATAATTCCAGAATGAGGGTCAGTGGCCAAACGCTCTCCCTGTTGGTGCAGGAGGACACGCATATCTCTTTGTGTCATGTATGTTTCTAACTGGACATTACTCCGCATAGACCCACGAGGATCTGACTGCATAGTTTCTGGTTTTAACTGTGGAGCAGATTGTCTTCCTGGTGCTTGGTGGAAGCGTCTGGCTTCTTCCTGTTCCCCGTCATGACCCCTTAAAGAACCGGGGTTTACCTTGAGAACCTTGTCTCTGCCAACAGTCTGGGGTGAGGTAGGCCGAGACTGGATGGGACCAGACCACTGAGAGGTAAGAGGCTCACTATGCATCCCATAGCTCATCACAGAGAGAGGTGGAGTATTGACCCGAACATCTCCTTGGACAAGATGCCCCACTGGAATTGACTGGTTGACACGGTGAGGAGACATTCGTCCCAAGCCTCCAGGCACACTGTGAGGTGGCATGATAACCGACTGCTCTGCATGATGTACACCAGTAATAAACTGTTGCATGGCAGGAAGGCCAGTTGATAACATCACTGGTATGCCCTTTGGTGACGAGGAGCCTACGGGTGAAGACACTTTAGTAAACTGAGTGTGTGGATGACCTGACTTACGAGGAGATCGCGGCTCCTGTTTGACCCCACTGATATGAGAGGTTGCTCTGTCACCAGCCGCTGTAACAAAACCTACGTGGTTGCCAGGTGGAGAGGGCAAATGGGGGCTGATTGCAGGACTTATGGCAGAGGTCCAAGTCGGTTTAGCTCCATCTGTACTGTGAGGATCAACACTGTCCATTTTCTTTTGATGTTTTATTGGCATGTACTCTTGATGGTAACTCATGACTTGCTGGTTACCCTGTGTGAGACGCTTCACTACTCCTTGAGGTCCAGATTGGTAAGTAGATTCCATCTTTTCCAAACCAGTGCTTTCTTGTTTAATAGAAGACAAAGTTGACTGCGTCTTACCAGGATGCCCATGATCTGCCTGCAATGAAGGCCCCTTTTGAAGTCCTAAATGAGAATGCCCATACATTTCCTGTTTTATCTGGGGCATGGACACCAGCTGCTGAGATTCCATATCACCTGCTGTTGCTTGTGGGATTTGACTTATTTTTGCACTAATCCTCTGTGGTCCCTCTGTTTTCTGGCCCGAGTGGCTCAATACTACCACTCCTTCAGATGTATTTACTCTTAGCCCTGGACAAGACCCTGGACCAAGAGTTGGGCTTTCGACAATGAAGTGTGCAGCACTTCCACCTCCATCACCAACAGATGGTCCATGGTATGATCCAGTATCGTCTTTGCTCGGTCTATAAGCTGGTTTGGGTAGAGTCATGTCTACACAGGGATTTCCAATGTTCATGTTTACTTTGTCCTCAGGCTCAGGGGGGTTGCAAACACGACTGATAACAGAGGTTGCAGTGGACGCAATAACAGAGATCACAGACTTTGTCTCCGAAGATGGTAGTGAGGCTGGAGCTCGAACAATAGGTGGAGCTGGATGAGCTGCCATTCCACTACCGGATAGTGGTGACTTATTTGCCACAACAGCTGAAGGAGTATTACTTTCAGAGGGGGTTTGATCTCGCAGGGTGGGTAGATTACTTGGAATAGAACTACTGCCTGGACATGAAATATTTTTATGTTTCATAAGAATCTGCCTCAAGTCACTTGTGCCATGATCAATATCCATGTTTTCAGAGTCAGAGGGTATAGGCTGGTTTTCCTTGGATGCCAATGGCATGACAGGTGAAGAAGAGAGTCCTGTATCTTTAGATTGATGGCGCCAATCTGGTGGAGAAACAGGAATTCTATTTGTTTGAATGGGTCTGATATTTGGCCTGTTGGCTAGGGGAGACAGGGAAGGGGAGATGCAATCAGGAGGCATCTGTTGAGGCTTTGGGCATATTTGACTCCTAGACTGGGGGTTAAGAGATTTAAGATGTTGAATCTGTTCTTCAGAAGATGACTCTGATTCTGCGTTCACATCTGAAACCTTGACAGCTAAAGGCTCAGGTTCTGGCTTCCATGTAGTAGACGTAATAACTGCAGCAGTTGCTGCTGATGGAGTCGTTGCTGCTGATGGAGTCGTTGCTGCTGATGGAGTCGTTGCTGCTGATGGAGTCTTTGCTGCTGATGGAGTCGTTGTAGGAACACTCTTTACACTGGAAGGTGGGCTATCTGATAAAGGAGTGGTCAATTCCTCTCTTGTTGAAGGTCCTTCCTTTGAATCTTTTCTTCCTTGCTTTTGGCCTTTATAACGTTTAGGTCTTCCCTTGGTGCCCTTTTTGAATGTGGCAGGGAAGACAGCCTCCTCCTGTATAGCAGGTATATTAGTTTCAGATTCATTTTCCTTGGCAGGCAAAATCAAGTCTTGTATCTCAGGTTCTGAACCTACATCGGCACTTGATGGCGCTGCAGGAGGTAATGATATCGTTCCAGGATCAGCAGTTATTGAGTCAATAGCAGCCATGAGTTCTGTCTCACTAGCAGGATTTGAAGGTTTTTCTTCATCTGGGTCAATTTTCACTTCTGTATGCGGGACGGGCAGCGTCGATGGTTCTGTTGGAAAAGCTGGATCTGTAAGTTTAGCAATGTTCCTTAGAGCCTGCTCCAATTCCAGCTGTGAAATTAAGCTTTTTGGTGATTCAAGAAGCTCTTTTGTTTCCAAAGTGGCATTTTCCTTTTCGTCATTGTTGGAACCTTCTTTGTTGACATTAGTACACTTTGAAACATTATCACTCTGGTCACCAGGCCTCAACTTTTTTGAAGAATCTTCTTGTTCATCATCCCCCAATTGAAGCAGATCTTTCACCTCAGTCACATTTAGTCTGATTTTGAGGTTCTTAAGAACAGGAGACTTGGGAGTCCTAGTCAACTTGGTTTTTCCTCGAACAATCCTGTCTTTTTCCAAGGTGGGTTTCCCTTCCAAGACTTGGGAATCTGTCTCTTTCCCATTTGATTTACCCTCACAAGCCTTTTCATGGAAAACATCTTTATTTCTGCCCAATTCTCTTACTTGTTTGTCTTTCTCCTCTTTCTTTTGGTCAACTTTTATTGTTGGTTCTTCTTTACATGAACTTGATGATTCTTGCAAAGGCAAGGAATCTTCATCTGTGAAATCCATTTCCTGATCATCATCAGCTACCTCAGTTTTTTCCCCCTTCCTTGTTGATCCAAATCCTAGGACTGTCGACATTGGATTCAATGAACTCTTTGTGCTATGAGGGGATGTTTTTCCTTTTGACACTCTTGGAAACCGTTCCCCACCTTCTGATTCATTTGAATCTGTGTCTTTGTCCATTTTAAATTTTTCTACTTTTACTATTGAACTCTCGTCACCTTGTCTACGATTCTTGGGTGGACGGCCCCTTTTAGTTGTAGGAATTGGGGCAGGTGGATCCTGTTCGATATTTTGTTGTTGTGTGGCCTCTTTGTCTGTACCTCGCTTTCGCACAGAGCGCGGTGACTCAGTTTCCTTTCCAGAACGAACTGGCGCATCATCTTCAACTGGAGTGGCATACACTGATTTAACATTCCTTCGCCTTGCTCTGCCTGCTGATATGCCCGGCTCGGACATATCAGGTTCTGATCCATGAATAGGAGATTTGCCTGTGGACTTCGATTCAGCTCTTGGGGATGATCCACGTTTCAGCTTCTCTTTGTCAATGCGCTCACTCTTGCGTGTTGCTTGTTTCTCAGAACTAGAGGTAGATATGACGGGAACAGGAGCAACTTGAGCTGGGGATTGTTTGCACTTTTTATTTTTCATTTCTTTTGTTTTATGATCTTTCTGAGGTGAGACTGGCTCATCATTTGTGTCATCATCAATAGGCATCTGCACTTTACTAAATTGAAGTTTCCTCTCTCCCTCAGGCTCTGCTACTGCTGTCCAAACCATGTGAGTTTCTTTCTCTTCCTCTAGAAGAGTAGGTGGTATGGGACTATGGGCTTCAGGCACTTCTGGTTGTGTTGTCTCAGGATCCAGCTCTGCTTCTGAAATGCTAACAAACTCATCATGAGAGTCACGACGGCATGGTTTTTCAGTACACAGAGGTTTTACATCCTCAGCAATATCCAATTTCCCTTCAGATGCAGAAGGTTTACATCTATCCACTGAATAACTGGGTTCATGTGCTGCTATATGGGTAGGTTCAGTATCAGATGGTGCCTCAGTTAATGGGTAGTACATGGGAACGACCGGTTCACTTTCTTTCACCTCTTCTTTTTTCTCTTCCTTTATGATGGACACAGGGGTACATAGATCAGGGGGCTGGTTTAGAGCAATACATTTCTCCTCTGGTGGAGGAAAGTCTTTGACCACAGATTGGGTGACAGAAGTTGGTGCGATTCTGAGTTCAGAGATCAGCTCTTCAGCAGGACTGATGGGTTTAATTTCTGGCTCCATGATCGATTCCATTGTTTCAGGCGACTGCAAAGCATGTTGCTCTTGAACAGGTGCTTTTTCCACTTTATTCTCATCTGTGAGCACTGTGTCTCCTTTTGCCTCCAGCAGCTGATGGGTTTTATTCTTCTGTTGTTGCAGTCGTGTTAGTTCCAAAAAACGACTATGGAAAAGGACAACTGGCCCAGAGTCAAGTTCACCATCTGTCCCTTGCTGACCAGGCTGTTGGTTTTGTGTATGTTCAGGTTCTTCGTGTTTGCGTTCCAAGTTTTGAAGTCGCCTAGAGTCCAGCTCAAAGACGGGGCTGTGAAGGAAGCGTGAGGCAAAAAGTTCCCTGCGTTCCTGTTCCTCTGGCTTAGGTTCCTCCTTCCTGTCATCAAGTTTGTCTTCAGACCCACTTCGAATCTTTTTCTTTTTCATGTACCAGGAAGGTGTAGGTCGTGGTGCTGATTCTACCTTCTCAGTATCCTTTCTGTTGCGTAAACTTGCAAAGTGAGAATCATAATCCAAGAATGACCAGTTATCTTCTCTTGAAGAGGAAAGAGATTTTGCACGTTCAAGCAGAGCCTTTGTATCAGGTGTGATAGTTTGATCAAGTGCAAAGGAGTAGAATTTGTTCCTTTCAAGATGTGCGATTTTAGGGTCTGAAAACCTGTCAACCCTTGGCCTTTCGGTAAAAGGCATAGATGTGGACGGCATGGGAGAGTGGGGTTTGTTCTCTCTGTCCTCCTCAGAGTCGGATCGTACTTCCCCAGGCTCCAAGTCATGCCAAATACCAAATTCCAAACGCTTGCGATTGTGAATGTTCTTACTTAGACTTCGCGAAAGGGTCAGGTCAGGTAACACGTCTTGTTTAACTCTGCTCTCCCATCTCTTTTGTTGCTCTTCTTCCACACTAAGTAAAGGGGTGTTTGGCTTGTTTGCCTGTGTGTTATGTGTCCTTTTGACTAATAGCTCCAGTTCTGGGTGAATCTTTTCCTCATTTCTACTTAACTCTTTCTGAGAAGGGTCCACAAAGTCCTCATCTCCATGGTGAGAGAAGTGCTGAAGTCCTGGAGAGGGGATGTTGTTCCAGTCAGGATCTTCACTTTTTTGTCTAAAGCTCCTGTAGACACGCTCCCTCTTAATTCCTGAATCAGGTTCAAATAGGTCTAGTTTCTTTAGTTTGTGAGACGGGAAATTATCTGTGACATCCTCAGGTGGTTTACCAACTTCATGCACAAGACTGCGATGTTCCATGTCCTCCGTTTCACTTCCATGAGGACTTCCTGGTTTATCAGATTTGTCAGACTCACGCTGCTGTTGCTGCTGGTGCAACCGTCTATTTTGCTCCATTTGCTTGCGGTAACTCTGAGAGAGGTCAATATCAACATAGTCTTCTTTGTTTTTACCACTTTTATCAGAGTCGGTATTCTGAGCAGCAAATTTGAAAGCAGCATGGTGTTCTTGCTCTCTTATAATGCTTGGGTCTGTAATCACCTCATGGGAAAACCTTCTGGATGAAGTGTGCCCTGGATGTCGTTTTGACTCCAGTGGGTCCAAAGATCCCTCCGATTTCTCTCTTTGCCCTCTAAGGTCCTCTTGACCATCCTTAGGAATGCCACTTTTATCAGCTTTGAGTCTTGAATCTCTGCGTTGTGAATCTTTGTTTTTGTCATTTTCCGACTCTTTAAAATATGTGGCACTAGCACCAAAGTCAGCGGAGGGAAAAACATCCTCCTCCTCATGCCTGCTTCTTTTCTGACGAATAGTCCGACCACCTGAATCAGCAAAGCGCCTTTTTCTTGCAGCAAGGCGATCCGAGTCCACTATTGAATCTTTTCCATCATTTACAATATCAGGCTTTAGCTGTTTCTTGAGTCTGTTTTTTCCATCCAAGTCTGAATTCTCAATTTTACTCATTTCAGATCTTTCACTTTTAACAGAGTCTTGATAAGCAGTTGGCAACTGATTTCCAGTAAGAGATTCACCATCCCCTTTAGTTTTCTGCCTCTCATGAGCATCCTGGTCTGAACCCCTTCCTCTTGCAGACCCTCCATCAAAACCAGGCTCAGGCTCCGTTTCAGGTAATGGGTTGGATGGGGATTGCCCCTTTGCTTTCCTTGATTTAATCTTCTCAGCTTTGTCTTTGTCACCTTTTTCCTTTCGTTTTGCACGTTTGGTTTTCTCAGCACTGGTTTTCTCAGCCACACGATCTGGTTGGCTGCTCTTATCACTCTTCGAGGCAAGTTCAGGGACGGCCTTTTCAGATTTATCAAAGTGTGGTGGTGACATTGAACTCACACTACCACTTCGCTCAGAGGACTGGCTGTAAACCCGCCGTTCTGCTTCTCTGGGAACACGCTCAGATGGTGAAGGCGATACCGTAGGAGTAACAGGTCGCCTTGGATGGGAAGGGCTCCACCTGCTGCGGTCAGCCTCAAAACGTTCTCGCTCTCTTTCACGCTCTCTTTGAATATATGTGTATTTTCGGATGTCTTGCTCAAAGGGGTCTCTGTAATCCCTGTATTCTCTTGGGTCTTCATGATAGCGTGGGTCAAAGTGTTCCCCCTGATAGTGTTCCAGTTCAGGAAAACGTTCTCTGCTGCGAGCAGCAAAGTCTCTTCGAGCTTCCTCTGGATAGATGCCAGGGGTTCGTATATTCTCATAGTAAGCCCTTTCTGCAGTAAATTCATGGTATGGAGGTCTGCGTTCCTCTCTGTAGAGTGAATGGAAAAAATGAGAAAAGACAAGCAATGACACTTGTTAAACTAAATAATGTATAATTTCTTAAAGTAGCACCGTCAATTCAGATTAAGAAGGGCTAAAATAATTTGCAGCAGGTATTCTAAAAAATATCACTTTACATTAGAAATCAATTTGAAAGAATGGTTTCAAATCTTATCAATTCTATTAATGGACAACGTTCTGACATTTCAAAAATAAATATTTAATTGTTGTCATTATCTCTTGCATGCAATTTCAACAATGGGAAATTTACCGTCGTTCAGCAGGAATTTCATAGAAGTCTCTAATGTCTTGTCCGGATGCCTGCATGGATCGGTAGAATGCCATCTGACTCTCTTGACTTGCAAAGTCCACCTTTAATAAATAAATAAAATAAATTGTCCACAAATACATACACCGTTGAAAATAAACCCAATTATTGTTACCATTTACCTTTATTTTATTACCACCAATCTTCCAACCTTTGGTCTCCCTTACAGCTGCCTGAGCAAAATCTGTGTTGTTGTACAAGATGAGGGCCATCCCTTTCAATCTATCAAACACAACCTAAAGAAGGACAAAAAGATACATTTGGAGTTTTGAAAACTACACAGCATTAAAATAAAAACCTGAAAATCTAAATTAAGAGAAAATATAACACCATACCTTCACTACATGTCCATAACGGCAGAAATGCCGTGTGAGGTATTGCTCTGTAACACTGGTTGCTAAACCATCTAGCCAAACACACGTAGTGGGCATACTCTTTCCAAATCCAAGCTTCAAAAGAGAAAAAGAACAACCAACATATTATATACACAGAATACATTAGATTGAACACCTACTCAAACCAAAAATTAGACTTTTGTTAACTGTAAAAACACTACCTTCAGTCTGTTGCTTCCCAGATACTCTCCATCCATCTTCTTAATGGCCTTGCAGACACTGGCAATATCAGAATACTGCACAAAGGCATACTGGGGAACTCCATTTACTTTCTTGATGTCAATGTCCTTGAGGAGAAAACACAGAACATTTATTGAGCCTTATCAAATGTAAAATGTACCAATTTAAACATTCACAATCAAACGGGAGCATACCACAATTTCTCCAAAGCGTTGAAAAATATCAAGGAGTTGTTGATAACTGGTGGTCTTCTCAAGGTTGCCTATAAATAGTGTCCTTGTGGCCTTTGGGTGGAACTCATCTATCCGCCCATCCAAGGGCCTGAATTCATTTTCACTCTCTGTTTCTGAGGGGAAGGACGAGGTTCAGCATTAACATTACTGACATGCTGCTAAAAACATACAGTTTTGTGTAATAGTGTTATCTGAATTAATTTGTTGGCACCAAGTATTCATCACAATGCTGTATTGTATAATTTATATCAATTACCTGGGCCATTCCAGGCCGTGACTTCAATAAGCATGCCAAAGAACAGCTTTCCTTTGGAGACGGTGAGGGCTTTCTCCTGATCTTCTTGTTGCCTAAAGAACACCAAACCATAGCGGTCTTCTGTTGCTCCATGGATCTGTACTGAGGTCACTTTCCCATGTTTCTTGAATTCATGGAAAAGTCCATCTTTTAAGCTTGTGTCTAGGGAGGGTAAAAATAAAAAAATATTATTCAATGCCCTGTACCATCCAAAGTTCTTTGTTGTGGGAGGTCAAGTGTCACAGCTGGAATGTACTATTTTTTTTTTAAAGAAATTTTAAAAAATCCTGATTATGAAGTTTTCTACTCCATCCAGGCTATTCTACTTCTCAACTGTTGTGGTTGCACACTGCATACATTTTAATTAGGTATACATAAATCACAAAGATTTAGACGAAAGGTTTATAATGTAGTTATAGAATACAAGTTTGTTGTCCAGGAACCGTTGCTATAATTATGCGAGTAAACTGAAGAGCGTATCTTTAAAATATGAGAAGCAGTGACCTGTACACGAGTGGGATCACATCCAGATTTAATGGATAACAGAAAAATGTTGTGTGGCTATAATAAAGTCCAAAAACAGAAGAACAAAACTCTCAAAAATAAAAAATATGTGATGCATGATAAATTGATTGATGTTGGACCAGTAATACTTAAGTATAAAATATATAAAAATATATATTATAATTTTATACATAAGTGTTACTCGTGCAACGAATCATAACACGGTTTGGATCGTATAACTGATCAGAATCACGGATCAGATCAGCACAAAAGAAAAAAGGAGCAAATATAACTTGTAGAGTTATATCCCTGATATTTATTTTTCTGCCGATACCAATTGCCGATCATTGATGAACTATATTGACAGATACAAATCCCCTTGTTTGATATAGCAGCTGGTCTCCAAGGCTCACAACTTCGATTTTTTTTTTACTGATACTTCTGCGTGAGTATGAAAAGTAAAATGGTTATCGAGATGTAGAAACTCACCTGTGGAGCGTACTGGTAGGTTTTGCACTTTAATTCCAAAGCTTCTGCGTGGCTCATCGGAGTCAAGTCCCATAGAAGACTGAGTAGGTGCGTGTGTAGCCGACGACTGAACAGAGTGTGCCCGAGATCCATCACTTGAGCTGCTGTTTGAATCACTGTTGTCACAAAAGAAATGAGAACCGTGATTAGACATGTGTCTGATTTTTTTAAACAGTATTTGTTGATACCGGTTCACGTTTCCCATGAAACTTTAATATCATAACAAAACAAATGTCACACCTGCCGCTGCCCGTGCTGCTGGTGCTGCTGACAGAATCAGAGCTTGAAGATCTGCTGTGGGATCGGGATCGTGGACCTCTTCCAGGGGACAAAGGAGCTCTTTTAGGGGAATGAGGTGTTTTGGGGGTTTGTCCTGTGGTCCGTTGTGGGGAAGGGTGCCTTGACTGCGAGGAATGAGATGATCGGCTCCGACGGTGATGGTAGGTTCTATCAACCCGTCGTCCTCTGTCGTCTCTGTATAGGTCACGTCGTGTAGAATTAGTCAGAGTAAAGGGGTCTCGAATTCTAGAGTCAAAATGTGGGTCTGATGCCTCAAAGCTCCCCGCGATAGCACTGCTCCCTGGGCCAGCAGCAGCAAACATGGAACGATCACGGTAATAATCAGCATTGTAGTGACGCTGTCTGTCGAAAGTACCACTGCGTTCATGGTGTCCATATGGGCTGTGATCATATGCACGTTCACGGCTTTCTGAGCTACTGTGAAATAAGAACAGGGTAGAGAGGGAAAAAATAATAATTACTATGAGTCGGAAAAAAGGCAAGAAAAAAACAACAATTTCTTATTAAATAATTTGACATTTAAGAGCACAATAGCAAAAATCGAGATTGTCGGTACAGCAAGGACACAGCTGAGAGGAGGTCAGATAAGTTGTGCAGCTGAATACTAATAGTGTGGAGATCCTGTCACTTGCCTTAGCAAAATTCATTAGTCGGTCAATATTTGGTCACTGATCCTTTCTATTGGGTTCCAGTTGATCAATTAAGAAAACATAAGTGCTCAACTTTGATAAAAGTTACTACAAGGAACTTTCACTTTCATTCACTTCAGACTGGTAGTCAAAGGCTGCAGTGTAACAGGATCTGGGTCCATCCATGGTGGGCTGGTCTTGTTTATCAAGAGGCATCTGTATTAAATTGAGCAATTAAAAGTTCCTCACAGTAACTATATAGAACTAGTTATATATTTCCCTCGTTTTTTTCAGCGCTAGAGGAGCATTTACAATGATTAGAAAAATAATTCCTCACAATCAAGATATGACAAAGAGGTCAACCTTTCAAATGTTGGCACCGTCTGTAAACACTATTATAGACGACTGTTAACAGACGGTGCCATATGCTGTACCGATTGTAAAGGCATTTGAGGCAAATTTGTGATATACCAATAAAATTGACTTTACTTTTGTGGCGCTGCTAAACTGTCAGTCTAAAATTACATTTAATATTCTGACAGCCAACAAGCACATTTTTCTATACTGTAATGTCATAAACGTGAAACAAAGCGGCCCCAGAATTTTGTCACTACAACCTTCTTTGTTTTATTATAAAGATCTACTCATACAAACACATAATTCAACAATGTTGAAATGCTGTTCTTAGTAGGTTTCAATTACTTTCATTTGCAATAACTTTATTCACTTTTGACTACTCTGGGTGTTCAGGGGAGCTGCTTTCAGAGGTTGACTGTTCATGAACTATTGCTGGTAAGAAAAAGAAACCATTCAAAATGTACATTCTGCTTTTGAGGACCTCAGTGGGACCAAAATTTAAAATGCCATGCAGTTCAGATAGACGTATTTAATTATAGTAAAAAACAATACTCTGCAGTATTTATGTGATCCTTGAAATAAAGAGGCATTTGCATTAAAGAAATTACAAATACGTATTTTATATATGCATTTTATAAAATAGATTTTCGCCTCTCTGGCCTCAAATCAATATTTTCCCTAAAAGCAGTGCAAAACCTATTATTAGACAAAGCACTAAGGAATGTTAGAGAAAGAAAATATGCAGAGGGCAGAGCAATACCAACCTTTTTGGAAAGAAGTTACCGAAACTAATCCAAATAAATTCTAGGTGGATCAGAATGTGAGAGCCCGAATGAAAAACCAAGGGGAAAAATCAATTGATCTAATTAGGCAAAAACGGTTCTCTTGAATCGCACTGCACGTTATCTTCGAATACTGTGGAGCACCAGGCCAGTAGGTTGTTGATGTATAATCCAGTTAGGCTACTTAATTCTCTTCACTGGATGGAAAAAGGAAAAAAACAAAACAAAACAATCACAGAAATTGACCTTTTTATGGATTTCTGGACATGTGTTTTTAAAAAAACTAAAGTAACATAAGACCTAAATAACTAAATATGGATTTGTTTTTTTTGTATCATGAACTTCAGGGTAATTCAGGGAATTCCAGGTTGACTATACAGTAAGTTGGTGCCCAAATGGAAAATGCATCCAACTGGATTAATCTTGTCCAAAAGTTACGTTCCACCGATAATATCAAGTAGTTTAAAAATCACACAAGCGTGTAGACTCACAGACACTATGATCACAGCATATAAACTCCTGATGGGCTCATAGGCATCTTATTCCACAATCCAAGGATCTTATGGAGTGTACGTACTGGAAGGCTTCATCTTTTGGCAGTAACATTTTCAAGTTACTTTGAAAACGTTGTCTTCAGCTCTCTGTAACATACTCTAAGTGCTCTTCTCCTCAATGAGCTGAGGCCTTACACAGCTACATCCACACTTGAGTAATCCAGATAAATGGTTGCTAAAACTATCCATACTACGGTCCACATCAGTATATCCAACATGGGGTGCGTACATCCAGGAGGGTACATCCCAACTATGCGGTCTTCACGTGTCTTCATGGCCATCAATCTTAAACAAGAATAGCTCCACAATCTTGGTGTTTGGATCCTCTGTGTTCTTGCAAATTCGTCTCGTTATAGCTTCCATATTTGGGACATAAATTGTTTATTGTATGTAGTTAATCTCACCTTAAAATGACTGAGATAGCCTAGAATATATGCACTACATCAATCTTTCTTTTATGATGTGTAACAAATGAAGTTCTTCCATCCACTTGTTGAAAACTTTAATCCAGAACAAGCTGTATCCACAGATGCAAAAAAAATTGTAAAATTAGTCCATCCATCGACAGTAGCCAAGAGGAAAAAAATTGACCGCCCGAGATGGGAGATCCTTGACATAATGGTGTATTACCTGACTAGATTCTTCAAAGTACATCCTTTATAATAGGGATTTACTTCCACTTTCAAGCGATTCCAAGTAAAATCAAGGTTAGATTCCAAATTTAGGCGGAAAATGTTTGAAAAGTATCCAAAAGCTCCCCACGGTAGTTCCCCACAAAATGTAATAAATCCAAAACTCACCAGGATATTCCTCACAGATGTTATATCCAAACCAGATGTCAAACCTTGAATTACAGTTAACTTACCAAATGATAATGTGTAGTTAATTTAATTAGATCCCATGGGAAAGGCGAGTCAATTATGATGAAAAGTGGAACGATCCCTAATTACCTTTGTGCAACCTCCTTGAGGCATCTATCCCTCACACATAACCCCCACTATGTGTTGAGGTTTTACACCTATCCAATAACTAGATTCCCCTGCATTTTAAGGGGAGGCCGTGTCCACTTACCCATCTATTCTCCGTTCATAACGTCCCTCTCTGGTGTGAAGGGAAACAGGTGGGCCAAACACTGGACCAACTGTTCCCCTAGTGAATCCTGTAACGTCTCGACTGCTCGAGGGTGAGCCGTCTTCAAGGCCCCGAACAGCACTAGGGACTGACCCAGGTTCATTGTAGTCAGTCCGAAGGTCCCTGTCTCCCATCTTGTTGACAGCATTGTGAGCCTTCTGCGCACTTTTGATATCCACAAAATCCACAAAGGCTGCAACACCACCCTCTGACCCCCGCTTGCGCAGGACTTTGACACTTTCCACACGCCCATACCTGTGGAAATCACAATGAAAAAAAGAAGAGGAAATGACATATGCCGCAGATAAGAGTAAAGAGATTGAAGCTGTTTTTCTGTATGGCAGGGCCTGGTAAATGGAGAGCAGAAGAAGAGCAAATACAAAAAGCAAAAAAAGTAATTTACATTAACGTTTCCTTTTCAGCCACCTAACAGCAACAAACTGTCTGAACTTCAGGAAGCCCCTTAAACAGTGTCTGCAATTGTTACACTCATGACTACACTTGGTGTTACAAGTATTGTTTGGAGTGTTATTGTGGTTTCTAAACAAACCTCCAGGTACTCAATCAAAAATCCCTCTGGGACCTAACATGTCACATGTCAGTGTTTAACAACTATAAAAACATATCTTCAAGCACACAACTGTCACTAGCTCTACCACAGTAGATCCCGTAAACGATGACTGGATGTGATTTAAATGTTTGTTGTATTGCATGCAAGTATGTTGATGAGTTAGTCAGGGGGCCATTACATAACGTAGCAAAACGATCAAGACAAACCATTAGCCTATATGGTTTTAAATTAGTTCTACAAACAATGGGAAGCATACACGTCCATGCTTTTAGCTATTTATAGCCAAGCACTTCGGCGCTAGCTACGGGGAGCAAAACCTAGTTTGCAATTCACATGTAAAATGGCCTATTTGAAAACAACACGGGACACGTTAGCCAAGTTTAAGTAAGTAACAGTGATGGCTACCGACGTCGAGCAGCTCAACAACTTGCTAACATTTGTTATCAGCTCAGCGAGCTCAATAATCGTCGCAGATTTGGGATCCTCTACATTTTTACATTTCTCAAACACATTTGATCCGAGAAACAACGTTATGACTCGCCAGCTACCACTGGCCAAAAAAGCCCAAGTGGTCTCGTGTTATTTGACCTGCTGTCCAGCGAGCGTTAGCTGCCTTTCGGCTCGTACGGATCATGTAAACGTCTCGACTTCCCACAAAATGGTTGGTTGGCTGGTAGCTCGGTGGCTCGATCACCGAGCTACCAGCCAACTGCTTTTTAGAAAAGTTGGCCAAATTCTATAAACGGTAAACATGTACACTCGAGTGGTTCCGTACCCACAATGTCAGTTGAACAAATATAGCCTGACACCACGGAAGAAACCTCGACTTGTAAAACTTAAACGCGACCGTTAGCTGCGTTAGCATTAGTCTGACCGTCGCAACGAGCTAACGTCCGTACGGAAGCTAGCGCGCGCTGCTCGGCCAACAGAGGAGCCCTCTTGCGTAACCTACCGTTTAAAATGCTCCACGATTTTCTCCTCTCGGACATGTTCGGGTAAATTTCCCACCCAAAGGTGTCTGGTTTCCCGAACCATCTTGCGCTATTCTTCCCCCCTTCTCACTCATATGATCGTGCACGTTTCTAATCCCTGCCGGTCGGCGGTCCGCCTGAACAAAATGAACGACGGGGGACTCCGTGAATAATCTGGGCCTGGTAGCCTGCTGCCCGTTTAGCTTTAGCTGATGCGTCCTCGATCCATGCACGTGGACGCGCGTGAGACTCGCTCCTGGTGGTTTTGGGTGCGAGCTGCGCGTCCCCGGGCTCGTGTGCAGCGCGTGCTTGACAGTTACGAAAACAGACAACAGGGAGCATGCGATTTCTTCGACAACAACAATCTGCAGACCGCGAGCCCCGTGTTGTACATTTTTATGCAAGGTAATCGATACATCCCAGTTGCAGATAAAGAGATCCAATCTAATTATTTGTTTTATTATCTATACAATTTGAATGTGGAAACTATCACATTTTCAGAATCCAAAATTACGTTTTCAAACTGCCTGTCCCTTAATAAACAAAAAAAACAGATATTCCGCTTATAATGATAAAGAGAAGAAGGCAGCGAACCACCGTTAGCTAAAACCAGCAAATGTTTGTCATTTTAGCTTTGTACATTATTTCAAAATCAATACATCCCAATGTAATGTTCGGCCCTCAAGTCTTTCTTAAAATGTTCACCAGAAGAGATTCCCACCCTCATTCGACGCTCAGCCACCTTTTAAGCTCTCATTGAAACAAATTGGATTTAATGGACAACCTAGAATGAGACTATACATGTAGCTGAACACAAAGTCATGATGGTGAATATTCATTTAACAGTATCGCAAGTAGAGAAGACTCCTAAAGTAAGCAAATATATTAATATTAATAAACAATATCTCCCTCAAACTTGATAATATTAGCCACCATAGTAGCAGAATAGAGTGTATTAAATTATCAGGGGGTTGTTTTGAATTCAACATTTTCTTTCTTTCTAAATAGTCCTACTGTAGAAAAGATAAGGGGCTGGCAACATTGCAATATTTACATAGTAAATAAAAAGTGTGGTGAATAAAAACGGAAACACTGAAATATTTTTTTCTCCCACAAATGTTTTAATAAATGTTATGATACAAAGAAATATAATTCCACAAACATGCCATTTTGAGATACAGAACATAAATAAAAAAACAATTTGACTGAGACTTTAATGCTTTAATGTCAATTTGACAATTTGAATAAATCTATAGTCGAGGCAAAAATAGTCAATAAAGGCCCAGTGAGGATCTTTATGTGTTAAAATGTACCTTATAGTTTTGGTCCATAATGAGTGCTTTAGGATGTACATGTGTCCTCTGCTACACATTATCTTATACATCTCTAATGTCTGTAGTCAATTTTCTTATTTTAATACTTATATACTTATGTGTATGTGTAATTTAACAAATGCAATGTTGGAGCCTGCCTCAAGATAAAATATATTAGTTTACTTTTATAAAAAACGTTTTTTAATATAAAGTTTATTTTTTATATAAAGGGTTAATGTGATTGAGAAACAGTTTACTGATTGAGATTCAAAATAATTCAAATAATGCTTGCCAAAAGTTTTTGCAATGGCTGTTGCATAAATATAATTGGTGTATTTGGTAGTTTATTGAGTGCAAAATTATCAAGTAGAAAAGAACAAAAGGAGAATCTTCAGGATGCATGATATATTGTTAAAAATATGTTTTGTTCTAGTGGAAAAAGATGTGTGACATTGTTATTTCAGAGTCATGCACATTGCCGATGTAAAGTCTCTCATCTCTTTGAACCTATAGACTCGTGGCACTCTTCCATCAGTTGCAGTTTATCTCGGGCTGTAAAAGGCCAGTGTTAGTGCTGGCCAGAAATCAGGTTCAGATGGCAAGATTTGCAAAGCAGCTTCCCATCTAAAGGATAGCAGCCATGCTCATTTGGTTCAGGAGAGAGCTGGATGACACAAACCTGCATAAAATAGAAAAAAAGACTTATGGAGTGGTGATTACTGTGTGTTTGTATCCGAGTAAACACTGGTTGCTTGCAGATTGCCTACCTCACATCTGTAGCAGTTCTCGTGGTACGAGTGTCCCAGACATTCAACATTATAGCTGTCAGTACCATCTTCTTTTGGAATGATTAGCTTGTTGCAGGCGTAACACTTTGGAGCATACTTCCTTTAAAGACAACATTTCAGAGGAAAGAAAATGAGGCAAAGTAAGAGTGAGATTTGCCACCTTGTGTTTTGGGTTGACAATGGCAATATGTCAATAAATGAAGCTGAATCGAAAGTGGTTTATACATAAAACAACTTCAACAGCAATTTGTTGATGTATTATCTCAGGAAATGGGACACAAAACCTCTTTGGACGTTTTTCATGTGATGCTTGCCACAATTCTTAACGCTCATACCTGTAATAGTCCTGGAGGCAATACACTTCTCCAACTTCTCCCTGAGCAAAAGCTTTCTCCCCAATTTGCTGTTTACATGTTGCACAGGTAAAACAAGAAAGGTGGTATGCTCGCTCCAGTGCACGGATCACATGATCTGCGATAACTTCCCCACATGCCCAGCAAAGTTCCAGGCTGGCCTAAGAGATAGAAAGAAATGGTTAGTGGAATATATTTCAGTATTAAAAGACAATACCACACTTTCCACTGTTAAACACATTCCCTACAAACCACGTATACCTCATGTGTGACTGTTGCTCAATGTCCAAAAGACAGCTTAAAACATTTATTATTTCGTTTTTCCAACCTCACAAGCAGCACTTGCCTTCCGGTCATTTTTGCAAAGACAACCAAACCAGATTTCTTTACAATTAATATCTTTGCTACCTTTATTTTTTACATTTCACCTGGACTCGAATTCAATGCGTTAACATAACATTGACACTAAAAACAGCTGACACAATGTTGACTGTGATGGAAGTATTTCAAGTCTGTGCAAGTTAATACTATAGTAAAAGTAAGGGAAACCAATGGCTACCGGAGGGTTTGGGAAAACCACAATACAAAAAAAACCATCACAGCAGCCTTTGGAAAACAGCTAGTAATAATATAAAGCATACATGATTTGAAGTTAATGAGAATGCATAAACATTTTAGAAATATTGTAATTTATATTTGCTTTAATAACATCCTGTAGTGTAACTGTATTGACTTTGATCTACCTGGTAGCAGTCTTCACAGAGCGGGATGCCTGCCTTGTTGTAGTACTGTTTACCAGCCAAGGGAATGTGACAAGATCTACACTGGAAGCAACCGTCATGGTACGTCCTGTTTAAGGCCTCTATTGCAGGTTCAGAAAGAGCCACGTGTTATGTGCCGCTTGGAACACAGGACCCAAACGCCGTCAACGATGGAAAAGCAACTTTTATTGCTAAACAGGATTCCAAAACAGGATTCCAAAAAACCAGGATACAAAACATGCACACAAGATCTTCCACGATCTAGACAAGACGAACCGACCAAGGGGAATGACATGAACAGGACTTAAATACAGAGGGCTGGTGCAGGTGATTGGACACAGGAGGAAACAATCAGGAACAGGGCAGACAATCACAGGGACAGGAAGTGAAGAGAAACAGAGGACACGAGAGACAAGGACTTCAAAATAAGACAGGAAACACGAAACAACACTACAGATCCTGACATAACCCCCCCCTCAAGGGGCGGATTCCAGACGACCCAACACAGTCCCCCAGGGTGGGTGAAGGGGAGCCGGAGGCGGGACCAAAAGCCTGGCAGAAGAAGTCCGGGGGACGGGCCGGAGGACGACCACCAGGAGGACTGACCTGCTCCGGAGGACGGGCAGGAGGACGGCCACCAGGAGGACTGACCTGCTCCGGAGGACGGGCAGGAGGACGACCACCAGGAGGACTGACCTGCTCCGGGGGATGGGTAGAAGGGCGACCACCAGGCGGACGGAAGGGCTCTGGGGGACGGGCTGAAGGACGGCCACCAGGCGGACGGAAGGGCTCCGGGGGACGGGCAGGAGGATGGCCACCAGGCACATAGACCTGCTCCGGGGAACGGGCAGAAGGGCGACCACCAGGCGGACGGGCTGAAGGACTGCCACCAGGCAGATAGACCTGCTCCGGGGGACGGGCAGAAGGGCGACCACCAGGTGAACAGACGGGCTCCGGGGGAACCCCAGGAACAGAAGCCGGAAGCGGCCATGGTGGCGACCGAACACAGGGAGCCTGAGTCGGCCGGGGCGGCGACGTGACCCGGGGAACCGGGGTCTGCCGGGGCGGCGACGTGACCCGGGGAACCGGGGGCGGCCGGGGCGCCGACGGGACACGGGGAGCTGGGATCGGCCGGGGCGCCGACGGGACACGGGGAGCTGGGATCGGCCGGGGCGCCGACGGGACACGAGGAGCTGGGGTCGGCCGGGTCGCCGACGGGACACGAGGAGCTGGGGTCGGCCGGGGTGCCGACGGGACACGAGGAGCTGGGATCGGCCGGGGCGCCGACGGGACACGAGGAGCTGGGATCGGCCGGGGCGCCGACGGGACCCGAGGAGCTGGGGTCGGCCGGGGCGCCGACGGGACACAGGGAGCTGGGGTCAGCCGGGGCGCCGACGGGACACGAGGAGCTGGGATCGGCCGGGGCGCCGACAGGACACGAGGAGCGGGGGTCGGCCGGGGCGCCGACAGGACACGGGGAGCTGGAGTCGGCCGGGGCGCCGACAGGACACGAGGAGCTGGGATCGGCCGGGGCGCCGACGGGACACGAGGAGCTGGGGTCGGCCGGGGCGCCGACAGGACACGGGGAGCTGGAGTCGGCCGGGGCGCCGACGGGACACGAGGAGCTGGGATCGGCCGGGGCGCCGACGGGACACGGGGAGCTGGAGTCGGGCGGGGCGACGACGGGACAGCATCGGCAGGAACCGGCGGGGACTGCGGCCGAAGCAGGACCCTGTCTAACGCCTGGAGGGACTCCATCATGTCCCGGAAAGCGTCCTGGGACAAGGCAAAGGAAGCAAGGGCCGGCCGGAAGTCCAATAGGTCCCAGGAAGTTGGGGTTGGCCGGAACACGGAGGCGGCAACAGGAACAGGCGAGGGCTGCAGCACGGAGGCGACTGCGGGAACCGGAGTAGTCTGCGGCACAGAGGCGGCAGCCGGAACCCTCCACCGACGCGGTCCGGAGGTTTGCGCCCCCCACTCCGGGGCTGGGCCTGGGTGACCTCTGCCCCTGGGGCTACGAGGCCCCCCATAAGCCAAACGGGTCCCGTTGAAGGGGTCTGGTGCCGAGACCCTATGGGGGTTGTAGTTCCCCTTCTGGAGGCTACGAGGGCCCCCATAGGCCAAGCGGGTCCCTTCGAAGGGGTTGTAGGCTGGGTCCATCTTGGTCGGTTCGTTCTGTTATGTGCCGCTTGGAACACAGGACCCAAACGCCGTCAACGATGGAAAAGCAACTTTTATTGCTAAACAGGATTCCAAAACAGGATTCCAAAAAACCAGGATACAAAACATGCACACAAGATCTTCCACGATCTAGACAAGACGAACCGACCAAGGGGAATGACATGAACAGGACTTAAATACAGAGGGCTGGTGCAGGTGATTGGACACAGGAGGAAACAATCAGGAACAGGGCAGACAATCACAGGGACAGGAAGTGAAGAGAAACAGAGGACACGAGAGACAAGGACTTCAAAATAAGACAGGAAACACGAAACAACACTACAGATCCTGACACCACGGGTTTCCGACAGAAGCCACAGACCTCTGCATTGTACACAAACATCACATTTCAAAGCAAATTACATTTATATGTGTATTGTATATTGCTTAAGTGGTAAATGTGTAAATAGAGATCATGTTACCTCTACTCTCCCTGCTCGTGTCTTGGCCATTTTTATGGATCCCATGGGATTGTTCATCTTGGTTTAACCCACTAGATGGTGTGCTTGTTTCCCCCTCAAATGTAAAGAACATTGTTAATGTAAACCTAAACTTAAAGTTGAGTTTGGCCTCACAAGGTGAAGCCCACACTTTAGTAAATGCTCATGGTTGATGCTCGAATAAAAATATTGGTAGATTAAACACATTGAAACCCTAAATCTGTAATATGCTTTACCAAGTTAGGCAGAGAGGTAGAGAACACCATTTTAAATTAAACTTGTAAAATGTAAACCTAAACCTAAAATAATAATAAAAGTACATTTATTTGCAGAAATACAAATATGAGGGGCCTCTGAAAGAATTACATACAGTACATGTCCTTATCCAACATATTGAAAACACAAACAAAACGTGAATAAAACATGGGATACATTGTATAGGTACAAGAACGTTTTATTAGACCTCCTGCTGTAACTCAGCCCATTTTCCTGATCAACACTTTCTAAGTTTCTGCACAGAGATGTGCCTGCAATGATAGGAACAAAATGTATATAGATTTCTACAGCTTGGAAAGTGTTTATGAACTGCACGCATTTCTTAATCGTTCAGTCATATCTAAAACACAACTGTTTTTTCTCCATAATGTCTTTTGCAGATTATTCTTTGACAACCACTGCACAGCGTAACACAGTATCTGTAAAGGTTGTGGAAAGTTGTAATCCTTTACCATAGGAAAAAAACATTACTTGTCTATTTTTGGCAAATCTTTTTTGAGGAAAAGTGGGATTAAGTGTTTAAAACTGTAAAATGACAGCACATTTGAGTGCTGCAACTGGGACAGAAGTCTGCATACCTCTCTGTTGTAAACTTGCTGCTGGCCTGGGGTCAGAGGGTGGGAGAGAGGTGGTGGAAGTGCTGATTCTTCAGAGAGAGATGTTCCCTGAGATGGAAGAGGAGGAGGCGCATGGAAGAGATCTGTTTGACAAAAAAAAACATTATACATCAACTTATACATATGCTTTTTATTAAAGTGTCAAGTAAGCACTGGAAATCAGGAATATACAGTAAGTATAAAATAATAATAATGATGATAATGAGAAATAAAAGAAAATATATAAAGGGGAGAAATAGAAGCTTTGGAGGTTATGTCTTCGTTTTGCTTCTCATTATCAAACTGAAGTGACACATTGTGTGCACGTTTCGAAAAAGCCTTATATTATGTGTTCAATATGTAGCAGGTACTTTTGTCTTTTCCAGCCTGATAGCATATAATACATCCTGAATCCAGTGCATGTGAAGAGAGGGATAATAATGTTTTCCAATTAAAAGAGTAATACACAATTTAGCGTTTGCACTCCTATAACACTGTCGGACTCTCAATGGACAGTTTAGAAATCTAAACATTGATATTGTCTTTTTTATTCCACAATGTCTTCTTCCTTATCACAACCGGGTGCCTACAATACCCACAATACAGCTGGACCGCTGACAGTTCGTGCAGAGTTTGTGGTGTTATGCCAGTGGCAGCTAATCTTGCATCGAGCTGAGAAGGATAGCGGACTACAGTGATCTGCTAAACTCACTTTCTAACTCCACAATATTATTTTCATTTTTAATAACTCATTGTCTTCAGCCCCAACTGAAGATGACTCAAGTGACATCATCTGAGGCAAATTATCAGCGTTTCCTAAATTGTTTCTGATATCCAGTATTAATCCCCTTGTAAACAGACTTTACTGTGTGGTGTTACCCTTTTTTCAGAGGTCTTGTAATGACAAAAATAAATACAATCTCATTTGTATTTGGGGAGGATCCTAAAAAGAGCAGCACTCGTATAGTTTAGGAATCCCTCCAACAAATGATTTTAAAAAAAGACTTGGATAATGGAATGGAAGGTCCAAAACATATTATAAAGGTCAGCCAGGCCCTGATGGCAGTCACATAAAGCGTCATTTTCTGCATGTATTTCAGGTGGTTAAATCCAAGATGAAAGATAGGTTTTGTCATGAATACCTGCAGCACCTCTGTCGTCTCCTTGCAGCTTTCCTCTGATGGGTCCGGGTTGGGGAGGTTTTGGGCTCTGAGGGTCTGAAGTTCGGCCCATGGCCTCCGTAAAAGTCCGGCCTTTGCGGCCATGAGACTCAGACTGCTGGTCGTCCTCTTTCTTGTGCCTGACGGCAGGAACGTTGTCACTTGGGCTAACTCGTACAGCAGTGTGTGGCTTGTCTCTAACTGCACCACTGTGAGCTTGGAGGACGGGCTGCTGCTGTGTTACAGTGGCTCGATGAGGAGCAGCCAGAGTGATGAAGACAGAAGACACCATCCTTTTTGGTGGAGCTGCTGATGCCATGACTGTATAAACCCCACATACAGCCTATAATGAGGACAGAACAATTATTTTCTGTACTCAAGACTGTTTGCAATGTTTTATAGTTCTATGGAAACATAGAAACACACCTCAGACTCTACACTACTTGATCTTGAGCAACTGGAGTGTAATAAATAGACAGTGGTATTGAACTTGACACATTTTATTCCTATCATCTCAATAGTGTTGAATCTAGTGTACACACCCTCTCAGTCAACTTTGTGGGTGCACTCACTATCACTTTAGAAAGGTAAACTCACACACTCACATCTCTCATTACCTATAATGAATAGTTTTAGAGGTAGAAAGCACAAATTTGAATCATTTGTTTCCTTTAAACCCACTGACTCTGGCTATAAGCTGGCATTACATACCTGGGAGAAATTTGAGAGATGTGGTTTGGAGACAGCTCTGTCTTTTCCTCGTTCGTCTTCCCTGCTCTGTATCTCAAAACGTCTGGTGTGTTTTCCCTCCTGTAAGCTGCTACTGAGAGAAGACTTTTACTCCGGTAGAGAGGGCGACTATCAGCAGAAGGCCACTCCTTTTCCTTCTGCACCTCCCTCCCAGACTCTCTCGTCCGTTGACCCCTCCTCCTTCTCTGGCTGACTGACAATACCACCTCCCGACCGACCGTAAAAGGTGAACAGTTAATCTCGGGCAAAGTGCAGTAAAATACATGACACATGCATCTACTATGAAAACTTGGCAGGCACACACCCACCCACACACAAACACACTGGCACGCATGCACACAAAGGAAGTCATGCAAGTCAACAATTGGGCAAACTAACCAAAATAAAACAGTTTGAGGCTTTACAAATGAAAGAAAAAAATACCATCCTTATGAGATACTTTAAGGTCTTTGTCCTTAAATATACTCACCTCTCACTCCTTTATCTTTTTGCATGCCAGCAGGATGTGACTGTACCTGCCTCTTTCCAGCAACTCTCTATCTCAAACTGTCCTCTTTCTCTCTCCTGTGAAGCTCTGCCTTATTGTTCTGTCAGCTTTATTTCCCCTACCTCCCTCATTGAGTCTGCCTCCTTTTTTCTTCTCCCTCTTTCCTTCTTCCCTTCCCCCACTACATTATATCACTTTAGCCTTGACTCACTATCAGTGTCTCATGGCATTGCTTCCATTTGTGCCCCACCGACGTCTGATAATATGTGGTGGAATTCATCAGGCTCTGCTGATGGAGCCTCTTTGGTTGAACGCAGCCGTAAAGGAGCCGCAGCATTACAGTGCAATGAATCAGGGCATTGTGCAAGAGGAGATATTGGTGTATTAGGAGAGGAGAGGGGGGGCAGTGTCTGTGAGAGCTATGAACAAGCTGCTTTGTTATGTTTGGTGCTCTCCACCAGAGTGAGTACAAGCAATATCAGGTCTGCTAATCAGCAAATATTGTGGTTAGTTTCCGGAGCGAAACCTTGTATGGTCTACTCCCCTCCGGAGAGTCAAAAGGGGAGGATAGAGTAAGAAACTTCATGTTGAATGTGGGTCAGTGTGGAAGAAGAGAGAGGGTTAACAGGAGACGGAGATGAGGAGAGTGATGGGGGTCTCTGTTGTTTCAGCTCTGTGGAAAGGAATGCTGCAGTGATGTCACGGTTGCAGGAGGGAGCATGCTTGCTGATGACACAATCCCCAGACCTCCATGCTCCGCCCCCCCCTCTCCCCCAACAGCCTAAATCCTCATTAAACCCTCTGAACCTCTTCACTGCTTCTGCAGCACGACTTTTTAAATCACTCTTCTTTTTTTTAACTTTAACCCTCAGTTTAGTTACTTGGTTGAGCAGGACAACTTAGAAGGAAGGTAAAGGAAGCAACAATGACAATTGCTGCTTCCCAAATACAAAATACACAAATACAATTGATGTGGATTTTCTAACTGCAAACATCTGCAGGGGAGAAAAACTATGTCTCAGCCAGAAATACTGTTACTTTACCAAAATACCTAAAGTGGGAGTAAGATTACTAAGCAATACAGTTAAGGAGAATGTTAGAGACAGAGGCTAAAGTTTTAGCTCCAAAAGATTCTACACTTCTCATAATGCAATGTGATAATGGACTTCATTACACCCCACTATACCCACTTCTTTAAAACTTCTCCCCTCCTGTTTGTCATGCAGCCTTTCTGTTGAACAAATGAATTTCAAAGCACAAACTGAGATCACATAATTGTTCTCAAACTTTACAAAGCTCCCTCCAAAGTCACTGGATTATATCTTTTATAAGTATATTATACAACTGTTTTCAAAGGAAGACTAGTGAACGGATCTCCATGTGTAAAATGATCTCTTGGTCACTCTACTGACCAATTTATCTGCTATTAATAAATGCTTTTCAAGTATTATTCATGAAGGAAGTATGTTAGTAGTTCTCAAAGTTGTTGTGTCAAAGATCTGATCAATGTAAGTTTAACTAGAATTCATGTGTAAAAAGGGACTTTTTGACAAGCCTTCATCCTACTGGTGGAGGTTTATTCTGTTTACATTGTACATGTTTAATGCTCATCTCTATTCAACAGCTTTCATTTGTTTGGCTTGCTATAATTATACTGTGTTACTAAAGATTTAAATAAAATACATCTGCAATATGTAATAAGTAGCTTGACAATACGTGTTCACGTATTTGGCTTCCATTACATGAGGACTCAAACAACATAATAGCAATAATCACATTTAGCTAAATCTTCAAGTTAATACTGGAAATTAGACAGCAGTTTATTTATGGTGCAAAATTACAAATTCTTCAATCTTTCCTTCTATTTAAAACAAGACTCAATAACAGTTTAATACACAAGTTATCCCAAGCGTGGCCACAATGCTATTTTTATTATTCATCAAGTATTGGCACAGCTTGACATTTGAGGTATTCTCTGGTATTTGAGGTAGATTTCCGGTACACCATTAACTGTCATCTGATGATCTTTTCACTCAGTTCCTTTGTTTTGTGAGTGCAGCTCTGTTCATGTTTTTCTCAAGCGTGTGTCTTCTTCTTCCTAAAAGTAAAGCATGACAATTAAATGTAATTTCCATATTTCTATACATTTATACAATACATTCAGAAATAGTCATGCTGTAGAAATTGCAGTGTAAATGCAAAAAAAGGGAACCACAGAATATATTTGTAAAATCACTTAGTGGAAAACCTTTAACGCAGCTTTCAGCAGGTCCTGAGAGGGCAGCAGACAGACTGCTTCACCCAGGAAAGCGATGAGGACGTGGAGGACATCAGACCAGTTGCCCACTGTCAACATGAGCACCAGTAAGGCTCCCAGTCGCAGTATGACAGTGTGCAGCAGGACCTTCTTGCCAGTCTGCCGCTGCTGATCCTCTGTGCAAAAGGAAAACCATAAGTTGCACAATAATGATAAGAGATCTTTTGTGCAATGTGACATGGTCCTCCCTTGTTTTCTGAGATTTCTGGGATGTGCTTTTGATATCATTTGTATGGTTTGTCACATATGCATTGTTGTTTATGGCCTCATTTTGTATTGATTGTCTTATAGGTCCAATTTTGTGTTGCATCACTTATGGCCTTTATTTTTTACTTTAATTTGGTGTCTGCTGTTACTTGACTGAGCTGTGTCTCTTTTGTTATCGGTCACTGTGCTGGGTGACCAAAACTACTTTCCCCTCTAGGTATCAATAAAGTTATCTAATCTCATTTCAAATGTTTCTTCCTCCAGAAGTCTAACTAAAAGACAATTTTCATTTCAGATATAGTTGACCAGATGATCACCTTGAATGTAGACCACCAACATGGTGTAGCAAAGTGTCAATGGAGTCCAAAACTTGAGAGCATCTTTCTGTGACAGGAAGTGGTCATAAACCGTAGCGGTGGAAGCCACTGTTGCTAGAGCAAAGGCCAAGACAACCGCTCTTTGTACTGAAGCCAGTATGGTGTGTCCAGTGGCCAGGAGGGTGATGCACTTCCCACAGTAACGCTCTCTGCTATGTAGTGGGTAGAGTTTGGCCACATGGCTCCACACACTGTGGCTGGCACTGGCCAGTGCCCAGCTGAGAGCAGCTGCCAGAAACAAGCAGAAGGAGCTGTGTGGAGCCCCCTGATGGAGGAAGTCCAGAGTACAGGTGAGGCCACATCCCAGGGAAAACTGGCACTGGGTCAGGAGCAGGTCTTTGGCATCCTTAGTTCACATATATACAAGAGTGTGAGTGAAATGAGTTAAAATCAGTGTAGAAATACATATATGCCTAACACAAGAACAAACGGCGATAGTACACCCACATAAAACAAGTCTAAATCAATGAGTTATCAGATGCTCTGTTTATGTATAACTCACCAGTCCTGCTGATGCCCAGGCAGAAACAGCTCTGAGAGAAAACTCCAGCACTATCAGAGAGGAAACCCTCGAGCCCACCAGAGACAGGAGGCCCGTCAGGAACCAGAACTGCAGAACTGTTATCCAGTTCCCTCTCAGCAGATTGCTGGCTGAGAAGGACTTCTGTTTGCTTTCAGGTTCAGTCTCAGAATCACTGTGTCGAGGGGGAAATTAGACGTGAATATATTGCACTTAAATGCAAAATGTACTTTCTCTCCCTTTTTGTGGAATAAGCTCACCTGCATGTTTCAATAAGGTTGTAAATTCTTATCAAATGACACAGCACTGATATTCCGCATGCTCCCACGAGCCCTTTGAAGCATAAATAACATCACAGCCAAAAGAAAATATGTAAAGAAACTACTTTACACAGAGGTTCTGGGTATTTAGTGGGTTTTCTTTACTGCCGTAAAGAAGAAAAACATAACGGCAACTCACCTTGGAAAAAACTGTCTATTGGGTTTGAATCTAAAAATGTTGATTCAGAAGTTCCTGTGATCCAGGAGAAGGAAAAAAACATGTTTATGTTTTCCTTGTAATATCTCAACAAGGACACACAAAAAAGTGCTGTGATCTCTCGCTCATGCTACTTCAATCAAAGAACCTCATCAGAAACTACAAGTTAATGTTGAATTCCTGTGAACCAGACCACTGCCTTTATTTCCTCTTGCTCATCAGGTTTGAGTGTGCTTTGTGTCTCAGGTCCAGAGGTCAAATGTGATTAGAGAATGGTTGTCAGTCTAATCATTTCCCGATGAAAGAATGTGAGAAACCTTTTAAATGGCTTTACATAAAATCACACTTTGCTTACAATTGTGACGGTAAAAATATGTGTTATTTTGTGGACTGGTTCAAGGGCAGAGCAACAGGGAGGATGGGGAGGAGGACAGATGGCCATATGCCGTATCGAAACCAATACACTCTGTTCTTTGTTCTTCTCAATTCTTATCTAAGACATTCACACTATTTCTTCGTTTGTCGTCATAGTGGGCCCTGGAGGGGGGTGCATGTGCTTGTATAAATCACGATGTAATACAATGTATGAATCAAGAGATTTTGGCAGCTCACTGAGATACGTGGCTGTCGAACCCTTTTCCCAGCTTGCAAGCTTGAATAAACGGAAAGACAACTTTGATTCCTTCGGAGACTCTGTTTGTTGCAATTGAATATTTGAACCACAACTCTTCACCTGATCAAACATAGAAATCTTCCACCACACAATGCATCTTAGATATCATGCATTTCAAATATGTAGCACTTGTGTCCAAGAAGATACAAAACCAAATGTATTTAATGCTTTTCATTAAAAAAAAATCTTTATTATTATTACTATTATTATTTTCAACTGCAGTTTAAATGCTTGAAGTACTTGTAGGTTAAATTTCTGTACATAAAAACCTCATATCAATATGTCATCAGATGTTTTTCTTTCCATATGACATACAAGGCAACTAGAATTATGTATTAAACTGTGACAGCAGCCATACTGGGCTATAAACAACACAGTGCTTACGTTTTAATAATCCAGTCTTTTTCTTGATCTCATTGGCACTCCATTGATATGCCTGCAGCACATGGGTCTCATTTCTCTCATTTCAGCTTTGCTGCGGCCCAACACATGAAAGCCCATTGCTTGTAAATTAATCATTTGAGGTATTAAAGTGAAATCTGTTCAACAGCATATATATTTGAGGAATTTGATAGGAACTCGTGAAAATGTTTGTTGGAGTTTGTGCAATATTTGTCAGACAGTGAGTCTCACTTAAAGCAATTGTTCAACATTTTGAGAAATACGCTTATTTACTGTCTGCAAGAAAGTGAATGAGCACATTTACCAACACTTTAAACATTTGCTTTAAATTCAATGTCCAGAGTCCAGTCACTCATGCACAGGATGATTGGGATGTTTTAGCTCCTTCCCTGGCTCCTTCACTGTCTGTTGCCTCATCAGATCCCAGAATAGCATGCTGAGCACTGTGTGTGGGGCCAAGCGCAGGAAGACAGGGCCCATGCCTTTATAAAACCCCAACAGGCCCTCGGCTTGGCACACCTTCAGCATACAATCTGAAAATCCATGATACAGACGGCCCTGAAAAGGCAGAGAAGGAAAACAGTAAGTCTGTGTATGTATTTGGTTAATCATTTGCCATTGTTGAAAGCAACAACTAATTTGAAAAGATATGAAAAGAGGTCACTTAAACTCACCCTACGGAACTCATCCACTGGCTGGTTGTAGAGCCGTGTACTAATGACATCAAACGGTGTCATGCTGATCGCCACAGCAACTCCACTGATCATGGCAGCGATCAACACTGTGAGCCAGCTGTTTGGACTAAACCACTGCAGGATAAGAAAGTAACTGATTATGAACTGATGTTTGGCTGAGAGTGATGGAACCTGTTCTGGAACATGTGCTGTAAAGATGCCAGCCGTTTATCACATTTACCTGAGAATGTGACACCCATTCCTTGGCAGAGGTGAAGGTTGCCAGTTGAGTAGCTGATCCCACCATGACTCGAGGCACAGCCCCGTTCACTCCCCTCCAAAGACCAATTAAACCGTCCCTTCTATAGATGGTAATGAAGGCATCAGAGACTCCCTGAAATGCAAGAAAACGGGCATAGGTGTGTTGGAAGTTGCAGAAAAACGCTCCTAATGATACAGTGTTTGTTTCTCTCTCTCATGTGGTAGTAGTAAATAGTGATGATAGGAATATGTTTCTGGTGGATTTAAAAAGCTTTGTTCATGCATATAACTTGGAATCATACCAGTGCAAAGTAGCAAACTTAATGTTAAGTGTTTAAATGT
This sequence comes from Cyclopterus lumpus, assembly GCF_009769545.1. NCBI lineage: Eukaryota > Metazoa > Chordata > Actinopteri > Perciformes > Cyclopteridae > Cyclopterus > Cyclopterus lumpus. The sequence continues at coordinate 14,668,289 of NC_046970.1, read as the reverse complement.
GCATTGAGACCACTGGATCATGTGATCAGAGCAGTATTTTTTTATAACCCCTACAAATTATACATGAACATTACGTGGCATCAGTACAAAGTTTAAACACTAAAGTACACACTACAGTATCTATCAGTGGTGGAATGTAACCAAGTACAATTATTCAAGTATAAATATCTAAAAATGTTACATTTCAGAGGGAAACGCTTCTTTAAAAAAAAAAAAAAACATTTATTTGACCGATGAGAATAACAGGAAAAGAGGATCTACACCAACAGGTTCAACATAACCAACAGAGGGATGAGGTAGCTGTAAATCAAGTGTAGTGTATCCACACCCATACAATCCAAAGAGACCGTCTAATTAGACAGTAACTGAAAGCAGGCCTTTCTGTTTGTACTTTAAATGTATCAGCAGTGTCAAATAAAATAATATAACACATTTTTCAAGTAATATTTGCAGACTTGTACTTGAAATTTTGAAACGAAGACTTTTGCTTATATTGAAGTATGCTTAGTGTGGTCTATATTTACTCTGACAAAACCACATACAGTGTTGTTTTCATGTGTCTTACTTTGAACATGTCGGACTTACCAGATGGTTATGTTGGTGACCTACAGCTATGGCTTCCACAGTCTGGGCCTGCAGGTGGGTCTTCACCTATGAAGAAAATGCAGCACACACAGTTTAATGGACATTCAGACTGAACTACATACTGTGCCAATAATCAACCCAAGGATAAACAAGTTGTTGTCACCAAGTCAGCTGATGTCTGAGTCAGATGCCAGCATGAGTTATATTAATTAGAGGTAACTCTGCCAATGCTTACCAGGTGGGATTCACATACAAATCTAACTTTTCTTTACTAATTCCTCAGTGATTCATTCACACAAAACCTGAACTATCAAACGGCAGTTTTGACACGCACAAAACAAAGAAGTCTCTCCACTCGATCTCATGCAGAATGTCAATGAAATAACCTTCAGCCAACCTTCCTTTCCTTCACTCACTGCCAACAGCAAGGAGCCAGAAGGGACTGTATATTTTGGCAGCAGTGGGTAGGTTGAAGCAAAGTGAATGATTATATTTAGAGAGATAAACGTGTTGTAAAACAATATTGTCTTTCCATGACGGTGCAAAATGTTGGAGATGGTTTTAAACAACAGCTGAAGCAGCAAAGAAAAAACACTACTCCTCTCGTATGAGAAGGGACGAGCATAGGACATTCACATAATGTGCTTTAAATCACGAGACGGGGAGAGGGATAACAAAAAGATATATTATTTGTTCATATGGGCAAGATGGGGTTATGTCAGCTTGAGATCATATTGTTTGATCATGTATTCTTTCATAAACTAGATCAGACGTCATCTGTGACTAACCACACACACCCGTGTAGTGTGACTTTGCCTAACGAGTCCTCGTACTGGATACAAATAGATGTCGGACATTTGAGACGCCTGTGAAACTTGCATGTGACTTACAGAACTATTGTTCAGGGTCAAATGCAGAGGGTTTGCAATATCATGTTTGAATTTAGGTTTTCCAATTTTGTTTCTTTTATTTCATTAAAAGTGTGACACCCTTCGTTTATTTAACACAGTTAGGAGGTTGCTGTTGTTTACCATATTTTCCCTTGACACTTCCTTTCGTAGCATTACCCTTTATAATAAACAAATTTAAACTGATTTAAATGCACAACTCAAATGAGCATCTTACAAATGTACGGTCTTTTTACAGCAAACAAAAACTGTTGTGGATAAGGGAGTTTGTGAGTGCATGTTAACTGTATAAATGCACCTTATATAGTATGTACAATAGTGCCTCATATGAACTATGAACACTTCCTGCTTTACAATGTTGCGCAAGCGTTGTAGTATGTAAATCAACAATGTAATGTAATGTTACAATAGAGCCCATCGCTGTTTACAAAGCTGACATATGTAATACGCTTTATGAAGATTTAGACCCACCAGGTGCAAACATGAACTGATTTCTAGTCGTAGTTGGAGACAACTGTGTTGGTACTATTCAAAGTTGGGTCTGATGGCATAAAAAAGTTGTTACTCTGAAACCTTTTGCATAATATATCTGAAGCTTGCCACAGAGGACGATTACTCATATTGTCTTTCCACATTAGCTTCCTTGTTGTCTTTGTCAGTTGCTTGGCTGTTAATGAACTTTTGAAGTGTGTGTGTGAAATGGAGTCTGTCCCAATCGGATGAAACACTCTCAGTGGTACACAGGGTTTCAGTTCCCTATTGGGCTCTGTGTGTGTGTCTCTCTCACACACAAGCAACATTTGGTAGACTTGTTTTAAATGTTCACAAGAAAAACAGATAACTCATTCTCATAGTTGTGACTAGGATCTTTTGGACATATTTATTTGTATGTACAGTAACTGGCCACAATATAACTTTGATGACAAATGGCTTGAAACACTTATTGAACTTACGAAAGAAAACCTATAGAGCTGACCTATAAATCAGCAATAGGGGACAGGAACCCATCAAGTTTAGCCTCTTTAGGCCTTTTTACAGTCTAAAGAGGGTACAAATGACTTTAAATGAACTGCTCCCAACTCAGACATACACCCTGTGATGGGAGGCCAAAAGCAGAAAACAATGGAGGACACCTGCGATAGAGGAGACAATAAAAAGAGAAACTTTACTAAACTTACCAGGTATGCGGGAGAGGCAATGAAGGCACCCAGCGCCCCGGCCCCGGCCCCTGACAGCAGACTGCCCCCGTGGAACGAGGTGATACCCAGAGCTTCACAGTAGGAGTAGGAGCCCAGCCTCACACCGTTCATCACACCCTGGTACATCAGCCCGACTGAGAGCCCCTTCTGCAGGCCCCGGAGACCGTCTGTGCGGCCCACCACCCAGAGGGCCTGCAGGACTCCGCGGTAGTGTCTCTGGTAGGATCCCCGTGCACGCAGCTCTCCCTGAAGCTGCAGGCGGGTCTTTACAACCTCCAGGGGATTGGTGAACACACAGGCAGCGCAGCAGGAGAGAGAGCCCAGGGCAAAGTCCAGAGGAGGCCAGAAAGCTGGAGGAGGTCGTGAGGGTCTGAGCATGTTGCGGTGTTCTGCAGACACAGTGGAAGCCATCCTGTGGGAAAGATGGGCATCAAATGCAGACTCTTCAGGTAGAGTGTTCAGCAGCTAAGCACTGGTCATCTCTGGGAAGTGTTTGTTCTGTCAGTTCTTGTAATGACTTGTCCCCCTTTTCTCAGTTTGTTAGGGAACAGAGAGAATGTGTTGCACTTTGTACACAACAATGAAGTCAGAAACAAATGCTATTAGTTTTTGTGATAATTCATTTGACATCTTTTTGCATGTTTCTCCTGTGACACTGACTGCAGGTCAATGCGCCTCTTTGGTGTCCTTCTGCAGGGAGCTTCCTTGACCGTCTGCACCATCTGCAAGAGAATGTATTCACGTTGAAATACACATGTTTTAATTGTGGAGTACAGGTAAGTTTACATAAGGCTCAGCTGCTTGTGTGTCAAGAGGAAGACTGGGAGGAGTCTGTGGAAATTGAAACATTAGGATTTAGCTTACATGACAGGCATATTTGTTTAACCTGTTTATTACACCTGATTAAACAAAAACAAATTAAGAGCAGACAATTGCACACACAAAATCACCTGTCCGTATCAAGTCACACACCACTCTCATTCTCATTCAAACCAGCATACAACTACACAAAGCCACAGTACAAGTACCAGAGGCAAACACAATACATTAGAAAAACTCCTCTCACGTGCCTTTTGAAGAATTATAAAAAGCTCCTGAATGTGGTTACTTCATTCAGAAACTCTTAGTATCTAGTGATCCTGTGCTGCTCCATTCTTCCTCTCTCCCCATCATTGTAAACATGTGTCCTCAGCACATTCATTGTCAAAGTCACCTCCCACCGTCTCTCACCAGAGCCAATACGGTTTCAGTCCTGTCTGCCACATCACAGTTGCCTCGAGTCTGTACCAATCAAATGTCTGCGATCCACACTGCCCCCGCTCTGGTCCAATAGGAGCTCTCTGGGTAAAAGGTTGTTGTTCACAGGGGGCGTGGAGTATCTCGGGGAACGAAGAGCTCACAACCCATGCTGTCTGAACAAGGTTAATCTGTTGAAGAGAGAGTAGATAATCTCAGAAACAAAACAAACAAACCTGGGTTGTTTTACCTCGGCACCGTTATGATGTGATCAACTATATTCTTGCTTGAACGACTGTCTTAGAGATATTTTGAGAATACAAATAGAGTTTGAAAGAGTTTATTGGGTAGTTCTGTTAAAAATACACACATGTGAGCTGGGGAAGTGAGCTCGTTATCAATTATATTTGGAACAAATGAGGCTACTTGATGAAATGACTCATCCGTGTGCCCCTTTCTTTATGGGCTGTACGCAAAGGAGCCACCAGGGGACGCTCTTTGCTCTACAGTTAAACTACTCAGAGTTCCCTCCCAGGGGCTCTGAACGAATAAATGAAATGCAAGAGTTAATTCTTGATCTTGGGGACTGCAGCGGCCTAAAACAATCTCGCCACGAGGATTAATGTGTAGCTGTCTGGGAGATTTCAATTGTTTCACATGGTCATCCTCAACAGATGGATTTGTTGATCCCTTGAAAGACTTCTTCTGGAAACAGCTGTAATAATTTGAATCTTATCATTCAAATTGAACAATTAATATTGGAAAATCGAATCACTACTAAATATTCAGTCTTATTGTGTAAATACCACTGGATTCGTACAGTTGAAAACCTTTTTTAAAAATCCATCTGAATTTCCCTATTTAGTCATTTGAAATTGAGCTATTTCAAATTGTTTGTTTCTTTTGTTTATTACATATTCAGACAGAAAACTAGAAAAACAACTTTTTTGATCTAAAAATGTAAGTCAACTGAACTTATGTCAGTCAGAAGATCCAAGGAAAAGTTCATATGAGCAACTGAAATGCCTCATTCAGGTCATATGGGATGGATGGTAGAGATGAGAAAGATGCCCTTGTTAACTTGTAAGAGTTCCCACTGCAGAGCAGGTTATATGATCACAGAGAGTTGGTGGTGCAGGGAAAAACATATACTCCCATAGGATAGAATTAAATCCCAGATGTACAGCTTTGGCAAAATTCATCTTGAATTTTGGTAACTTGTTTTGTGTCAACTTCGATTAGACCACAGAAATGGCTGGATTTGAACACATTTATGATAGCTCTATGAACAATGTATACTCAATGTCTGCAAAGACCAAGAAACTTAAAATCAGTTTTTTTAAAACATGAAATTACTTACTGGAAATATAAGTAGTTATTAAATCTTTTAAGTTTTGCTTCTATACTTTTCATCCACTTGAAAGGGTTCATGCTCAAAATAAATTATAAACATCTCAATATCTATGACAACTCTGCTCCCTCCATCTGCTGATGAAGATTGTGTGATAAGATGAAAAAAAAGAAATTCCAGAACAGCCACTAATGTAGAATATTAACAGTGACAGAGCAGACATGGAGGCCTTTATTGTTTAACTATGTTTATAGTAAAGTGCCACATCTCTCACCCACCATGGCCACCGACACACATTAGTCAACAACTTTTAACCACCACCGTGCGCACATACACACACTGTTTTCAATGTAAACATTGCAGGCTTAATGAGTGATACAAAAAGCAAGGTAGTCGTCTATCGTTTCTGCGTCCGTTATCCCAGAGTTCCTCTATTTCAAGAGTTCAGAAGAGGACAAACAGAAATGTTATCGTTTGGCTGATCACCTTTTGGGGAACAACAAAATACACACACACACACACACACACACACACACACACACACACACACGCGCACGCACACACGCGCACACACACACGCACACACGCACACACCAAAGTGTAGTTAAAGTGTTTTATTTTTGAATGCTTGTAGGCAGAAGGGAGAATAGTGAAGTTATGAAGTGAAACATCTAATAATGATTATGTTCTTTTCCCATAATCCTCTATAGGAAAAAGGCATTGTGTGTCAATTCCCTTGTGTGGTGACAGCCATCTGTCTTCCCAATCCCACCTGGAGCTGCATTACCTTTTAGCTCGTACAAAGTACAAGGCGTTGGTTTTAGGGTAGTACTTCACATTCTGTTTCTTGTCCATTAGGCCCCCAAAAATGATGAGCTCACCCCTGCCCTGTACCACTGTGTGAAGGCTGGTCTCAGGAGGCCCTGTAACTGCAGCGGGAGTCCCATTCCCATAAACTCTCCAGGACACCACTCCAGCAGACTTGGCCCTGGACACATCCAACACATACATCTGCATGGGCTTGCAGTTGAGAGACTGGTACAGAGGTTTCCCTACGTTCAGGCTTTGGGGTGGGTGATGGCCAAGACGCCGTGCAATAGGTGGGATAGCGTGTCCATCAGCCTGTGGAGGGCTGGAGGATGAAGACGGAGGGGTTCCAGGAGGACCCACTCCTCCTCCACTACCTCCACCAGGAGAAGCCCCCTGTGTCTGAAGGGAAGGCGATGAAGATGGTAAAGATGAGGAAGATTTGTTTTTCACTGCCTCAAGACCTCTTCGTAAGGCAGCGGGGGACACTGCTCCCGGGGGAGTGTGTGGGGAGCCTGCAGGAGGTGTATGCAGGCCATTGGTGCTGGGCACCTCAGGGTGGTGAGCGGCAGAGGAGGGAGACTCCCAGCCATAGTCTGTGGAGGCAGGTGGGAGAGGGCGAGCAGAAGGAGATGCAGCCTGGGCTGGGCTGGTCCTTGGTGATGGGGAGGATCCATTTAATAAAGGGGGAAGTGGAGGAAGAGGAGGGCTGTCTGGGCCTTGTGACGGAGACGGCTGTTGGGATGAGGAAGGGCTGCCTTCTCTGGCACTTCCTCTTGCTGAAGGCCGAGGTCTCAGCGTGCCCCATCGGCCGTTTACACAAGGAGCCTCTTCGACGGCTCCCAAGACAACACCGGCAGCCCCGCTCCGAACAGGAGACTGGGAGCGCAGGGAAGGCGGTTCGGAGCCCAGAGGGGCAGGTGTGGCACTTATTGGGGAGGGCCGAGAGTTAAGACTCGGGCTGAGCGGTGCACGGCCAGATGGAGCCTGTGAGAAAACCACCACACACTGGCCCACCTTGAGGTAAAAAAACAAAATGAGAAAAAAAACACATTAGTGATCAATCTTATGCTCGGACACATACGCACACACGCACGCACGCACGCACGCACGCACGAACGATAGGATTTACAACTAAGGCAGACACTTACTCTACAAGCTGGGTGACACCACAGCTCAGGCGCCCCATGGTCCTCGTTTTCCACCTGCAGCTGCTGCCACCTCCATGGTGGTGCATCCATGTGGAGGAGCCAGGCATCTTTAAGGAGCTTTAACACACACACATAACAGGATAAGTCAAAACTGTCGTCCATTATAGTCACATGGAACATTTTCTAGAAGATATAGATGTGTTGTTCTGATACAAGAGCAGAAAAACGTAAACCTTACTGCATTAGGACCCCCACAGCCTCCTAAGATGAGCAACGTCTGATCAGCAATCACAATCTAAAAAGAAAACATTTAAAACCCTGTCATTTAATTTCATATAAATACGTTAAGTGGAGGTTTCTGGCAGAGAAAAGCAGTCTTCAAGGGTCAAAACTCTAGCAACACTATAAATAACAACTTCTTTGTCAGACCTTGTTAAGAAAAGTTGAAATGAGCAATAATTCTAAGAGGAATGGTTAATTTAGTCTAGCTTGAATGTTGACGCCTTACTTGTGATTGGCCTCCTCGTGGGTGGGGTGATGGGCCAGATATGGGTGGTTTGGACCAGGACAACTGTTCCAGATCCAGAACCCAGACTTCATTACTCCTGATCAGAACCATCAGAGACGACGACATCATGGTGAGGTACATTCTTGCATGGTTTTAAATTTAATTTAGAGTGTGGTTGAGGACTTGCTTTTGAGAAATGTTGATCAGATTTGTCAAATTAGACCCTTGTAGGTCTTCTAACAGCTGAGTAACAGCTTTTTGTTTTTTTACACCATCGTTCGTTACTGAAAGTGATGTGATTTCATCACCTCAGTAAATATATACTCAGTCACCTGAGGAATCAATAACAATTTTACAACGAGGTGAATCACTTTTGTAAACACTAGATGCCCCGTCATCTTTGCAGCTAGGCTTGAATAATTTGTAATTAAATACATTTATACATTTGCCGTGCTCCTAGTGATCCCCCAAATACCACCATGGTGTTTCCAATCACCGAGGAAGAGTGGCCAGCCATAGGTGGAGGTCCATGTGTTGTTACGATACAGTTCCACCTGAGACAACAGAAGAGGGGAGAAAATGATGATCAAAAGTTCAACTGTACAACGTTTATCAGTCACTTGTCACAACTTCATCCTTTAACTCCCAGTACTGAAGTCTCTCTCACCAGTTCTTTGAAGGAGAGTAGGTGTGGATTTCATCAAAAAACCTTTCTGGTTGGTGCAGTGGATATGGGCTGGGACGAGTCCATCCCCCAAACAGCACCAACAGATCTTTGTGCATCACAAGAGTCGCCCCAGCTTTAGGAGATGGATAAGAGCCTGGAAGAGTAAAAAGTGATTGGACTCAGATTGTAGCTACTACATATGCCTGATGTTTTATGCATGTATACATTAATAATCTCATAAATATATACCACAAAATATGTTAGTTGGGGGGAAAAAAGTATTTGGCCAATCACTTAAAGGTGACTAACTTAATGCCATAAGTGAAAATGGCTGAACAGTAATGGGAAACATGGCAGTAAAAGTGTGTCATTATTTTGCCACCTCCAATAAAAGTGACAAAAAAAACAAAAACATACATTTGGCAATGCATGGCCAAATCTCCCGCACAAAAGGCTTTTTACACACGTCTTCCTCTTAATCCCTAGTGCACTAGCAAAATAATTTGACTACAATGTCATTTCATCACTTCTGTATTTTTTAATCTTCAAATACTATTTACTCAGTTGCTTCTGCTGAGCATCTGACGGCTATATTTACTTAATGTGTTTCCCCTATCACAGTTCCCTTTATGTAATCTCCAAATGGAGTTTTCTTTAAATTTTTTTTACCAGAGCTCCATATCGTAAAAAGGGCTCTGATTTGTTTCCTGTGGGCCTTTACTGATTGTAACCTACTCTTACCTGAGGCTAAAGGGCGGATCCACTCCTTGCTGTTGAGGTCAAGTCTCCACAGATCATTGAAGGCAGCATTGCAGCTACTCTGAGTGCAACCCCCAAATACATACATGGACTGGTTTGAGTCATAATAACATGCACCTGCAAGCCAAACAAAGAACAATTACAGCAATTTTAACAAACAGTCAGTGTTGAGTGTCTTTTTTTGCTTGTGTGCTAAGAGCAGTAAAACCAGTGTCCAGACTTTCTAATGTGGACGACTGTGGCTCAGTGGTGAGTAGGGTCCTTCAATTAGAGGATTGGCGGTTTGATCCCCGGCTCCACTAGCCCACATCGATGTGTCCTTGGGCAAGACACTTCACCCCAAATTGCTCCCGTAACTGTGCCTACGGTTTGTGAATGTTTGTTAGTTAATCCTTTGAGTGGTCGAAAGACTAGAAAAGCGCTATACAAGTACAGGTCAATTTTCCATTTAATGGGGTAAATAGAAGACCGCTTGAAATCATTGTGCAAAGTTGTTTACAGTATGGTTAGAATTATTGTTATAATCATTTTAAATTATATATTTTTGTATTGCCTTCCTAACAAATTCAAAGTTCAGCTTGTCTGACAACAACAAATACATACATTTCAAGATAAGAGCCTTTTATGTGAGTATTTGACAGGGGACATGTGCACAATTCAGTTGATCACTGTTTTTTTTTTTATATGCTGCACACTGGACTCAATCTGATCCAAGGTAGAAAAATCAAATGTATTCTCACTGCCAATTTTGGCCACTGATGTTTGAAATTTGTACATATTTACATACAATCATATTTTGTTGTCCTCTTGATATGATTTGTATGGAGCAAAAATACTGACTGTGTGTATATTTGATGTGCAACTGATTTTTAACATGATAAGGCAGCATATACTGACTGTGTGAGAAGCGCTGAGTAATCGGGGTTCCTGGATATGGGTATGTGCGACTTTCCCACTGGATATTTCCCTCCTGGACAGCTCTCAAGAAACCGTGGTAGCACTGATAAGCAACACCTAGTTGAGATCAAATATTAGTAAACAGGAACATCAAAAAGTGGATAAAGAGCTCTGTTAAGTGACTTTAAAATTTGAAAAACAATATCAAACACCCACTTCCACCCACTATACGGTTAACCATTCCACCGTAAGATTCAGTTTCATACAAGGTTATGTAAATATGAGGAATACCTTTAATGAGGCGATACCACTGCTTACATACAAGCGCAGCAGTCTTGTGCTCCTGGTAAGGTGAGAGGAAGGACAGAATATATTCAAGAACTTCTTCTGGCAACTCCTCCATTGTTCTCCCCCCTCCTTTGGCACCAATGTCCATGTTCCCTTCTTGTCGGCAGGACCTCATGTTTGCCTCTTCTTCCTCCGTTATCCTAGCAGGCTCCGCACCATCGTCCTCTGTATCCATGGCAACAAAGCATCCATCCTCATTATCATGGGAGCGGGACATTATTGTCTGTTGAGACATGGGGAGACATGCTAGTAATATATGTTCAGGAGCATGTTGCCACCATCTACACTTAAAGTGATTCAAATTATTTTAATTTAACCTAGAAGATTCAGTACACTAGCCTACTTAAATCCTGCACTATATGTTTTTGATTTGATTTGACGTTTATAGAGAATAAATACTTGAACAAAATTGGAATAAATGTTAGTCTTACACACAAACAATGACACTTCAAAGCTACGACGTTAATTAACCACCATAACATTTTTGAGGCATTACGTTATCATCAGTCTTAATGGTCACTGCCATTGTCTGAACCGGGTGGTGCCCTTTCTAGACTCGGGTGTCCCTCTCATATCGTTAGCTAACCTACATCTAACTAGCTGTCGTTAGCCATCACATATCTAATAAAATGTTGGGTCGCTAAAGCTAAATACCACCTAAAGCTAGACACATAGGAAAACACATGAAACTCAAGATAAGTTAAGTTAAGTAAACAATTAACAGGGTAAGCTACAAAACACTGACTAACCTACAAATACATGTTATTGGATTTAACGTTTGCTCCTTGGAGAATAAATGCTAGCACTGGCTAGCGCGAGCTCACTGATGACGAGCATCCAAGCTAACGTTAGCGAACATGAACGAGTCTCGAGCTAACGACGTAACGTTATAGCAACAGCTTACGTGTTTTCTTGAAGAATATCTTAGCTTGACAATATGTGGGAACCCCCAACTTCTTAAGTATCCCAATGTCGCGAGAACCTTTCACGGCACCAGTCTCTTCTAACGTTACATCCAACTAATGAGCTAGCTAGCTCTGCTATATAATCTATGCTAACGTTAGCTCGAGCGGAGAATGAACTCCTCTAAAGTCAAATACATGTTGTCAATGTCGCTCCTTAACTGCTGCAGCATTTTTAATACCGTTGTTGTCGACGGGGTCTATTACGGGCTCTGACTGTTTATATGTCCTCTTCTTCCCCCCGGTATCAGCTCGGGAGGTTCCTTTGCAGCCTCCAAACAGTCGCCATCTTCCGCTCTGTGAACAGCGTCCTCCGCAGCACAGCGACGGCTGCAGACGGTCTGTGGTACCAGGGTGGGTCCTCTAGACCCAACACTGCGCCCCTAGCTGCTGTGGGCACATCGGTTCCCCAAGGGAAGGTTAAAATAACCTGGATGCTTATCCGATTTGTTTATTGTAGCAAAGGAAAAACTCGTTAGGTACAAAAGGGATGTCTCTTCCACTTGTAACTTTATCAGACCTTGATGGAAAACAAATGTCACCCGTTTTATTTGTTTCAGGAAATGTATCTTTTAATTTAATTAACTTTATTTAGTCTACCTGTTATTAAAGGGTTGAGCTATATACACACACTCTGATTCTGATACCATTTATTGCCAAGTATGTTGGACATACAAGGATGTATATATATATATATATATATATATATATATATATATATTACCAATTTTGTGTATATATATATACACAATTGGTAATGTAAACTAACCAGTCTTTGGTGATGAAAATGTTAACTAGTATAAATACACTTTTTCTTTTTTAGTGGCCTTAATCTAATAGCCCATTTTTATGATGGTAAGGTGCCTGATCATAATATAATACACTGTTCGTAGTTGTTCATATTGGGAGATAAACTGCAAAATAGACAACAAACTGAATTAATGACGAATATTAAATAGGCGAGAGGTAATTTGATCTGCTATACGTTGGAATCAAATGCATATCCACATATGATCAAAAGCCATTGAATTACAGAAAATCATTTATTTGGAATATTGTCTGGACGTGTTACATTAACTTTAAGTCGCAACATCTTGTCACAACATGTTATATTAGTGCCCATCATCTCTGTACATTGCAAACTTTTGCACACTCCTTCGACAATATTTAGCAAATTCGTGAACAAACTTTTATTTATTTGGTATTGTATTTAAGATTCTTGACTATTTTTAGTAGCCTGCTTGCGTTTATTTTTTGTTTTATCTCACTATGTATATTGTAAGCACCAAATACCAAGGCAAATTATGTGAAAATCTTGGGATTTCTGATTCTGATGCTGCATTCATGTCCCTACCGTTTATTTCCCTATTGTACTTTACAAGCAGTTGTAACCATAGACTGTAGGTTGTAACTATACATTTAGCTAATCCCTCCAAACAGACAGTTACTATTACAGATACAATTTGATCATACATTTTGTCAATTATAATATGTCACTTTGGGCCTTTATGAATTGCATTATGTACGGTATGTATTGTTTGTCCAATGGCCCCGTGGTGTTTCTGTCAGTGCCTCGCACAAGACCTGAACGCAGCATTTCTCTTCAACAACACCACAAGCCTTATCCAACACTCGGCGCTCTACTCCACCATCCATCAAAAACAACGACAGTGTGGTGGAGTAAGACTATCTCTCGCTATTTACTGACAACCATACAGCGCTATGCAGTTACATGAGCTCAGACAGATTTAAATGACTTTATTTTGCTGGTTAGTTGTCGTGATAGAAGCTAGCACCTTGACGCTACCCAAGCTAACGCAAATACAACGTAATGTCCCTCCATGTTGTAACGGTTCAACTTTAGGGGCACTGATCAACGTCAAGGGTTAAACCCTAGCTCACTGTCAACTATCCCAAACTCCTGTGTACACTGTGTTTATCCATCTGATTGGCGTGTGGACGACACTAGTCGGTTGATTTACCGAGGTGGACGTTTTGCCAAATTGAAAATAGCAGGCAGCTAACGTTTGGGGCATTGCCCTCAGTAGAGCATTAAGCTAGCACGCTAACACGCGGCCAGCCAACGGGTTGCCAATTTGTTTATTCAGACTTCATCTGTCACACATACTCGTGAGATTGAGGTTCTGTGCGGATCTGCGTGAGCTCTGTCCACTGTCCCATGCCCTCTGCGTGGCGGGGAGATAGTTGTGGAGCCGAAGAGGTAACCAGCCAGCAGTCCTGTTAAACATGGAGGATGAAGAGGTCGCAGAGAGCTGGGAAGAGGCAGCGGACAGCGGGGTGAGAACGACTAACGTTGGACCATTATTCTTCATAACGAGATTATAACTTGGTTTTAGTTTGCCCACCAGACAGTCGTCTATCAAGAATTGTCGATACATTGGATGTGTCGTGTGCTAAAATACCTGAGATAAACACGTTATTTAGTTTGGTTTTTTTCTCATCAAAGAAATCAGCTCGTCTTTCTGACTGAATCCTGCAGGCCTCGCTGTCCCACAATGACACGGGACTGATCCTGACTTTATGTCATTAACAACATTATTGTATATTGTGTGGAAAAACATATTGAATGTTTACATCATTGCAATAACACAACAGTGTAGTATGTTCAGGGCTTTTTGAAATACTATTTTGACTAGAAGCGAATATTGTTAGCAGATTAGGTAGATTGAACCCGTTTAATTGGTTTGTGGCAAACTAAACTCATTTTTAAAACATCATATTACAACGTCATATTGCAGCAATCCTGTTTTTAAAACCTGTCCCATGTAATCACATTTGCTGAAAAAGCCTTTCTGTGTCATGTTTCAATGTACACAATGCTATTATTGTTATGGAACGGAATGTAATAGTTGAGTGACTGCATTCTTTTATCCTCATCCTTTTTATGAACAGCTGGCAATGTATTGATCTGAAATGATACTGAGATATGAATACAGTTTAACCTGTACACTTTGCATTGGCTTTACACTAAATATGAATTTCAACTTCTGTCTGAACATGTATGTCTTAACAAATGTAGTTTGATCTTGTGTCTACATTTTTAATTGTAGATCACATATTAGTGACGCCAGAGGTTCAATAAATCCCATACCATGATCAAGGATTATTGATTTGTAATGATTGAAGTATGTTATAGTATCCATCAAACGCATGTTTTCATAGATTCCAGTAACCAGTCAGCAATTTAGTAATCCAAATATCCTGAATATGATTGCATACAGGTTAATGAGTTTTTCAGTAATACAAACGTCATAAATATGCTTTTCTCCTCAGGAAATAGAGAGACGGCTTGAGGCTAAACTGAAAATAAATCAGGAGGCAAAGTAAGCAAAGAGACAATTTATCAAAAAAATGTAAATACATGGTAAGATTGCATAGAAGTTTTTTTCTGAGTAATTTTATTCCCCTTATGTTTTTACCTGTACAGGAAGTTCAGCTTGGGTTCAGGTGGCTCACCTGTTAAAACTGCTATTGTAATCCAGGATGACTCTCTGCCTGCAGCACCCCCACCACAAATTAGAATTTTAAAACGTCCGTCAAATAACGGTACCGCAGGAAACCTTGCATCCTCAAATCGTCCCTCTCAGCAGATGAAGTCTTTGGCCCAGCGGGAGGCAGAGTACGCAGAAGCCCGCAGAAGGATCTTGGGTAGTGCTTCTTCAGATGATACGCCTCAGGACAATCCTTCCCAGGACAGGTAAGACATTACAACAAAGAAGAACATACAATTACTTTACAAAGTAGTTAGAAACACAGAGAAGTGAAAAACAGTG
The DNA here is from genome assembly GCF_009769545.1 of Cyclopterus lumpus. Taxonomy (NCBI): domain Eukaryota; kingdom Metazoa; phylum Chordata; class Actinopteri; order Perciformes; family Cyclopteridae; genus Cyclopterus; species Cyclopterus lumpus. The sequence goes on along the minus strand of NC_046970.1, from coordinate 14,653,117 downwards.
ATATTAATTTGTTCTAATTTCTCCTTGTCTCATTAGGGCAGCACGTATGAGTGTGCAGCAACCAGTGGAACCAGTTCGTCCAAACAACCATGTGATCCGCCAGCCCACTGGGCCAGATGGCACCTCAGGCTTCAGACTCTGCAGATAAAGAGGAGCTACCGGCTGCAAGGAATCAGCTGTCTCCCTTAGAGGGCATAAAGGGTGGCAGTTCAAGGGTGTGGTATGAAGAGCAGAGTGGTGGGATGACACCAAATTCGACAGACATTAGAAATATGAAGACACAGCATGGATTGAAATGAACTCCTCCACCCTCTCTACTCTGCTTTCTGGCATGGTCTTTGCGTTTCACCACCTTCTGTGGAATGTGCAAGGGGATGGCAGAGATCAGCCAAAGATCTGAAACCCCTTCTGTTCCACACTGTGAACAGGCTTTTGCCTCACATCCCTACACACTGTGATACTCTGATGTTCCATGAGGTGCCCTGTGATTTACATATGATTGGCTGGCCGAGTGCATCAGGTACCTGTCTTTTCAGGGCGAATAAGGGCAGCTCGGGAATCTGTGGGAATTCCCCTGAGAGGTACAAGCAAAGGAGCTGGCCTTTCCACTGATGGAGCGTGGCTCATGGCTGGGTGTCCACCGGGTCGCTGGCCTCAGTTTTTTGGGGTTCTGTGGAAATTAAATGTTTGACAGTGCTAGGAGTTTACTGTGTTTTCAGCAGCTTGAGTGAAAGTTGAGTAAAAGTGCACTGTGCTTAAAAGTGCGTTTTTATACCGTAGTTGCATAGCAATGTTAGAGGCCCAAACCAGTATTTTCCACAGTCCACAGGCCTCTGTTTGGCTCTGGTGGCTATTAAAGAAATGCCCGGTGGGCACGCAGCCTTTGGCCAAAGATTACAGATCAGAAGGTCGGAATGTCACTCAATCTAAGTTTATTCAAGCAATAAAGATGAAGTCACTCCCTGGATTATTTTTTACATATTGCCTATTTACCTGTGATGTGTTCTCAAATTATGTTTTGTTTTAAACCGCTGACAATGTTTCTTCATGTTTGTGTTTTTTCCCGAGAAATAGTATGTTTAAGTCAAGAGGTCAGTAGTGTATCAGAGATTAGATGATGTAGCCTACATACAAAACTGTATTGGTAGTCATTTTTTATTTCATCAAAGTGGATAAATAGCAGACCTATTCATTAATTGAAAATCTTAAGTTATCATGCATATATGTTCCTGTGTTTTTTCCTTTTCTGTTTCACAACGGAAGTGCTAAATTGGAACTTATTTTACAGCCAATTGTGCTGCATCTGTTTAGAAAAGAGGGCTTTGATCTGTTTTTGCACCAGTTGAAGTATGTTGAAGGTTATGGTTTGGTCTTCAGAAATAACTATTTGATGCTCAGCTTGGGGGATAACGTAGTTACATGACAACTGTGTTAATTTGGAAGAGTCCGTGAAATTTCTTTCGAAAACTACAAAAATGATCACAAAGATATTAGATATTAGAACGCTCATTTTTAAATCAGTGTCCTTTAGAATGAAGCCAAATTCCACTGCCTGGTTTTGATGAATGTTTTTCATGTGGTGTTTTTGACGCAAAGGGATTTTACACCATTGTTTGCCGCCGATTAAAAATAAAACTTTGCAAACCATGAAATCAATAATCTCATCAAATGCTGATACCAGTGCTGATAATTACTGCAATCATTTTTGAGCCCTTTGACACTTGTATGCCTTAAATGACAAATGATCCCTGGTTACATGTGTTCACTTTCCAATGGGTAGTGCTTGTTAGTCTTAAGCTTTTTGTGCACTTGTGATAGTTTTATTATTTTCCTTGATACATCCTGTCATTGAGGTACAGTTACTAGCTGCAAGAGTGTCGCAATCGAAAAAGGTGCAAAAATGCTTTTATTACAGACACGTTCATGACTGCTAAGACCATAATTTATCCAAATAATTTCCAGGTACACATTAATTGGAAATATTCAAAAGAAAAGAATACATTTAAACTATTATAAATTAAACAACTTGCCTCTACACAGCAGTAAACTTATAAATATGGCTGATGCATTTGTGCCACTTATTCCCACCTCACTCGCTAAAAAGGAAAAGGACCTTTTAGGGTCAGAGGCGTGGACATTCACTAATGTCTGGGAATTGAAGTTTCCTTTTGTTGTTTGTTGACAGCAATATAAGTTTTCCATTGCAGCACTAACGTCTCAATGTTTTTTGTTTAAAGACATAGTACAGCCTACACTGTCATCTTAATATACTGTTCCCAGGGATCTGGTTCAATTATTGAAATGAAATGGATTTGTTATCATTTTAAATAGATAATTAAAAGCAAAACACATCCTGTATCTATGTGATCTACATATTAAGCTTTGCTTCAGTCATTCAAAGCCGCCTGCCTACTTCAATGCAGATTTGATGTCATTCTTGTTTTGAAACTTGAAAAATCACAAATGAAAATTGAATACCCTTTAATAAACACACTTCAAACTTGGTGTTTGTTTGTTTTGTGCAGAAAGATGTTACGTATATTACTTCTAAATTATTTAATTTGATACAGTTTAAATAAACTGAATATGATTGATTTTAAAGACATTTATAAAAGGGTTATGGTTAGTGACTGCTTCAACTACACAACCTGTTGAAGCAGTCAGTAATATTACTCAGATTAGGTGAATGTGAGATGTATAGCCGCATGTCATCATTCCACCGCTGGTTGTCGACGTGTCCCGCAAACAATGTGGGTTTCGTAGATAATTGGCAGACTTTCTGGCGAAAAACTTTTCTGATTAGAACAGATCTCATTTCTGCAAATCTGATCAAGTTTATTTGCGGACTTAATCCATGACAACCCAGTGTTTAGACCAGAAAGCAAAGTTGTCGTTTTACACCCTTCTCTGCATTTCCATTAAAGCAGTTACCTGCCCAAAACTCGGCCACTTAAATTAGTTAAATCAAAGGTAACCAGTAGAGTAATACAAAATAACCTCATAAGAGTTAACACCAATGCAATAGTGCAACAAAATAGGATAATTAAATGTGGACTCTTAAATATCAGATCTGATATTGATTTATTTTGTTTTACTGAAACTGGGCTTTGTCATGAAGAATATGTCAGCACAAGTCATATTAATGCTCACATTCCTCGAGGACGTGGAGAAGCAGCCATCTTTGACTCAAGCCTATTAATAAACCCTAAACTCAAATTAAACTACAACTCATTTGAAAGCCTTGTTTTAAGTCTTTCACATCAAACCTGGAAAACAATACAGACAATTATATTTATTATAGTGTACCGGGCCCCAGGTCCATATTCTGAATTTCTATCTGAATTTTCAGAGTTTTTATCAAGTTTAATCCTTAAAACTGATATTTAATATTCATGTGGATGTCAATAATGATAGCTTTAGTCCTGCGTTTATCTTATTATTAGATTTGATTGGCTTCTGTCAGAGAGTACAGAAACCCAATCACTGCTTCAACCACACCCTCGACCTTGTTCTTGCATATGGCATACAAACATAGAACATGTAATAGTTTTTCCACAGTACCGTCTTTTATCAGACTATTACCTAATAACTTTAGAGTTTATAGATTGTACACCGTTAGGCAAAGGTTTCTACGCCAGATGTCTAACTGACAGTGCTGTAGGTACATTTAAAGAAACGATTCCTTCTGCATTTAATTAAATACGATGTCTCAATAACAGAGGATTCCTGTGCTAACTTTAGTCCGTCCCAGATTGATCATCTTGTCGATAGTGCTACAGGCTCAATCCCCCTTTTTACATAATTTTATTCTGTAAACCTCACTGAGAATGACACTATACTCGATAGCCCATCTAAAAAAGAAGATAATAAAACAAAGAAGGTTTGCTCCCTGGTATAACCCTCAGACCTGCAAATTAAAGCATGAAAGCATATGGCGTTCCACCAATTTGGAATAATCCTGCTTTGTTTGGCGAGATAGTCTTAAACATATAAGAAGGCTCTCTGTAATGCCAGAGCAGCCTATTACTCATCAGTAATAGAGACAAATAAGAACAACCCCAGGGTTCTCTTTAGCACTGTAGCCAGGCTGACAGAGTCGCAGCTCTGTGGAGCCGTGTATTCCTATAGACCTCAGTAGTAATGTCTTCATGAACTTCTTCAATGAAAAGATTCTAACTATTAGATTAATAATCTCCCGCCCTCAACCAGTACCGATCTATCCTCAGAGTAACCTCAGAAACAGCTGTAAACCCTGATATGTATGTTGATGGATGTCTCCCATCAACTTTGACCAATTGACTTCAACCATTTCTACTGCCAAACCTTCTACCTGTCTCTTAGACTCCATCCCGACGAGGCTGTTTAGAGATGTTTCACCTTTAATTAGCACCTCTCCACTAGATATCATCAATGTGTCTTTACTAACAGGCCATGTACTATAGTCTTTCAAAGTATTACCTTTAGTTAGTACCTCTCCACTAGATATTATAAATGTTTATTTAAAAACAGGCCATGTACCAATTGTTCAAAGTATCTGAAATTAAACCTCTTCTTAAGAAGCCCACTCTTATTCCAGAGATGTTGGCTAACTTCACTTCCTCTCTAAGATCCTTGAGAAAGTAGTCGCAAATCAGTTGAGTGACTTTTCTACATAATAATAGTTTGTTTGAGGATTTTCAGTCAGGATTTAGAAAACACCACAGCACAGACACAGCACTGGGGAAAATGACTAATGACCTTCTTATTGCATCAGATAAAGGACTTGTCCCTGTACTTAGTTGTGCGTTCGACACCATTGACCATGACATCCTATTACAGAAACGAGAACATTTGATTGGCATTAAAGGTACCACACTAAGCTGGTTTAAATCCTATTTATCAGATTGATCTCAATTTGTATTTGTAAACGGTGAAACCTCGATGACCACCAATGTTAGTCAGGGAGTTCCACAAAGTTCTGTGCTTGGACCAATTTTATTTACCTTATATATATATCTTTTAGGCAATATTATTAGAAAACACTCCATAGACTTTCATTGTTATGCAGACAATACTCAATTATATCTATCGATCAAGCCAGACGAAACCAACTCAACTAGTTCGCTAAACTTCAAACATGTCTTAAAGACATTAAAACCTGGATGACATGACACTTCCTGATGTTAAATTTGACTAGGCCCAGAACACCTCCGAAATTAATTATCTAATGATATAGTTTCTCTTGATGGCATTGCCCTGACATTCAGCACCACCGTAAAGAATCTCTGAATTATCTTTGATCAGGATTTATCCTTAAACTCCCACGTAAAACAAATCTCAAGGTCTGCCTTTTTTCACCGACGTAACATCAGGCACATCCTGTCTCAAAGCGATGCAGAACAATGTGTTCACGCATTTGTTACTTCTAGAATAGACTACTGCAATTCCTTATTGTCAGGCTGCTCTAATAAGTCTCTTAAATCTCTCCAGTTGACCCAGAATGCTTGTGTACTAACAACAACTAAGAGATCATATTATCCTGGTCCTGCCTCGGCCCTGCTGATGCCCACTTTCTCTATCTTCTTCTGTATTCCTTCATGCACCATTAATGCACATTACTAACTTTGCTCATTCTCCGGAGTCTTTGCTTTCTCGCCTCACAAATTTCCATGGATCGTGGTAATGCCTGGACCCTGGTCCTGCCTCCTGCCTCCTGCCATGGTCCTGAATAAATGAAATGATTGTACTTTAAGTAGAATACGGGTGGCTTCTTTGATTGTGGGCCATACGCAGACAAATATAAGAGGTCTCAAACCAAATGCGTATTGTTCAACTATTTGCACTGCAAGAAAAGTTTGTAGACCAGCAAACATGTTCCTTAAAAAAATATTATCTATCAAAATAAAACAGCACTACTAAACAGTTAAATGTTTTTAAGACACGTTTTTTTACAGTGTTTCATTGGTGTTCGCCACATATTACAAAAAAGTATTTCTGTATCTGATGCTCTTTTATGTAAATTAATTCAATACTTTTAAGCACAGTGCACAAACAAAATACCCAGAACAATATTGTAATGCCATGTGTAAATCTGTAAATAGGTCAAGTTAATACAGGCTGACATTACTAGTATTATTGTGTGGTAGTACTGGTAGTACTTCCTAACTGCTCAAACCATCCTGACCAGACGCGGCGCTGTTTGAAGTGAGCGACGCGGATCGGATAATTTAGGGATCTTGTTTGGTTCAACTTGCTCAACTCCAGCCGAGGTGTCCATTAAAAGTCGGAAGTTGGTTTTGATAGTTTGTGAAACCTTGGTGAAACTCGACAAAATGGCAGAAGACAACAGTTATGAGTCAATGCTCTGTGTGAAGCCCGAGGTTCATGTTTACCGGATCCCGCCGCGGGCCTCTAACCGTGGATATCGGTAAGAAGAGCTCAATGAGAAGTCGTGGAAGTGACTGAGGAGTCTCACTGGCGGAGAGACAAGTGTCCGTCATGAAGCTAATTTAACACGAATGCACCCATTATCGGACAACAAGTGGTTAGCTTGGATGATAATTGTAATTTCTCTATTTCCCCGCAGAGTGTATTCGACGGTTACAGTCAACACGTCCAGTAGTAACACTCGTACGGATTCAGATAAACGGACATAACGTGAGCTGAACACGTGACACGTGCTAGAATATCAAACTGGTATCTGGTCTTCGTCGTCCAGACTTTGTCAACAAACAGGTCCTTGACTGCGCCTTGCTGCTGCCGTGTAAAAAGTTAACTTTAGTCGTGAAAGTTATGAGAAATTATGACATCGCTGGTAACGTTTAAGTCTGGAGGGTTAAAGATGGCTCGTGTCCGATAATAGATGCATGAGTTTATAGTTAATGCTAGCGTAGAACTATTTGACGTTAAGTGCCATTAATTACAATTAATTCAGTTTATTGTTTGCTTGTGTTGCTGAAAATAATATCAGAATAATTCAATGAAAGCATTATTTCACGTCAGCTAGACTTACATGTGTCGGTGAATGACGGATTGTTTCTTGTTTCCACTCTTACACGAAACTGTTTTTTTCACTTAACTACATTATAACATGGAAGCGTTAACTTCAGTTAATATATTATAACATGGAGGAGTTACCATCACTTCTTACATTATAACATTATAGCATGGAGGAGTTGCCATCAGTTGTTACATTATAACATGGAGGAGTTACCTTCAGTTGTTACATCATAATATTATAACATGGAGGAGTTGCCATCAGTTGTTACATTATAACATGGAGGAGTTACCTTCAGTTGTTACATCATAATATTATAACATGGAGGAGTTGCCATCAGTTGTTACATTGTAACATGGAGGAGTTACATTCAGGTGTTACATTATAATATGAAGGAGTTCCCATCAGTTGTTACATTCAAACATAACATGGAGGTGTTACCTTCAGTTGTTACATATAACATCAATCACCGCAGTGTTATGAGCAGTTTGTCATTGAAGCAGCCTGTTGTCTGTCTTTCAACATAAAGAAGATGTCATAAAAGTAAATTTTTGAATCCTATCAATTTTAATCATATATTTAAAGGATTCACAGGTGTCACATTTCTTTCAGTTCAGACTCATTTTTGTCTTCCTGAAAACTTTTGATTTCACTTCCTTCTGCTGTGAAAAGCTGCAGCTGTCTGGGTAAAAATGGTGATCCAGTCAGCCCCTTTCACATTCAGACGTGTGTTTCCTGTTTTTTTAGTGCTGCTGACTGGAAGCTGGATGAACCAGCATGGAGTGGTAGGATGAAAATCACTGCGAAAGGCAAGCTGGCCTACATTAAGTTAGAGGACAAAAACACAGGTAAACAAGTGGCATCTCCTTGTAGCTCAATCTGATGTGTGTACATAATTCACCACATGGATTCTTTGTATATTTTGTAACTAACCTTACTCTTTTTGGATCATGACAAGCATGCAAAAAAAAACAATTGCGATTGGCACAATACTTACTGTATGTTAAAAGCCATGTGAGTAAACACAGGTTATGCAACATATTTAGATGACTGTTATTATGGTTGTTAAAAGTAATATGTAATTACACAGCAGATTCATGACCTTGATGTTGTCACATTAACAAGTTTCCTGACTCAAGGCTATTTAACATACATGGTTTATTTTGCGGGTGATAATGGATGGATGGATGGTTTATTTTGGAATATGTCATTGAACAGGTGAATATCTTCTCGGGTGAATTTGCAGACAGGAGGCTTCAAGTGTGTTGTTGCCCTTTCACTCTTGATTGTACACATTAAGCCTCAAATGGAGCTCTTATCTGAGTGACTACAGTGACAACCAGTCACTGAAAATGTCACCAAATTCATTAAAATAGCTTCAGCATTAACTATTCAAAATAATCTGGGGTAATAATCTGTTTTATAATCTGGGGTATCCTGACTCGTCGATTATACAAATAAATTTGTTTGTCACAGTGTGATCAATGCGCCCGTCAAGCAGCTTGCTAACTTTGTTTGTCCTTTGCAACAGACCGTTTTACTGTATTAGTCACAATGCAGTAAATTACCCTAAAGCACTGTTCTACATGTGTTCTTTGCAGGAGAGTTGTTTGCCCAAGCTCCAGTCGAACAGTATCCAGGGTGTGTAGTTGAATCAGTCACAGACTCCAGCAGGTACTTTGTGATCCGGATAGAAGATGGCAATGGTAAGACACTTTCTTTGGAGAAGTCGTGGATATGTTCTTCTAAAGACGACTCAAATGTAATGTCAAATTTATAGAGGAATGCATCATATTAATCATTTTTTTTAATATTTCAATTTAAATGTAAGAATTTCATTTAAATTGGGTATAAAATACAAAACATGACGATCTAGTCTTTCAGATTAATGGTACATTTTTCTTTTTCAAGAGAATCAGCATTCAGATTGAATTGTGGAAGTGAAATAGTGCATTAGCTTTTCTCTGAACAAAGGAAAGATTGTGTCTGCGCATCATTCATCCCCATGATCCTTAACGTGACATCACCGTGATTCAGGACTTTGTTAACTTGTCCTAGTTGTTATCAAGACAATCACAGGAACTCTGTCTGTCTCACTCTTCAGTTATAAAATGGCAATGTATAACGTCAAAAGCGATTTTTTTCTTTTGCTATTTATAGCCTTAATTTAGTCTGTAAATGTAAGACTAAGATCTATCGCTAAGTCACAGGTCTTATATCTTACTGCAGGCATTATGTTATTTATATGATTCAATGTGCTTTTTTCTTTAAAATCTTTTTCCCTAAAGGACGTCATGCTTTTATCGGCCTGGGTTTTGCTGATCGTGGAGACTCATTTGACTTCAATGTAGCTTTACAAGACCATTTCAAGTAAGTTAGCTTCTCTTATGTTGTCAGTTTACTATCTGATCTCTGTTGATACGATACTGTGAACAACATTCATACTTGCACATTTACTTTGTGGATAGACAACAGTGCACATTTGTCCATCATGCATATAATGTATTTATTTACAATTTGAGAGTAAAAGAGACCATCAACACAAACATTAAACCTTTTTGATTGTGTTTGTTACAATACTTGCAATACAATATTGATGTTTTGTTATCTGTATCTTGCCACTGTAATGACACAGTTTGACTCTTTCCAACATTACTGCAGTGATAATTATTATGCTTTCAAACTGTTTCTAAAGGTGGGTGAAGCAAGAAGGCGAGCTCGCAAAACAGGAAGCTTCTGAGAGTACAGCACCTAAGCTGGACCTCAGCTTCAAAGAGGGGCAGACTATCAAGATCAGCATTGGGGTGAGTCCTTCAGCACCAATATTACACATGTAAAGAAATGAACACAAATGATTAAATAATACATACAACAATGACAGATTATCTAAAGCAATGAGCCACCAATTGGACAATAAAGATGTTCAGAAACTCTCATGACTCCGTCTATCACAGAACATCAAGAAGAAGGATGCAGGTGGTGCCAAACCACGGCCCATGGGTATGGGTCTACTCCCACCTCCACCAGGTGCAAAGATTGGAGGTGTAATACCGCCTCCTGTGGAACAGCAGACAGTCTCAGCGGAACAGACTAACACTGGTGATCACCCTGCTTTTGTATCAAATCAAATTTATTTTACATCTTAACATGATTTAAACAGTATTCATGCTTTACATCCATGTTTTTCTCCTGATCCAGCCTCTCTTTTAGACTTTGGGTCCCCTGGCCCTGCAGCCTCACCCAGCTCCGACGTGTGGGGCGATTTCACATCTGCAGGCTCCAAGTAAGTTCTTCACAATGTCACCTGTATTGTTGTCTGTCTAGCAATCCATCTTGTCCATCTTTCACATTTGTGTTTGTTTAACATGATTGTTTTTAATTCTGTCACACTCATCATCACGCTCTCACCCCCCTCACCCCTCTCCTCCACAGCTCCAGTAAAGATGCTGTCAAATCAGAATGGGTGCAGTTTAGTTGAGTGGTGAGAAAGCGTGCACACACTCAGGCTTCATACATTCCATGGAAAAGATGATTGTTGCAACAAGAAACTAAAAGAAAGGAACTGTTAGTAAACTTGACTGGCTCATTTGTTCTGGCTGCACTTATTCTGAAAAGAATATGTTCACATAAGCTATAGCCGGCTGACCAACACATTCTGGAGGAACAAACAGTAAACATGTACATATGTGTTACAATCATATTCTATTCTCAAACTCTGCCACAAAGTGGGACCTTTGTTTGATTTTAGAAGTCGCAAATAATGAACCGTCATTGTTGGAGTCTCTGCTCTCTTGAAGACAAGTGAGCATGTTGATTGTTGAAAGGAACGATTGTCTTGTTACACTAACCAGATGAAAACATCTACCCTTTGCCTTAAATCAAATGTTCCCTTATTTTACATCTAGTTTCTCTCCCTTCTCAATGCTATCTGTCCAGAATCATTTTTGATTGTGTCCCTCTGTTCCATCATGCTCCCATCATAGTTATCTCATTACACAAGCACCACTCATCTCAAGGTTGTTTTTACCATCTAGGGAAAGTTAGTTTACCCATTGAAAAGATCCATATTTTGTTTAGCTTTCTAGCAGTTTGTGTGCGTTTTTGTTTTCTGTTTCCTACTTTGTTTTTTTATTTTGTTTTAGGAGATCTGGCAAAACTATATTGATATATGATGATTAGTTTTAAATGAAACCTCTTAAGCCTTCTTCAAATATACCCAGGTTATTTTAATCTTGGTGTCCATTTCCATGCCCATTCATTCAAAGTTTGAACATGTTTTTGTTCATTTTTGCCTGTGTAGGCCTCGTTATGTATTTGCCTCAAGTGTTGTTGCTTTTATAAATGTGACCTGTTACCAAATATAAATTTACCTAAATCTTGTTGCAATTTGCATCGAGTATTTGATTAAGTGCCTTTCAGAAAATGATCTAAAATGTAAAAAATGTAAACCGAAGTCATCTTGTAAATAAACAATATATTTCATTGACTCTTGTTTTGATTTTTATTAGTGAAGTAGTCAGCTTGTGAGATTGTAGAGGTTTTCTCCGTGGCTCATGTTACACATTGTTTTCTTCAGAGGTGCAATGTGTTCTCGGATATCAGAGTTTTGGAAAAGTTTAAAGGTGGTATGTATCTCATAAAGTGTTTTTATGATGGAAGGAGAACATGGAGTCACCAAGTAACTCCTCAATGTAATCAGCAAAACAATCTTAACAGGATTGTTAGTGATATCACAGCCAGTATTTCTTTTTCATTTAGGTTAATTGGTGTCCATTTAAGAAACATTTCCATGCTGTTTTCAAGTGATGTAATTGTTCTGAAGTTGATCATATGTACATGTATTTAACTCAACATCAATAACTTGACAATTGCCTGCTTTCCATGTTTCCATATTTTGAAAGTATTTGTGTTGATGAAATTGCATCTAAATGTATGTTTGAGTTTGATTTAGTATGTAAAATTCAGCAATAGTAATACATAGATTCTTTCAGATTTTTCTGACTGAAATGAAGGGTCATTAATCTGAAACTAGTAGATATGATCACTGTTTACCCAAAAAGATGCAATTCTTGTTTTTAGATTTTAAACTTTAACTTTAGTTATTTTAATTGAGAAAAAGAAACAAGCCACTATATCAAAACATAAATCTTAGTTTCTATCTATTAAAGCACTTTGAAAAGCCTACATGGTTTAAGTTTATGCCATATTTAGTACATATAGCCAAGTTATTGTGAGCTCCATTTTGAGATTTGATGAGATTTGCTGACGTTCAGAGTATTAAACAAAAAAAATATCTCAATCATTTGTAGCCTGTAAAACGATCGATTGCTTTCATTCAAACTGTTCTGCCATACATTAATTGATCATCCGGCGTGATGACAGCAGACCGTCACGTACTCAGACGGTGTTGCATCTGTGGTTGTTTCACACGGCCGCCTGCCGCTGAACTGGAAGTCCCTCCCCGGAAAAAGCATGGGGAAGACATCGCAGGAAGACGACACTGCTCGGCCACCAGCAGCTGATGGGACGCGTCTATCTGCTGTGGATGAGGGTTGTTTCTGCCTCTGTAGGGTGAACGTCTGCTCAGAAGAATGTCGGGACGGCAGGATAACGTGCATCACACCGATCTGTCGAGGTGAGACTATGAATACGAACTGGGAAGTGGATGTTTTCGCCGCGTACTGCATGAGGGTGAATATCGCTCGATAAAGCGTTTTATAATATCGGTTGTTGTTTCCATAGCAGCGCGATTGAGTCGGGATTTCAGTCTATGTGGCAGGAAAACAATTCGTGATCAGCTTAATTCGCTCGGATGCTGCACTGTTTAACATACAACCCCCTCCTCCTCCTCCTCCCGCCTCAAACTAATCAAAGAGACTTTTGAAAACTTGGGCGTGTCTTTTGAATGTGTTTCCTCTATATACGTGTTTATATAAAATATATATACAGTATATAATTCAAATAATATATAAACAAGACTGACGGGGTTTACAGCCGGATGCACACAAAACAAAAAGTGTGACGGCGAAATAAAGTTGGAGGATGTTGATTCTCCAGCTGAGGTTGCTCTGCAGTAGCGCCTCTTCCTCTCACAGCAACAGGTTGTCAGCCTCATTCTGCACAATCTGATTCCAATAGAGAAAAGCTGAAGTACCACTGCTTCTGGCTGGTGTTGGCATGGTGTCACTCAGCTACTGTGCAGAAATAGAAATACAAGTTCCACCAGTTTAATGATGCACAATGTGATGTTTCTGAAGCACACTGGTTTACATTAAAGGAAAGAAGGGTCCCGAAGCTTTTTAAAACATTAAATAATCTGCCCCAAAACTAAGCTTGTTTCTGTGGAGAAATTCTTATTATCTTTATGAATCCACATAACATGATATATGGAGACAAATAAATAAATACCGAATTTGAAATGTGAAGTGACAAATATAAAATGTATATATATTTTTAAAACATTATTTGAAGAACATGAAGTATAAATACTGGATTAAATGACATGAAAGTAATTGAACATACTGAGAACATTTTAGTAAAAGCGTATTAAATATTCTCCCTTTTTCTGTACTGCTCCAATAAATCAGAGCGAGATCTGTGTTCCCACCAAATTACAGTTTCCTGCCCCTCCTACCACCCAGACACACACACACACACACACACACACACACACACACACACACACACACACACACACACACACACACACACGATTAGGAGGGTTTTACGTGTTTACCTACCAAATGAAGTGTTAGAGTATGGAAGGACAAAACCAGAAGAGGAAACAGTTGAGGGTGATTCCTTTATTCGGCAGTTGATTTATGGCTGCGTCTACTGGTTGTAAATATAAAAAGCAGTTCAAATGAAGCCAGGGTGAGAAGTCCTCAGGTGTGGTTAGGTCTGTGGAAGATGAAAGATCATCTCACATCTCCCACACTGTAAAACCAGTTTCTGATCTACTGTCAAGCCAGATGGGGGCGCAGCATAGTAAACTAAATGCTTCAGATTCATGGTTGTTATTACATTCATACAGCCTTTTCACATCACGTAGACATATACACTTACACAAAATCAGTAGTAATCAATCACAAAGCGGTGATATTCGTTGACAATTTACAAAATGATGATGCTAAAATAATTCCAGGGAAACCCCCCAACATTGTCTGCAATTAATTATTATCAATATACTGTAGATGCACCTATTTACTATAAACCTACAGTATGTGAGTTGTGACAAAATTAACATTTATGATTATATACTTATTTCCTGACATTCTTGAATCCAGACATTGTGTTTTAAGGCTGGGCTGGAGGGTCTGCTATTGACACAATGAACGTTCTGTCTGTAACTATGACAATCCAAGCACAGAGTAGTGCAGTGCCCTCCTCATGCTTGTTTCATAGTGAAACATAATAAGGGGATAACTACATCTTTATTATTAGTGTATTGTTTTGAATCTTTTTTAGTTTAAGACAACTTTGGGAATATTCTGATATATTTTTAACATGCTGCATTGCTAGTGTTGCAATGGTGTTTTATAATAGTGGGCAAGAATGGGGTCAGCTGGAACACCTTTCCTCCAATCAGAAACAACTGAGTGCCCCCCTCACTTGCTGTACTTGAACATCACAGTAAAACAATGGCCGATATTTTCATTATCTGTAATCCCCGGTTTATTTTCTCAATTACTTGCTTGGTCTGTAAAATGTCAGACAAAAGGGAAAAATGCCATTTTCTGAAACCCAGATGTCTTGTTTTGGCCGACTAACACTCCAAAAGATATAGCAATTTAGTTTCTACAATCCGATGTAGGTGTGTGTGCCAATTGGAATTGACATTGTTTATGTTGCACTTATAGTTGTATTCTTAACCCAGCAATACACATGTTTGGCCACTAGGGTAAAGTGGAAACAATTTGTGAACATACTATTGACATATCATCTGCCCCACCTCAATGGATTCGGGCCATAATTAACGTTATTAATTGCACCTGTGTTTACACTGCAATGACGTGTCAAAAGGGCTTCAGTGAAAAGGGCCTATGTGGAGTTCAAATGTCTTGCCTCCACACGGCTCTCAACATGGAGACGGCTTGAGCGTGGCTAGAAGCTAACAGTGCTAACAGCACAAAGAGTACAAACAACAGCAACAGTGCTGACAGTGTTTACTTGAGGAATGGAGGTTGGGCCGCTCTGTGGGTCGGGGGCGACGTTAACAGCGGTAGCCGCCATGACGGCACCGTGCAATGTGAGCTATATATGTGTGTGGTGTGTGTGTGTGTGTGTGTGTGTGTGTGTGTGTGTGTGCGCGTGTGCGTGTGCGTGTGTGTGTATTCTCAGTGGAACAGTTTTACCAACTGACTCACATGTCATTCGATCCCAAGTTAAAGTGACTTTAACTAATTACACATTAAGAACACCTGCCTATAATTGATTTTCCTGTAGGGAAATAAATATTATTTTGAAAATCTATTAAATAGTCTACCCTTGCAACAACAACAACAGAAATGGAGGGGGGACATATGTTTAGTTTTTCCCTTGCAGAATGTCTCAGGGGCTATTACAGTTTTACTCGGGCCTCTCTTTGTTGTGCAGTTGAATAGCAGTGGTCTGCAGGCTTGTGAATGTGGGCAGTGGGAGTGGAGGAGGTAGTGGTGGTGGTGGAGGTGGAGGTGGAGGAGGGGTGTGAAGTGAATCTTAAACCCTAGCTGTTAATCCTGCTGTCCTCAATCTCTCGGCCTGTCTGTACCGGAGGAGGCGACAGGACGGATCACACACTCGGCTCCTCCAAACGTGTGCAGCCACGAACACGTAGCCGCCTCCGGGCCAGTGAACTTTTCCTCTTCATCGCACGGGCTGTGAAGCCAAAGACGGCGGTTCAGTTGCGGAGACGTCGCATTCACTCGGAGTAAATCCTGTTCGCTGGAGCGTTTCATATATCTGCTGCCGCTGCGATGAGTGGGGCGGAAAACCCAGACACCGACTCCAACAAGCTGGAGTCAGTGATACAGGTGAGGTCGACCGGGTTTTCCTCCATCCCCCATCGCTTATTAATAAACGGGCAATGCTGCGTGATGTGACAAATGCTGCTGGTTTATGTGTTTTGTGTTGATATTGTGTTTTCATCACGGAGCAGTTCTGATGTGACTGCTGTGGCCCCCACCTGGTCCTGTGGCACTTTTTAATTAAACACATCTCCAGCGTCCTATTTACAATATTATTTGTTTTTTTTCATTGTCTGGGCTTGGATATTCTTTACTTGCTTGTGTCTCCTGGCTCGTTTTCTCTGTGGAGGTCTCAACGATAAAGCATCACATGTCTGTGTTTTGTCCATTAGAGGCTGGAGGAGAGTGTTTTGTCTGAGGAGAAGTGGCTGACCGTCCGAGGACCCTCGCCAGACGCCCCCCCCTACATGCCTACCAGCACGAGTACGAGAGATTGTCACAAAGAACCTCAACGATACCTGTGAGTCTCTGCAATATGCTCTCCTGTCTATTAAATGTGCAATTTGTCACTTTCCTTTGATGGATTGTGTCTGTCCTGTGTCTTCACAGCCGGGGCCATGTCCTCGGTCATGTCCCTCCAGGAGGAGAACCGGGTGTTGCAGGGAGAGCTGGTGAGGCTGGAGGACCTGCTGGCACACAGCCGAGCCGACCGAGACGAACTCGCCATCAAGTATGGTGCCATTAGTGAGAGGGTAAGACACCGGCACTGCAACATGGGACTCTAGTAAGATGGGCAGAACAGGAACAGTGAGTTTAGGATTGGAAGAGAGATACTCAATATGACCGTGAATAAGTCAAGTATCTGACTGACCCTCGTTGTGTATGAATAGTAAAATCCCGAGACTTTCTAAATCCTTAAGGTGACGTGGACCTAAAGGGAATGCTGTGGCTCTTTCCTGTTTCCAATTTCTGTATTTTTTTTGGGTCTCTCTTTGTCTGAGATTTGCCGGTCTCCCAGGTGATGGGGACTGGAATTAACTGAAGTGGAATGTTGCCATGGCATCTGTCACCCTGCGCGACCTGTAAACAGGGGCTCAGTGGGGACGAGACACAGTGGAGTGGTGGGTGGGCGCCACACATCTTGTTTTTGGGTTGAACATTAATAAAGGAAACATGCATCCAGAAATGAAAGATAACTCCGATGAAGTTCTTTCAGAGAAACAACATCCTTTATGAAAATATGCTGTTATTGTCAGCATGTGGTTTTTCAGCCCTTTATACTCTTTCCAAATCAATTTATTTAATTTCATGTAAATCACATTTTTATTTTTGTTGTAGAAATCAGAAATACTTCAGTTTTTTAAGAAGCCACTTATTATACCTGTAGTCATAATTAGTATTTCAATTTGATTAAAAATACAAACAATGTGGGTTACAGAGCAACAGTTAACAATACTGGGGGCTATGATGAAAACAATATATTATTAAGTGTAAGTCTGTGATCACTGTCTGCTATTTAATTAATTATTAAGACACATACTACACTTGAGTGTTAAACATTTACAGCATTCCCAGTTTATACAGCTTCTTATACAGCTGAGTAGAACATCTTACTTTTTCTAAACTTTTTTGACAATAATGCTCCAGAACTGCCACTAAATGCCCATTTTGGTGAGAAAGGGTTTGCCACCTGCTGTTTCCAAGCTCAATAATGAACATCCATACAATTTCAAACACTTTCACGACAACTGAGCAAATCCATTTGATGAGGAAGGTGGTGTTGTATGACACATCTCCAGAGCAGCTACTAAAAGACCTTGTGGTGAGATATTTTTGTTTCCTGCGATGAAGGAATAAATATTAAATGTCAAATACTAAGTATGTTGGGATTTACAGAGCGTGTACGGTATTTTAAACTCACAGCATGGAGCACTGAAAATAAAATAACGTCTCCCTCTGCCTCTTACTGGTATCTAAACCTGCAGCTGGAGCAGGCGCTACTCTTTGAGACGGGAGACGGGGATCACGATTCACTTGAGTCCCGCAGCCTGGCGCAGCAGAATGTGGACTTACGACGGCGGCTGGACGAGGAGCAGGCGGCCTACAAGCGTAAACTTACTGCATACCAGGAGGGTCAGCAGAGGCAGGCGCAGCTCGTGCAGAAGTTGCAGGCCAAGGTATGTTTGTTTTACTTTCTGTATTTGAGATGAAGTCGTGGGGTTTGTTACAAGTCAGTCACAGTTTCCTTGCTTCTTCAGGTACTTCAGTACAAAAAGAGGTGTGGGGATCTAGAGCAGATGGTGCAGGAGCGGTCCACAGAGTTGGAGAAGCACAGGCTGAGTGTGAGTGGCATCTATTGACTTTGACTCCAATTACGACAGCCGTAATCTTCCACAAATAACATTTAAACTCTCAACTATCTTCTTATCCAGAGCCCCAGTGAATCATCAAATGGTCGCCATCAAGACGAGTCAAGCAGCAACCTGGAGGACGCTTTAATCCGTCTGGAGGAAGAACAACAGAGGTGATGGATCCTTCATGAGACCTGTAGCGAATCTCCCGGGCACCTCACAATATCACATTTTGCTCTGTCAACATAATGAGTTTTTCCCTTGTGCGTTTTTAGGAGCAGCAGTTTGTCCGCAGTGAATGCCATGCTGAGAGAGCAGCTGGAGCAGGCCAGTTTGGCCAATGAAGCTCTCAGCCAGGACATCCGCAAGCTCACCGCTGACTGGACAAAAGCCAGGGAGGAACTGGAACAAAAGGAGTCTGACTGGAGGAGAGAAGAGGAGGTGGGAAAGCGATGCTTACAAAACAATATAACATTTCTGAATGGAGAAAAAAAAGTAATGTAATGTACATGTTACTTCTGTCCCCTTTCAGTCTTTCCACAGTTACTTCAGTACTGAGCACAGTCGACTGCTGATGCTGTGGCGGCAAGTGGTTGGGTTTCGGAGGCACGTCTGTGAACTGAAGAGCGCCACTGAAAGGTCAGCAAAGAGGAAACTGTTAGCCAGCTGCCTGTGCACTGATTTCAACATAAGACGGTACTAACACTTTCCCTCTGTGTCAATCTCTCTCCAATTTCAGGGACTTGTCAGATATGCGTAACGAGCTGGCTCGGGCATCCCACTCTGCTCAGGTGTCTTGTGCAGGTGTGTCTGCCGCGCTGAACACGCGGGAGGCAGGAGCAGCTCTGGTCCTGGAGCGGGAGAAAGCTCTGCGGATTCAGCTGGAGCAGCAGCTGAGAGAGCGAGTGGGAGAGATGATGAATCTTCAGACCCGAACAGACGCAGAGAGAAGTGAGCTCAACGTCAGGTCAGCGACTTTGGTTAGCTCTCCTACAGGTTTGTTATTAATTAAACAACATTTGTATGAATCAACTTTTGCCTTTTCTGTGTTCACTTTCAGGCTGTCGGAGTCAGTTCGAGAGGCCGAGAGACTAAAGGGACAAATTGAGGAGAGAGACAGAGAAATGGTCGTACTGATGAGAAGGCTTGAGGTTAGAGGTCATTTTAAAAACAGTGAGCCACACTGTTGCACTGGCTGACATGTACTGTCCTTCTGTTGCAAACAGTCACTATTCCAAATGTCAATAACAAAAATCAATCTATGGCTACCTGTTTTTAGGGCTCATTAGGAACAAATTGGCCTTTGGTGTACAGTAGGGACATAGAATGGGAAAACAGAAAGTATTGAGAGACAGATTAATACATTGTTGCTTTTGGTCTTTTTATTGATTTGCTGACAATAAGAAAACAAAACAAAAATGTCAACTGTATGATATTAAAGCTATAATGTTTTTTCAGCTGCATTCAAGCTGAAGTTGGTAACTTTTTGTTACATTTGCTCGAACTATCAAACTAGGGAGCGCTCTCTGAATATAAATCAAGATTCTGTAACTGCTTTGCCTATTTCCATATTTCATATTTCATTGTGCTGTTTAGCTGTAAAGAACTGGCCGCCAACAGTTAAAAACCCAGCGCTGCTGACCGACTGAGCAAAAATTCTCAGGCAGAGGAACCTGATTGTTTTACATATTATCTGTCTCATGTATTACTACTTACATGGGCACAGTTTGAGAAACTATGTCAATGTTATTATATTTTTTGTTACCAACTGTAGCTTTAATCTTCCTGTGCTTCATTTTGTCTTCTTTCAGGAGCAGAGTGGTAACGATGAGACTGAGATACAGGCGATGAGAGCTCACACGGAGACGCTGTTAGACACCATGCGGGACATCGCTCAGGTAAACAGCCACACATATACACACTGTCTTATATCATAAAGATGGGAGGGCCTCATTTACATTTTTTTTGTAGACGGTTTTGTCCGATGGAGAGTCGTCATCGGAGGCAGACCAGGACAACTCTGGGGCTCCGCTGCTAGCGTTGAGCCGGGGTTTCTCCCCTCACCGCTCCTCATCTTCTCGCAGGTCATCCTCCCCCTCTCGGGCCTCCTCCCTGGCTCCTCTTTCTGAGGCGGCGTTGTCAGCTCTGCGCTCTGCAGTCACTAACAAGATGCTCCATCTGCAGGTGACATGTCAAATAATTTGTTTCATTTCATTACAGTGATTGTTTCAGGAAGAAAGCACATTGGTGATGTTGGGCTTTTATTTTTTGTTCATTATTCTTTTAATGTGCTGCTGGTGACACAGCAACTAAATAATGCTGAATTTGTAATAACTATGTGTTTTCATACAAATATCATCACAGGTTATTATGATGCACATGTATTTAGAAGGACTGTGCACTTATTTTAGAGAATAATTACAGAGAGAGAGAGGCAGTTACAGCAGTCCACTAACCTTTAAAGTCTTCCACAGCCACAATGAGAACAGCTGTCTACACATTAGCAGAGTTTAAAGGGTCAGTTAACTCAAACAATAGCTTTTACAAAGGCAGTTATTAGAATTTCTTTGTTGGTACTATTTTTTATTTATTTATTGGAACTAGTTTTTACCAAAGAAATAATTCCAAATAGTTCTACAAGCAAATTAGAGCTACCACAATTACATTGGGGCTCAGAGATTGTTATCTCAAAATCTGGGCAAATAAAACCAAAAGAATCTGCATGGATAGGTGTCAGTAGAGGTGCGTGACCCCACTTGTGTTGTGTTTCCAGGATGTGCGAGGGCGTCTGCTCTCTGCCCAGTCCTCGGTTCAACAGTTACGCAAGCAGCTTTCAGAGACTGATTTGGCTAAAAGAGATGCCGAACAGCGATACCAAACTCTGCAGAGAGAGAGGGATGCTGCTCAGAGAGAGAGAGAGACCACACAGAGAGAAAAGGACCGCCTGAAGCAGGAGAGAGACACACTGGCTAGGTTTACAAACCCTTCTATCACCTTTTACAGTCTGCTACTCATCCTTGAATCTTTAAGTGTATGTAACCCTAATGGTTTTTCCTCACACATTATGAACATCGCAGTGAGAAGGGGAGCTTGGAGAAGAGCTTGCAGGCAGCACAGAGCAGCAACCAGATGCTGCAGATGGACTGTGAGAAGCTTCAGCTGACCGTGGCGTCCTCTCAGCGAGAACGAGGTCACGAGAGGGAGGAGAAGGAGGCCGCCACTCAGGAGAGACAGCGGGCAAAGGCAGAGACTCAGAGGATGTAAGTCGGCTAATTGATCTCGATTAAGTGAATGCGATGTGGACGCTCATCTACAAAGTCTGTCTGCAGCCAACACACAATGCAAATGGTCACAGGAGGACACGTTATAAGGTCTTTATTAGCTTCTCATATAGAGAGAGACTCTTCATTTACAAACCTGGGTGAATGGATATGACAGCAGAGCTGACACTTTTACACCATTACATTCCTTTTTCACATATCAAACAAGCCAGCTGGCTCAGTTCACTGAGCCACAGTACCGCTATGTATGTATATGGATTTATAATACTTATGCCTTATGCCTGCTGTTTGTCTGGTCTTCGAGCATACACTGTATTTCGCCTTTTAGAATCAGAATTGTTTATTTGCCAAGTACGTTGAACATACGAGGAGTTTGACTCGATGAGTCGATGAAGGGTGCATAACAATAAACATAGACTTAGAATAAAACAATAAAAATATAATAAAAACAATAAACATAGCGTAATAATAGATAAATATGGTAAATAATAATAATAGATAAATATGGTAAATAACAAACAGATACAAATACTTTAAAACAAGTATATCTTTTAAAATAAAACTGGCAAGTATTTTAATAAGAAAGGAAAAGCTGTGCAAGGGTGTTTAAAATTGTCCTGGGATGTGAGTCAGAGTCAGTTAGTGGGGGTCTCGGGCTTTGTTGATGAACCCGACTGCAGCTGGGAATAAAGTGTTTACTGGTTCCTTAGGATTTAAACAGTGCCCTCCATAATTCCCCTACAGTCCTAATATGTATTGCTATAATATCACATGCTTATCATTTTGCAACAGACAAAAGCAGTGGGATCAGAGTGAAAGCCGAGCCTCTGCTCAGCGAGGAGAGCTGTCTGCAGTGAAGGAGACTCACCAGCAGGTGGAGATTGAGCGGCAGCTGCTGGAGCGAGAGAAAGACCAACTTACTGAAGCACTTGCTCGGGTAAGAAAAAATAAACTTCTTGCAGATTTGATATTCTGTGTTCTCATATTGTCTGTGACCCTCATTTCCCCTCCAGGCTGAGGGCAGTAACGCTGAGCTCTCTCTGCTGCTCAACAAGCTGCAGTCTGAGGATGCAGCTCTCAGGGACTCTCTGGCCAAGATGGGAAGCATGAACGAGGGATTGGCCGAGGACAAAACTGACCTTAACAATTACATTCTCAAGGTAAGACCATTTCAGGTGTGTATTTGACCTCTTAAAGGGGTCCGTTTTTGAAAGGGAGTAGTTCATATGATGTGCCCTCATGTGTTTTTACAAATGACCACACTCGAAGGTAGAGCAAAGGCATGACTGTAAAACACTCCATCCCTTTTCCTCATTTGCGTGTTTTGTAGTCTTGATGTAACGCACAGGGATATGGGCACATTCATGATGTTGCCCTTAGTTACACACAAAAAAGTGACAAAAGCAGTTTTGTGAAGAATGCTACCAGAATGCTGAACTGAACTGTTATAATGTGAACGTCTCAACCTTCACTCAGCTGGAGGAAGGGAAGGCCATCCTGCAGGCCCAGAAACGGGAGGCGGAGCAGGAGAAGTTGACCATCAGAGATGAGCTGGTCCGGTTGGAGCAGGACCGGCTGGAGCTGGACTCAGCCCGCATCACGCTGCACCAGTCGCTGCAGGACCTTGAGCTAAGCCGGGTGGGGACGGAGGCAGAGCTACTGAGTCTCAGTGCCGAGAGATTTAAGCTACAGGAGAAAGTCACACAGGTACACAACAGATTATATTACATCACAAGAAAGCTTTGGTAGGTGGCATGACCTAATTTAGAGATACATCTTATACAGATGCAATGGTTTATTTGGCTAAAACCGAAATGGAAACTGTAATTAGGAGTTTTTTTAGAGCAAGTTTTTTATTTTATTTCTTTGTTTGATTATTATTATTACTCGTTTACATGTTTTGGCTTTTGTTGACAGCTTTGTGGTGAGGTGACCTCTCTGGGATCAGAGCTGACTCTTGCCAGAGGAGAGGGCCAGAGGATCGAGATGGCTTTAGAAGAAGCTGGCCGCGGTCGAGCAGAACTGGCCCGAGACAAAGCAGCACTGGTGGTCCAGCTGACGGCATCTGAGAGAGAAAACGCTGTGCTGTCAGAGGAACTAACTGCTTTCAGGTCTGTGTTGTTTCTCAATGACATATGCATTCTCACATGAGTGAATGTGTGTGTGTGTGTAACTTATGTTTGTAACCGTGCAGGTCTGAGCGGGAGTCGCTGGAAACCAGTCTGTTTGAGGTGCAGCAGCAGCTTCTTCAGGTGGAGTCTCATCGGGAGCAGCTGGAGACGGAGAACCAAAACCTTCGAGTCCGCTGTGAGACTGCAGCAGGTGAGTGATCAAGTTTGTAGAAGAAGAAATACAACAACAACAACGAGAAAAGAGTACTTTTAGTTGACAATGTGCCTCTTTAAGAGCTAAACTCTGAATGTTTGGTATCATGGGAAAGACAATTGTTCAGTGATATGACAGAATAACAACCTAATGGTCGAGTCCTGTGTTTCCCTCTACTGGATTTTTTCCTGGATGGGATATCCAGCTGAACTAAGGCGTGCTCGCTCGGATGGGGAGAATGTGTTGGCCCAGGCTGAAAGAGAGAAACAGGCTCTGACTCAGACTCTAAATGCTGCACAGCTGGAGGCCCAGCAGGCTTTACGCAAGGCCATCTCTGAACATCAGGAGGAGGTGGAGAGGCTGGTCTCAGAAAAGGTCAGAAGCTTCAGTGGTTCAGTGTTACTCAAAGCCCTTCTTGTAGACTTGTTTTACTTTTCAGATAAGTCTAATGGCTCTTTAATCCATGTTTGTGTTCTTGGCTGCTCTGTTTCCCAGGAAGTCGTGCGTCACAGCCTGCTGATGGAGCATGAGGTCACCCTGCGGAGACTCCGGCAGGAGGCGGAGGATCAGCTCCGCAGGGCAGAGAGAGAAAGCGAGGAGCTGCAGGATGAACTGAGGAGTCTCAAGCATGACAGAGATCAGAGTCTGCTGCAGGCTGAGACGGAGAAACAACAGGTTGGATCTGAGTTCAAGCCTCTGAGAAACTGAAAAATTCTCCTTGTCCTCTCCGTCATGGTAGTTTGGATTAGATTAGTTTAGATTAGATTAGATTAGATTAGATTATACTTTATTCATTCCCTTGACGCAGCAGCAAAACATTTTTTACAAATATACAATACAATACAATAAAATAAAATAGCAGGACATATTACATTTAAGATTAAAATTTTAAAGGAAATGAAAATCTAAAAAATAAAATAAAAATGAAAGTGTAAAAATGAAAGTGTATACAGTGTTTCTAAAGTATAGTTTAAGAAATTCATTAGATACGCTATCCAGACAGTGTGGCTCCGGTACGTCTGTTGTAAGTTCCTCCCCTTTTGTTAACCAGACATTTTCTCTCTTTCCAGGCCCTTTCTCTGAAGGAGGCAGAAAAAACAGTTTTGTCTGACAGGGTGTCCACCCTGCAGGCCGAGCTGTCAGCTGCAGCCCTGGAGGCAGAGCGAATGTCGAGAGAGGCAGCTCATTACAAAGAGCAGGAGCAGGTGAAGTGACTTCCTGTCTGTTGTTGAATTATCTTCGGTCTTCACAGCCACATAAGGAAGATTTACTGATGTTACTTTTTATTGACTTTTTGCTCATACACAGATCAGAATTGGGGCTCTGACCAGCGAGCTGCTGGAGCTTCGCTCTCAGCTGGAAGATGCAGCTTCTGTTCATGAAAGGGAACTCCACAGTCTACGAGAGACTTGCACTGATCTTCAGTCACGTGCTGATGTTGCTCTCAAAGAGGTAGATGATCTTCTACAAGTGGGAATATGAGAGTGATACAATATAAATCAGAGACCACATACCTCCACCAATGCTGCAAATTCCTTTATTTGTCATTTTAGACAATAGAAAACACAATTTATTATGCATTTTCACGTAGTGACAATCATGAGCAGTGGCATAGTCATCACAACAGGTGAAGTACAAACCAAAAACCGCCCTGTGTTGAAACGTTGCAGGGGGCTGCGTTGATGGGGGTGCTTATTGTTTTAAATACTGATGAGACAGGAAATACAATTCACGAAATCCAGTTGGAGTTTAAGACTCAATATAATATTTAGAGACAGAATTTTACAACTCTAAAGTTTAACAGTTAAAAAGTAATCTACCAGGAATGCTTGCTGGCATTTATTGGAAAGACCACTGCAGCACCTCGTTGGATGACATTGCTTTGCAGCAGAAGTTGATCCTGGTTCAACGGGCTGGCTTTATTCAAAGGAATGAGAGGGCTGCATGTTTTCACGCAGGACAGAAGTTGTTCTGGACGCGGCCTTAGTTTAAGTTCAAACACTAAAAGGAGTTTAAATGTCAGATGAAGTGTAGATTGAGTTGAAAGAGGCATTGTAATTGTACAAACCAGAGGACAATGTCAGTTGAATGGTCACCTGAAGTGTAAGCAGTGAAAGTTGTTTTCAGTTATAAACCTGTAGGCATTGAATGGAGTTGAATTGCAGTTGACATGTAATCTCTGAAAGCTGCTGATTTGTTGGTTGAAGATTAAAAGATTAATAAACAATCATTAAAATGTGTTATTTAAATAAAAATACCAAAAACAAAATACATGTGAATAACTGCTACAACATGCATGTAGGCAAGCTAAATGATCAACTTTTGCAAACATGCTCTAACTTGCATGGTTGATAAAGTTTGGATCCCCGTTTCTATTCTCATTTTAAACAGCTGATAATAGGCAGAGCCATGTGTCCTGTAACAACCAAAGGTTATCAGATGACAAAGCCCTGGTTGGTCTACTTACCGAGGCAAGGACCTGGCCTATAAACGGGAGGTTGAATCTTTTGTCAGCTGGTGTGATGACATTTGTTTTAAAATAAATGTTGGAAAGACCGAAGAGTTGGTTATTGATTTCAGATGGAAGAAGGAGAAGGTCTCCCCAGTGATAATTGCGGGTCAGCAGATAGAAGTTGTCCAGTCATATAAATATCTTGGGGACAGTAAATTAAACTGGAAAAATAACACTGATGCTGTATTTAAAAAGGCTCAGTCCAGACATTTCTTTTTAAGGAAGCTCAGATCTTTTGATATCAGCAAAAAGCTTCTTCATGTTTTTTACCAGGGGATCTTAGCTAGTGTCCTCTTCTATGCTGTGCTACTGCATATGATAAAACCTGATCAATAAGATGATCAGAAAGGCTGGCTCAGTGATCGGCCTTATCCTGGACTCACTAGAGGTCACTAGAAAAGAGTACAAGGGCCCAGTTAAAAACGATTGTTTCTTTTGAAGGCCTTCCACTAAACTGTTGTTAATGGACTCAGAAGCTCATTGAGTGAGCGACTCAGGATGCCTCAATGTTCTACTGAACCACTCAGAAGGTCTTTCGTTCCAGCAGCAGTTAGATTCTTTTTTTAGATTGAGCATCTTTCTGATGTTAATCATGTTATTATTTATGATTTGTAATGTGTTTTTGTTGTTTATTGTTCACAGTGGACTTGTTGTCTGTATGAGTCTTCTGTTGTCTGTATGAGTTTTGTGTGGCAAATGATTTTCCGCACTGGGAATTAATAAAGTTTTCTCATTTAATGTTATCGCTTGCTCCTGTAGCAACAAGGCCAAACCTTCCACCAAATGTTAGTGGAAACTGTGTTGAGATGTCCTGTGAACTAGCAAATAGAAAACGGAACTTCCTGGTGGATGTCATGTGATAATCCACCACATTTTGAGTCTGTTCGGTTCCATCACCTTGTACCACACATGACTTTTGCCCTCCAGCTGGACCAGTGCAGAGCTTCTCTCTCAGCTAACGAGGAGTGTCGAGACCAGCTGAGGCGAGACTTGTTGGACAGTGAGCGACGTCTCAACCAAACTCAGGATGCAGCAGAAAACAACAGAAGAGAGGGGACAGAGCTGCGACGTAACCTCGCTGACATCACCAAGGAGAGGGACACTCTCGGCCAATCGAATACTCAGCTGAGAGGAACTCTACGAAGTGCAGAAACGGAGAGAATCAGGTAAACACTCCAACGAGTGGGAAAGTATCCGCTGACAGAAATGCAATGTTCAGAGTAAAATGTTTGTGTGTTGGTTTTTCAGCGTGAAGAGACAGTGTGAGGAGAAGGAGCAGAGGCTGGCTGTGCTGGAGGAGACTCTGTCATCTAATCAGAAGGAGGTGACGGAGCTGCGGAGCTGCCTGAGAGAAGTTGAACGGTCACGGCTTGAAGCTCGAAGAGAACTCCAGGAGCTCCGCAGACAGGTCAGACATGCTGCCACCCCTTTCTTCACACCTCGCAGACACTTACAAAGACGCTTGTTGTCAGTCTAGACTTCACATTTGTGGCTGTGTGGTGATGTTGTGCTTTTCTTGGCTCCAGCTGAAGGTTCTTGATGGAGAGAAGGAGCAGAGAGGGAGGGAGGTGGCAGAGCTGCAGACTCGCCTGTCACTGGAGGAGCAAAGAGAGGAGGAGAAGGGGAAAGAGGTTTTCACCCTCAAACAGAAGTTAACTGAGGCTGAAACAGCGCGAGACTCCCTCAAGAAAGAAGTGAGTAGACATTAGTGTGAAGACATTATTTGCTTACGTGCTGTCTTCACTGTGTCACAATTTATAATTCTTTTGTTTTTCAATGCAGCTTTCTGTGACTCAAAAGCGCCTGCTGGAGTCGGAGTCGGGGTGGCGGGGCTGCGAGAGCGAACTGACTGCTCAGCTGCAGGAGGCGCGTGGCTGCGAGAAGAAGATGCAGGATGAAGCCAAGAATTTGGCCCTGCGCGCTCAGGCGGCTCAGGACTCTGCCGCTCTTTCCATCCTGCAGCTGAGCGAGGCCCAGGGCCGCCTGGCCGCCACAGAGGCGGAGCTAACCCGGGCTGATGCCGGGAGGAGGGACCTGGAGTTTCGTCTGAGCAGCCTTCAGTCTGCACTGACGCGAACACTGGGCATCGGAGCAGGCGGCAGGGGAGGCAGGGGGCGGAGCCCAGGGGGGAGCTCCACATCACCAGGAACCATGTCACGCCACCACAGCATCTCCCCACTGCGCTCCTCCCTGTCGCCTCCTAAAGGTAAGAAAGAGACACAGAATTTAGACATTTATTCAGGCATTTTTAATTTTTTTAAATGTTTTAGCGCAATTTCTTTTATAGGACTGTCTCAAAGAAGATTCCTTTTTTCGCTGCTTAATGTCTTCTTGAGATATAAAGCCGAACAGACCATTCCACATCTCATATTCAGTATAATGTGATCCCTAATACCCACCTTTTAGATGTCCCAATATACAACAATATTTTAAGTGTAATATTTTAATATTATAAGTGGATGCAATTTGTCATATTTCATTTTTACAGAATTCCGAGGAAGTACCCCTGACAATACTTTAGGCTCTGTGTCGCCTGAGAGGGGGGAGACACCGCTGCCTCTCCCTCAGCCAGAGCTGGACCCCGACACACTGCGAAGCGATCTGAGAGACTTCCTCCTGGAGCTGCGTGGGGCACAGAGAGAGAGGGTAACAGAGCAGCTTGGCATGAGAACAATCACAAAGTAAAAATTAATAATAATTCAGGGTTATGTTTGTGTTTTTATGGTTCAAGTCTTTGTTTATTGCTGATTTTGAAGGATGATGCTCTCTGCCAGCTGGGGGCCCTGCAGCAGGAGCTGGAGGAGCTGTCAGGGGAACGGGACTCTGCTCTGATTCGTCTCACTCACCTGGAAAACACCTTACAGGAATACCAAGAAGGTAAAATATTTGACATTTGTTCATGTATTTTCAGAAGAAAAAGCCCTTCGTCGGATGACCAAATGACCACACAGCCATTTTTGTTGTGTGTTTTTGTGTGTGATTGCAGGAAAGCGTGGAGTGGACGAGCGTCTGACCACCACTCACATTTTGCTCCAGCAGTCGGAGGAGATGGTGAGGAGAGGAGACAGAGAGAGGAGAGCTCTCAGCGACAGGGTGAAGGATTTAGAGCGAGCGCTACAGACCTCTGAAATGGATAGAAAACATACCCAGGTACACACACTTTTGTGTACTCATGTGCATGTATATAGACTCCATGTATTTGTACTGGGTCCCACACAGCAGTGACCACTGATCTGCCATCATCACCATATGGCAGCACTCAACAGTAGGGCAATATGTAATAACAACAGATGCCACACACATAATATCATACCTCTTATGGTGTCCTGTCTCAACTCTCCATATGTCTGTTTTCAATGCCAGCACCTTTCAAAATAATCCTCCTGGCAAGAGGAGCAGGGGCAATGAAGTGAGAGAGAGGAAAAAACACAAAGCATTGATAGACAAAACTGTGTGTGTGTGTGTGCTATTGAAAGCCATTCATACATGTTGCATTTTTGTAAAATCTCAGGAGGATTTATGTGTAAACAGTGTGTTGGACTATCTGTGCATTCCTTTGTATTCTGGGTCTAAAGTACAGCTCTCCAATATACAACAAGGAACTTTGCTTCACCAACTGGTCTTGAAAATCATCTCTGTCCTCCCTCCATCTCTGCAGGATCAGTTAAATAAGCAGCGTGCTGCTGAGATGCGTCTGGAGGCGGAGAAGAGGCGTCTGCGGGAAGCGCTGGAGGCAGCTGAAGCCCGGGCCACCAGGGTGGAGCTGGGGAGGCGCAGTCTGGAGGGGGAGCTGCAGAGACTCAAACTGAGTCTGGGAGACCAGGAGTCTGACAGCCAGGCCTCCCAGGAGCGCCATGACTCTCTACTAAAACGGGTAGAGTCGGCTCAGACAGATATCCTCATATCGCTGAGTGCCTAATCTGATTCTTAATTAGTAGGACATTTTTTTATGTGCCTCAAAAGAGAGCAGGTCTTGGTTAATGTGGTAATACTGTATTTTATGGGTCTGTAATTTCCTTATAATTTCCCAATAATAAACCTTTTTTAAAGAAAGTTTCCTACAAAGAACTGTGTGAGAAACAAATCATGGAGAACGAGACGTTGGTACATTTCTACTACCTTGCTAGTGTAACCTGCATAGTTACAGTATTTAGTCAGTGGACAGCAACAATGCAACAATGTGAATTATGAATGGTTAAGTTTGCAATAATAAATGACACATTTCTACAAACTGCAGGTGGCAGAAGGAGAAGCCTGTGTGTCTCTGCTCCAGAGAGAGGTGGAGCGGCTGAGCCAGGCTCTGCTCAAAGCTCAGGAAGGTGAGTCTGTACTCAATGAGAAGTTCTCTTCCCTCAAAAAGAGCCTGCAGGAGGCAGCAGCTTCTCACAACAGCACACAGAGTTGTCTGACCACTCTGCAGAAGACGCTGAGTGTGGCCGAACAGGATAAAAGGCTTCTGCAGGTGAGTGAGACAGAAGGTAAAAAAGGCCTTTGATAATATGGATGAAGCCCAGGCAGTGATGTGATAATTACTTTGTACCAATAAGGAACGAATGGATGAAGCCCGGGCGTCATTAGTGGAGGGGAAAAGGAACATGGTTGCCCTCACTGAGCGCGCACAAAGCTTGCAGAGTGAGCTGGACCAGAGCGAGCTGAAACGGGAGGAAGTGGAAGCTGAGCTCAACAACACTCAAGAGGTGAAGAAGATGGATAATCTGTGTGTCGTCACACATCTGCCCTCATCAAGTCTTCAGAAAAAAACATTTTAACAATCAAAGCAATAAAAATGGAAACGTATCCCAATACATTTGCACATTAACACTCTCTCTGTATCTGATCTCTGATCCCTGGCTTACCTCCGTCAGGCTCTACGTCAGCGCTCAGCCAGTGCTGCAGAGGCTCAGCGCAGCGCCCACTCAGCTCAAACAGAGCGCGCCGCCGTGGAGGAGCGGCTGCGTGGGCTGCAGCGAGCGGTCGCCATGCTCGAGACTGAGAAAAAAGATGCTGAGAGGCAGGCTGTGAGGCTGGAGAAAGACAAGGATGCACTGAGGAATACACTGGATAAGGTCAGCACTGAAGCTTGTGCACAATGAATGTGAAACTGGTTGCAAACAATCGTTTCTTTGTGAATTTATACTTCATGTACTCTAAGAACACAGAGTGAGTCCAGTAGGTCACAGTGAACAACACCTTATTGAAGACATCAGGTCATAGAGTACCATAGTCATAGAGGGAACAAGGTCACAGAGTTTATCTAGTGTTTTGTCTGAATTGATGTCACTCATTCTTTCGTCAAATTATATATATATATATATATATATATATATATATATATATATATCGACAAAACAAGAACTATTGCCTCTCCTGTTCCTCATCTGAGCTCACCACTACTTTTTATACCACATGTAAAGGTCAAATTTCTCATCAAAAATAATAATTTTCACCTGCATCTTTAAAAACCAGACCCTACAGACTTTTTTGTAATGGATCTCACGCTTTCCTATTGCTCACATTTCTCTTTAATCAGGTTGAACGTCAGAAGCTGAAAACTGAGGAAGGCAGCATGCGACTGTCTGCAGAGAAAAGGTGCTTGGATCGCTCTCTGAACTCCACAGAACAGGAGCTGCAGGAAGCACAGCAACAGATACTGATGCTGCAGGTGAAGAGTAGATTCATCAGAAATCATACTTATTACATTTATTGCAGCACTCAGTGTAATAATAAGAACCTCTGAGAAGCTATTCCAAACTGCTATACGTCTCACCATAAAATGTGTTTTTGTAGCTGCTTCACACCTTCGAGTGTGACTGAGCTGGCTGGAGTACATCACGTTTCACTGGAGGACAAAGCCATGGTTTAACGTGCTGCTTACTCCTTTGACGAGGGCTGCCGTCGATCAAAGAAACTCTTAGTAATCCAGCTTTAACATGTGTTTTTGTGGAGTATAAATCATTTTCCATTGAGTAACGAGGGATTTTATCTGATGTAGTTTCATGAGAAAAACATCACATTGTGTTCAGTGAATGTTACAGGACAAGGCTAGCGTGTGCATTACAGTTGCATTGGAAAGAGTAAGTGAATTAATAACTCACAGGACAGTCAGCTGGACTTTGTTACCGTCTGAAACAAATAGTTCATGTAACTCTCCTAGATATTCATTAGATTACACCTGAAACTTTGGAGAGGACCCATAAATGTCAAATGAGGTCAGTGTAACTTAGAAATAACCGTAAACTCTGGACACATCTGCTTCTTGTTACGAGTCACAAATAAGCAGTCAAGAGTTGTTTTTCTGTTCTTCTGCTTCTCTGCACCACTCATTCTTGAAAGTGCTTCTCTCCAAAATCTAAATGTTCGACCAAACCCCTGAGATATTTATGTGGAGGTTTCATTTTGCTAAACAAGTCATAACATGTTTTTTTTGTTTACCACAGACACACTATAAACAAGCAAATATATAAAGCTACATTGAGTTTTCTTTGAACTCTAAAAGAGTCATTAAAGTTGTTTATTTCATGCTGGTTTTACATCTCAGACAAAAGATAATTTCCCCCAATTTAGCCAAACTTTTCCCAGGTTGCAGAAATGTTCATCATCTTCACCAACCCTCGAGCATTTGCTAAAAGGTCCTGTGGAACCAATGTGATTTGGCAAAAGAAAGTAACACAATTATAGAACTTCAAGGCTATATTTGTAAGTACCTCGCTGCAACTTCCTTAATCACTCCTTGTCATGCGTAAGATTCAGATTAATGTGTGAGGCAATCAATATATAGCGTAAACAATAAAGCCAGAGCTGAAATTAAAAATAAAGAATTGTAAGTTTCGTCATTTAACTTTGAACTTGAACCGCGTGATGGCGGTTTCTCTCCTCGGGGCCATCCCCGATTTGTTAGAGGACCTTCTCCAGACCAATAAACATCACAGGTGTTAGTTGTGAACAACAACAGATTTATGATGTTTACTCATCTGTAAAGTTATTTGTTCAGCATCTAGTTTCATGGAGATGGTCCAAGTTGCCAAAAATGATTCCTGAAGAAGCTTTCAAAGGATAGATACATTTCCCATAAATAAATGTACTGAACAATATCCAATAGTTGCTGTTCTCCTGGAGGATCTTCTTTACACCAAATTCTTCTTCAATTTTCTTCGTATGACCTCTTAATATTACCTGTAGGTGGCAGACCCCAGAATGTCTTTTATGGCTGCATTTACATTCTTCCAGATAGGCTTAGTTAAGTGCATTTCCAGAAAACGCAAGTATAGTTTTTCCTCCACAGAGCGTTCCACATGATTCTTCGGTGGTTAGCTGTCTGTTTTTGATCTGGGATTTTAGGAAGAACCGAACCAAAGTCTCTCCATTGTTTAGTTGTTTTCCACATAAACTGTCCTGAGATTCGGTGTGCTGCCAGACTTTCCTTTGTGCTAACATGTTAGTTTCTCCTACCTGTGTGTGTTTTGTATCAATGTGTGTGTCTGTGTTTGTGCATGTTTTGAGTAGACTCAGCTGGCTGAGATGGAGCAGTCCCACAGTCTGTGTGAGAGTTTGGTGAGGCAGCGTGACGAGGCCCAGCAGGAGGCGGAGAGACTGAGGACCAGCTTCAGGGACGTTGAGCGAACGCTGGGAACCAGAGAACGAGCTCACCGACACAGAATCAAAGGCCTGGAGGAGCAGGTACACACACACACACACACGCACACACACACAAACAGACAGATCGTGGTGTAGGTAAGGTTCCCTTTTCAGATTAATGAGGTGAATGAGCTGGTTAAGAGTGTCCCTCACTGTATCCCTGCAGGTGTCCACCCTGAAGGAGCAGCTGCAACAAGAAATGAAACGGCGGCAACCGTCTCTTCCATCCTCCTTTTTGTCACCAGGAAAGTGAAATGCAGCTTAAAACCAAAAGCACCCCCACAGCATTCCTGACGGGAAAATCCACTCATCATGAATGTCTGAAAGCAATATTTTCTCACAGAAACATTCCCTAAAGAATTTATACTCTAATTCCAGTGTTTTAAAATATGATTGATTTACTTTGTGACACTGAAATGAACGCCAGTGTCATTCTCTTGGTGTGTTATTGAACACTTAAGCTGCAGCCAAACGACAGGCGAGGGAACGGAGCGACGTGATTCAGCAGCTGTGCTGAACACGCCAGTAGCCTGCTGATTACTGGCAACCATCTCCACTTGATCCGTGCTCAACTTCTTCCCAAACGTCCTGCTCTTATTCAAGTAGAAAACCCAAATCACCAGTTTTGCAGTTTGACCTTGATTCCGCCACATTTATATGAACAGTTGAGGACACTTAAAGAAGGAAAGGACGGACTTCACCAAGTGTGAATGCCAAGAAACAGACGAATTGAGCATAATGAAGGAACTGCACTCCTATTTTCTTTTAGAAGCAGACACATATTTTACTGATTATGTGTTACATAGACAGCTTTATAACTGAAAAGGGGACCACTGCAGTATGATGGTATACGTACAGTATGTTTTTATTAGTTTGACTAGTTGGATATACATTGTTCTTACTGTATAGAGAGAGGCAGACTGATGATTAACAACAACAATATGACTTGTATGGACAATACACATGGAAGCCACATGTCTGCAAGAGAATAAACTCAGTGTGCACCATAAATCATGTATTTCATAAATACCTTTCACAGCGCACTGATCTGCATGTTTTGACTCAATCATACACTGAATATCTGAAGTTTTTTTTTTTTTTCTCAGTCTTTATAGTGACAGTTTTACAAAGCAGTATTACAGAGGCCGTTTGTGAGAAGCCTTTTTAAAGCACTTGCTGCCACTGAAATGAGCTTTTTTATATATATAGCTAGCTTGCTGCTTGGTTGCTAAGTACAGATTCAGGAGGCAATAGTACAAAAACTAAGGTCACTCACCACCTGTTTCTTCACACATCTCATGATCTATTATGGCTAGCTATTGATTAGTTGTGTCTGATGTCAGTGCACAGTGGCCACCATTGATACCTTGATCATCATGAGAATGACTGCTTTTCAACACAAGTACAGTAACATATCAACAAACAAAAAGCATGAGATTAATACGGTGCAATATGCTAAAAATAACAAAAAAAATGTTCTGCAGTTTTATGTGCATCTCTAATAGTTTTTATTGCACCAGTGTGATTATTTTATAGCACCAGTGATTCATACAATCATCAATGTCCTTTTGGAGGTTATTCATCCATACACACCAGATCTACTGGGCAGACATACATGTGTAAAGAAGAAATATGGACACAACAAAAAAGGAGTAATAAGGTAAAGTGGGGAGAAACGTGGAGGAGGAAAGACAGATCAAGAGGATGTGGATGAAAAAGCGGCAGTGTCTGGGCAGGTAGTGTCCCTGAACTCTGTTCTCAATCAGCAGCCACCACAGCTTTTTCCGCAGCTTCCTCCTATTGATGCACACTGGCCGCTCAGCGCCGCTACGCCACAGCGAGAGAACTGATCACGACACAGGTCCGCTAAACACAGAGGCGCTGAGTTAAGATAATGATGCTTCATATGCAAACAAACACACAAAACAAACAAATGCAGAAAACACTGAACGCACCTCTGAGCAACTCTTCATGTGCGCACACAGTCCGAACGCAAACCTCCTTGTTGATGATGTACACCCGTCGCAAGCTTAATGGAAACACATGTAGAGGTCACAAGAGAGTTATCTTCATCATCATCATCATCATCATCATCATCAGTCCAAAGGGTATTTAAAGAACAAGTCTGACAATAATCTGTATTTTTCTTGCTGTCAACCAATCCAATGAAAAACCTGCAATGGACTGATCACAAGTGTTATCCCTGTATCCAAAGCCTGATTTATCTTATTATTTTTGTACAATTGAGCTCCAATGTTTGTTTTTTTTGTTAACATACTCATGAAACTCATGATTAATTAGCGCACCAAATGTGTATTATTTCGCGGTTGAAAGTAGTCCCCAACAAATATGGTATTCACTTCTTTTTGAGTAACGTTTGCGAAAGGCTACAGTGCCCCGCTGTTTTAGGATACAAGTGGAACTCTAAACTGGTGTCCCATTTTTTAAAGATGTACATCCTCAGTAGGAACCAGAGGGCTTGGGGCCGCAGACAGGGTCCAGACGATGGGGAGTAGCACTAAATGGACTAATACTTTGTTGGTTTAAGTCTTTACATAAAATTGTCTGGCAATAAGAAATATCCTTTTTGCTTAAACTTATCAAATTTGCAGGACAACTTGACGACAATAGCCTTTTCCTACACTGTGGAAGCATCAAAACCTGCTGTAGGCTTACAGTGTTCAGTCGCATGAATGCATAGTAGTTGGAAAAGTCCTATATTTACTTATATATTTACATCACTCTATTGCACCAGAATAGACCACAAGTCATGTATTGTCAATAAGGAACGTATACCAATACATTAGTTAAATACTGACTTTTGACAAGCTGTTGAGAGAAGATTTATTTTGGGGATTTGTGCTTCAAGGAGACGTAGAAGCAGTTCAAGTGAGGTGGGTTAAGAAAGTCAGTTTGTCCAACAAACTTCGGAGAGGTTTTCTACTGATTAACGGACAAAAAGATGACTGGGTTTTCCTTGTGGGCTGAACTGCGTGTTCCAAATTCATTTCAGTACGTACCTGTAGAAGCAGAGGCTGTTTAAGCACTGCTTGCATGGCTTGTGAACAGAGTAGAGTCTGGTGCAGGGATACTGCTCCTCTCTGCAATCTGGAAATAAAACACACAGCAAAATAATGTCTCCACTCAAATTTAACAACTGATAATCTGTCCTCTTTTCTCTAAGGTGTTCTTACCCAGAGGGCCAGGCTCTGTTGGCTCCGTCTCCAAATCGGACTCTGATATTTACATGGAAAACAGATTTACAAATGAGTTCTCAACACAACACATACGACTCTTAAATAGCATGACTCGGACAGGGGCAGAGTTCAGCACATATACCGGATTTTTCTGGACGGATCACTGGCTCGAGGCGAACCTGTTGCTGGAAGGTTCCAGGAGGAGAATCAGGATTTTCAGAGTCTGGACAAGAA
Source organism: Cyclopterus lumpus (assembly GCF_009769545.1). NCBI lineage: Eukaryota > Metazoa > Chordata > Actinopteri > Perciformes > Cyclopteridae > Cyclopterus > Cyclopterus lumpus. The sequence goes on along the minus strand of NC_046970.1, from coordinate 14,615,661 downwards.
GGAGAGGAATCACTTTTTAAACAACTAATCACTGGTGTTTAACTTAAAAATGAACATCGAGGAACATCTTTATGGACTTTAAAAATGCTTTACCTGGAAAATAATCCGGCCCATAGTCCTCTGTGAAGCCATGAAATAAGTAGGAGAGAAAATAGTTTCATGCAATAAACATTGTGAAACCAATTACAGTACTCCTCAAACACACACAACAAAAAGCTCTGCGCCATATAAAATAAACCACCTGGATGCCAAAACTGAACAAAACAGGCAGTTTGTGTAATGCATGACTTCATATGCAAGATGTTTAAAATAATGACATGCAGAGTGGTCAAAGTGCTAATTACACTGTGACTACAGTTGCTATGCGGGTGGTAAATAACAAGTAACTCCTCGAGGCGAGGTGACACATCAGAGGACAACAAGAAATCGGTAACAGATGTCCAGAGCTATGATATAAACCGATGCTGAGCTGGAACAATCAGGGCCAATATTCTCTTAATGAACTCACCCAAAAAAGAAAACCGTTCTTGGTACTGAGCCTGGGCGAGCAGCAGAGCTGTTGACATTTCAGAACAATAAAGTAATCACAAAAAGATGGGGTAATGAGTCGAATACAGGGGAGGGAAATTGAGTAACTACAAGTACTCAAGTATTAAGATGGGTATCTTAATATGCACTTTTTTCAGGTGTTTTCTTACTTCTACTTTTACACATGTTTTGAACACTGCACTTTTTCTCAAAATTGTCTGGCAATCAATGAAATGTGGAGTTTATTAGAAATAAAACACAGAGAGAGGTTATGTTAGCTAATGTTAGCATACATAAACTGCAGGGAAATTATGTAACTGACAGGTAGATTTCACTCAGGTGGCTGTGACACCTGCAGGCACAGTTATGTTTATGAGCTACAGCAAGTCACATCCAGTAATATCACTTTAAAGTAAGTAGAATGTAACGTTTAATGTTTAATTTTTAATGGCACTTGCCTGGTACGAGGATAAAGCCAGTGAAGTCTCACAATATTATATATACAATATTTATTGTAAACACTTGAGAGTGGCATCAATCTTCTCATCTATCTCTGGCCAAGAAAGTGGATACAAGTTGAAATATGATCGTCTCACATTTAATAATGAATATTTACATCTAAGATTTAGACCCAAGTTTTCCGGGGCCTCGTGGACGGTTGGTGCAGTTACCTGGCAGACAGATGAGGAGCAGGACTCTCATGGTCACTCTGGGAGGTAGACTGACTAGGACACTGCAGGGGGGATGAGTATTAACAATGAAAACAGAGCAACATGAGGGGAATAGAGTGCTCAGTGCTGGATATGCCTCTGGTCTCCAAAACTCTCATCTCGTCTCTTTCCCCCTGCCCTGCGTCACCTTTACAGCCCCCCACCCACCCACTGCTTTCGACCCCCCCCCCACTGGCCTCAAACAGCCACGGCAAGAAAAAGGGGGGAGAAAACTCTGACAGCAAGAATGTGGCACGTCTGTCTTCCTAAGAACAATCCCTCTGTTTTCCTACTTTTCCTCGCTGCCGCAGACAGTCTCGGGGCTGAATTCCAGGAAAAGAAACAGAGGACCCCTCCACCCAACCCCTCTCCCTGAGTTTTTTTTCATCCCTCCCTCTCGCCGTCTGCTTCCACATCCTTCGTTTCCCTTCAGTCGCCCTCACTGGTCATTTCCTCACACCCTCCCCCTCCTCCTCGTTACCCCTTTTTCTTTCTTCTTCCTTCTACAAAGCAAGAGCCTCTCAGGTTGAGTGAAAATGACATGTGGACAAAAAAACATGAACACTGACAGCAATAGACATCCCTGAGTATTACTTTTTACTTAAACCAGCAGTAGAAATGCAGGAGGTCACATTGTGAAACTGTTGCATACAGTAAAATCCATTACCTTAACACTCACTAAAATACTTTTTCCACTTTGTGGAAAGTATGAATGCTCCTCCTCCGCTGCAGCACTGTAAGCTGTTTCATACACACAACATGAAGTAGTTCATTTGTGTGTATCAATAAATCAGTGAATGTGTGTGTGTGTGTCTGTGTGTTTGTGTATTAGCATCAGACACACACACATTCTTCTTGTGCATCACAGTGGCTATTGGAAACCATATGTTTTCACAGCACACATCTGGGAGCGATTAACTCCCCTCTCCCCAATGAGCCCCTCCCTTCCCAGCTACAGACCCCATCTCCCCCCACCTACACTTACACACACTTAGACCCACTCACACAATTACAAACACACGCACACACGCACGCACACACGCACATTACGTAGGAGTTTCTGAGGACAGCAACTGGAGATGTATTGCTGTCATCTATTTTACGAATACTATTTTTTATGCAACTATGACAGATATATAAAGAGAAAATCTCAATCATCTTCCCAGGTGCCCTCATCGACCCCCAACCTCTGGAAGCAACTGTTTTTTTTCTGTTTTCCCTCTTGGCACCTCTCTCTCCATTGTAGTGTTAGTGCTGAAGGCTGAGCTCTGATGTCCCGCCTCCTTCTTCTCTCCAGTGAAAACACAGGACCACATGTCAGCTCTCAACAGCCATTAACATACACGCAAATTATCACACAATTATTCGTTGTGCATTATGCGGACTGGGCGGAAGTGTTAATGTTCTTAAAACGTGGTTTGGGCTGCATGCAATCTGCGCACTTCACCTCACATCTCTTTACACCCCCCGGCCCCCCCATCATTTTGTGTTAACTTTTGTTTCACACAAATGCAACTCAAGTTAAGTCTTCTTAACAATCAGAGCATGACATATAAACAAAAAAGTAGGTTAACAACACATGTGAAAACAAGACTAATTTTCAGAGGTTCTTACCCAAATTTGCTTCAGTTTGCTCCGACTATCCTCAGCTCTCATGCGTCCTTGTGAGTGCAGGAGGACTTTGCAGCGCCACATTGTACCACCCCGCACCAGTAGTCTCCTCCCCGTCCAGTCCCAGCCTCCAGCCCCCGGTCCCAGCACCGACCCGCAACAAGATCGCGGTGATCCCGAGACCTGCTCCCCGTCAGGCTCTGTGACGATGCAGGATCAGTAATATCGGTGAGCTGACCAAATACTTGCTCGTTATTTATTTGTTTTATATATATATATATATATATATATATATATATATATATATATATATATATATATATATATTTGCACGTCTTCATTTATTTAATATAACTCTTATTGTTGGGTGTCATCAAGAGCCAACTTGTTTTTTCAATATCACTAGGAAAATCGTTTTGAAAAAATCTATTATGAAGTATTTTGTTAATTCTGCAGATAAACATTTAACAGTTTCCAGACATGATAGAGTTAGATTGATAGAAGCGTGCTAACTTTCCAAACCAATATTAATAATGAGCTTTACTATGTTTTGATCTTTTGCATTAGATTGCACCGGAGATGCTTTTTGTTCAATCCATGTGGGTTTTGAAGACTTTGCTGTTATGCAGCTCCTAAACTCCTTTACTTCAGGTCAAGGGGGGTGTATTGCCTGTAAGACACCAACATCTACAAGCTATATAACTTTTTACATGATTGCAACCTGAACTAAAAACATGATGAAACAGTCTCTTACAGAAACATCTGCCTTCAACTAAACTCAGTGATGAAACTGCTGATGGTTGAACTCATTTCAGGCTCTGCACACTAGAGTCCTCTATAGGACACCAACTGCTAACCACTGTGGAAGTGTGTAGAAACATTAGTGACATCAAATAATAACCAAGGAAAGCAGCTGGAGGCAGATACACTATTTATTTTCAATCAAAACAGAGACTGCTGTTGGTATGTTGGAAGATATGAAGGAAAATATACACTGTATGTCTTCGAAGCAACCACTAACCTGGAAAAGCAACAAGCTACATGTTTACATAAAAGAAAACGTCTCCTTTTAACTTGAATGTGCAGCATCGCATCTCCCAATTGCACAAACATAGATACAGTAGCATTGAAGACAATTACCTCTTTATGGTACACGTAAGACTCAGACACCCTCTCTTGTGCATTCATACTGTACATGTGCGTATATGCAACATCAAGTCCTTCAACCACACACACATTTCCATTACAGTTGACTGCAGTCGTGGTGTGGTGGTGGAGCTGACTGGTGCACTGGCCCTTCAGACAGCAGCTGCCTGCTTCTCCTTGTACGTGGCCATCATCTTTTTGATCTCAGCTATCGCCTTTCCTGGGTTCAGGCCCTAAGAGGAAGACCAGACAGACGAGGAAAGAGCTGTGAGAAGCTGCACTGCACAAACAGAACACATCGTCTGTTTGAATGTGACAAAATACACATGAGCGTTTGCGGGCATCTGGCTGCAGATGTGTTACCTTGGGACAAGTCTTGGTGCAGTTCATGATAGTGTGGCATCGGTAGAGGGAGAAAGGATCCTGCAGCTTGGACAGACGTTCCTCTGTGAATTCGTCTCGTGAGTCGATCATCCAACGATATGCCTGTAAGACAACAGGATGTGACCCATAAACGCTTCCTCCGTGTGCTTATTCTTTATTGCAGACTCAGAATTGAAATCATCGATTCTTAAATGTTAATGTACTCAGACACACACCTGCATCAGCACAGCCGGCCCAAGGTATTTGTCTCCGTTCCACCAGTAGCTGGGGCAGCTCGTACTGCAGCAGGCACACAGGATGCATTCGTACAGCCCGTCCTACACGGGAGAAAAGCAAGGAATGCTATTTCATGTGACTTTTGAGAGCACTGAAAAATGTTTTACCAAAATAAAAACCAGTGGCATACCAGTTTCTGTCTGTCTTCCACCGTCTGCAGGTACTGCTCCTTCCCTTCCTTTGAGTCATCCTTCTTCTTCAGGTAGGGCTCAATAGATTTGTACTGTGCATAGAAGTTACTCATGTCCTGCAAACACAATCAAGGTTCTAGTCAGCATTCAAATGGCAGGATAAAACTTTCAGATAAGAATGCATCTGAAAATGCAAAAAGGAAAACTGGATTTTGCTGCCAATATTCCTACAACTACATGTGTGTGTCTGATTAACTGAATTCGGTTCACAAAACAATGCATCAACAAAGAAGTGGAAAGTGTTGACCTGATATCAGTTATGTTTAGCTAGATGTATAGCATGTTGAATTTGACCTATTAGTCTTTAAATCAAAATGATTGGCAACACTTGCAGTTGTTGCATATACACCAAATATACCATGTCAATATTTTCCAGAAAAATACAGATGCGACCAATGATGAAATTAAATGTTTATACTATCTATTAGCATGGTTTGGCTACATTTGGTAATGTTTGGATTGATTAGAATAATCACTAAAGAACAAAACTCAGAGGCATCCATGTTTGACAAACAAATAGAAATGGATGAGACTAGTGGGGTAGAATTTTCTATCAGTTAGCGCTGGTCCGAAATGGCATGGTGGATATTTACTCACCGGTACCAGGTCCTTGACCACATACATATGTGGAAGAGGGTAAATCTTAGACGGCTTGCTAATGTTGGTGTCGATCTTGTTGAGACATGCAAGTGTGTTTCCTCCATTAATGTTCATTGCACAGGATCCACAAATACCTGCATTCACACAAAAATAACAAAAGCTTTCAATATAAAGTCTGAGACGAGACAATCTTACAATGACATATTGGTGTGGGAAAAAGAAGAGTAATGTGGATTGTAATTCTTTGGTGAAAAAAAGAGAAGCTTGTGCGGCATTATATTTCATGGTTGAATGAACGATTAATCACTTGAAAACAAAAATAAATCTACAAATCTATATTGCCTTAAATAAACAGGCCTGGTTTCTAAAAACTACATGACCCTTACTATAAGCAGGCTGCACCAACATAACTGAATAATCAGACTTTTTGAAGTTAATACTAATCTATCAGTTGATTAAAACTACAACTTCTAATCATACAGAAATATTATATACCAGATTTTATCATAATTTTATCATCTTAAATGTCAATTTGTAAAGCCTCAGTGTTACTGACCTTCTCTGCAGGAACGGCGAAAGGTCAGAGTGGAGTCCATTTCATTTTTTATCTTGATCAGGGCATCAAGAACCATTGGGCCACAACTACATGAAGAAAAACAAATCAGCGGTTGACTTGTCCAACAAAAAAATGCAGTATGTTTTAGTTTTGGACTCTTTTTGTTGCAGCGTTGTATTGACAGGAGTTGAGAGTACACCTAAGCTTATTAGAGAGCAGACGAAGGAAGATGACTGGAAATATGCCAGGCTGTCACAGCCACCTGAGTTAAATCTACCTGAAGGCTGTTGTCAGTTTGTTCCACATGCCCTCTGTTTACACATGCTTGGGTACCGCTTTGAAGTTCACTAAGAGAGAACCCTCCACCAGTACAAGTGAACATGATCAGCTAATAGCAGCGCTATTAAAAGGGGACATATTCTGCACTATAAATTATAATAAATAAGCAGAGTTTTGTTCAGAGAGGAATCAGAGTCCTCTTCATCGCACCTCTCACAAATAAAAGTTAAAAGATCTACACACATAGGTCCCAGATAACTGCCATTTCTGACTTTATGCCACGTGTCAATTCATTTTAAACTCAACCTCCCTATTTGTTTAAGAAGTGGCCATCAATACATGCAATAATACACTCCAATGTGTCTTAGAATAGAAAATAAAAGATTCAGCAACATCTCTGCTATCATTTATGGGTACCAGAACACCTTGTTGATTTAAGAAAATCTGATAATGAATAAGAACACAGATGTACACAATGCAGTCCACACAGTACTGGGCTTTCTCATGGGAGGTGAAAAAGCTGTAACACCTACGTGTTAAGGTCGATGTCATAGGTCTGCATGCGGGGTTTGTCTCCCGGAGTGTCTGGGTCCCATCTGTATATCTGAAACTTCTTTATTCTGGGTTGAGCTGCTGGAGCCGCTGCTGTTTGGGCATAACGCACCGCCTGACAGCAGGGACAAGAGGGGAGAGGACATGATTATATATATTGTTTGCATCACACAGTGCCTTTACTCGTATCCTCTAAAGCTACATATCAGTGGATCATCTGTTTTAGTAACATAGCTTAACATTTAGTCTAAACCACTGCGACATCAGTGATAAAAAAGCAGTTTTGTGTGAGTTAAAGCACAAAACATTCCATGAAAATCAGGATTTACCAGAAATCACATTTCACCTTAGGACACACATAACATATCTCAGCCTGGTTTACTATATAAAAAAATACAATATAATAATAGCCATATTAACAAATATACCACATTTATATTAACGAATAGACCACATTTTCGTAAAGTTGACGTTACTATAGTTAATTAACTTAGCTGAACAATGTTTACAAGTTTAACTCGTACCCTGCCGTGTTTGACGTGAACGTGGATTTGAATCTTCTAGAGTGACACTTGAAGCTAAACCCACAATAATACAGAATAAATCAACACATTACAGATAACAGGACGGGCGAGCTCGTTATTAGCTAGCTAGTAACGTCCGTGGGACTACGTAACATTGACTTCATTGCATAGACGAAGCCCTCCGCTGTCACTGGGTATTGTAATGATGACGTGACGTTCTCTAAGCAAAGCAATGGCAGAAACTGTAACTGACAATCACATGTAATCAATACTGTTTATTTACTGAAACAATTTCGACGTACCACCAATCCTGCAGGGGAGCGGGACGCCAAAACACCACAGCGGCTCAAGGACGTGAGACAAGCAACCGACATTTTGGAGTTCCTCTGACCTCCACCGACTGCTATCCCAACGTCCGACGTGGCTGCGTCACAACTCTGGTAGAAGCGCGTGTTTTGTTGACCGACGTCTTCCGCCTTTCCACTCACGTTGACACAAGAAGAGCGTGTTTTTTAAATAGTTCCTATGACTTGCTTATGGCAATTTTGTTCCGACCCCTCTTTCATTGTTTATTCTCCCATAGTCATACATGGCAATAATGGATTTCTTTCAATTATGATCGTTTTATGTCTGCAAACCCCGGTCGGAGTTGTCCGGGTTTATGAATCGAACGAACCGAGTGTGCCTCTATCAGTCGCAACAGAGCATGCGCAATTGTACTCACTAACACAGGCTCTTTACAATTGGAGTTGAGTTAAGGTCACTTAAATAGCATTCAACTCTGTTCTTCTTCCTTCTGTGTTGAAGGAGAACAGCCATGGTGTTCCTGACGCTGTCTTGTTGGATCAGAAGCCGTGGACCTGACCGATATTGGAAAGTTCAAGAAGTTCTCAAACATGCACGGGTAAGGGCACGACTATTTCCTGGAGGAAAAGGGGCTACGCTGTTCCATGCTGTCAACATATTGGGACGTGTGTGGTAATTGAAGCTGAATCATTGTTTAAACAAGCAAATCATTTGATCTATTACCTACATCTAGAAATTGCATATGCTGTTTGATTCAGTGAGAAATATACCTAATTTTTAAGGATTATAATATTGACAGCATAAGGATAAGTCATTTTGTTTATGTCTTATGTCCTATCGTTTTACAGCACTTCAGAGGCAGAAAGAACCGCTGCTACAGTCTGGCTGTGCGGGCGGTCAGGAGAGCTTTCGTCTACGCCACCACAGCGCGGAAGCTCAAGAAGCGCAACATGAGAACCGTGAGACACCTGAAACTCAAACACAAATGTCCACTACAACAGCTAACACATGGCGGGCACACATGATTGAAGTTGTCATACCAGATAAAGAGCTTTAACTACAGTGTAACCCGGGCTACCTTTCTCAGTAGAAGTGTGCTTGAACAGAGTCTCTGGGATGATGGGTGCATTGTATTTTATCTCATTGTTTGTGCAGAGGAGGCTGTAGACAGCCAAGCCCTGTGCTGCTCTCTAATTCACTTTGCTTTATTTACTTACCCCAGATAATCCACTCTGTATCAATATTGCATTACAGGATATATTGAAAACATACTCTAATACAACTAAAACATATCAAAGAGTATTAATAGTCAATTTAATGTGTGTATTAGGGCCCTAAGATACATTTAAAGTTACTCAAAATTGTTAAAGGAAGCCATGTATTTCTTGTATAATAGTTTATTTTAAACATCTATCTATGTTTACTTCAAGACCAAATCTGTGATTAGTGATGTGAAATAGACATTGGTTAGTTTTAGGGGGTCACATGTCAGAAGGGTTGGGAACCACTGCCTCCTCTGTACAGCCACTAAATGTTAGCTGTCTCTCCAATCCCAGTTGCAGGAGGGTGTATTCATTGTTTGACTTTACAAAATGGGCATGTTGACTTCTTGCAAAGAATAATTGTATATAATTGAGCAAAGTAATCAATTTAATTTGTTGTGCTTATTTCTTCAGCTCTGGATCACACGCATTGCAGCAGCATCACGAGAGCACGGCCTGAAGTATCCCATTCTTATACACAACCTCACCAAGGTTAGTTGTGCTGTGTTACAGTATTGCACCAAACCTGTCTACCTTCTTTATGCTGGTTGTTCACTCTATCTATATGTGACGTGTATCCTTCATACAGACAAGCGTTCAGCTCAACCGACGTGTAATCAGTGATCTGGCTGTCACAGAACCTCGGTCATTCCTCTCACTTGCAAAGCTGGCGCGGGCTAGGCAACAGGAAGGCTTCCGTGCAGCGTTGGGTGACGGCAAAGAGCCTTCTGGTGTCTTCTCCCGTGTTGTTCTGTTACAGTAAAAGATTTGCTCCAGTGAAAGATTTCCAGTTATGTGTTTGAAAGAATGCTGTTGTTGGATTGTGGAGCTGTTCATTAAATGGTCAGTCAGGCACACACTCACTTCCTTGCTTTACAGCTATCTTGCTCAAGGACACTCCCGCTGACCTTGAAGTATGGTTTCTCCACTCAATGTTGTTCAAAAGCAGTGCATCCCTAGAAACAGATTTGACCAATGTAAATGCCTTTTCCTTCTATTAACAATACTGATAATAGACAGTTCCTAAATATAGTTGTACACTATTTTCAGGTGAATCATTTCAAGTTAAATTTAGAGTAAATTAGATGATATTTTTGAAATTGTGCACTCTGTCATAACAAGGATAGTTTGGCAACAGACAGCCTTGCTTCTCCTCCATTCACTAATTTCAACCCGCCCCACCATTTGATGCAGATTGTGAGTTTTCAGGAAGTTGGGCAGAAGACTGACCTCAAGCTTTTTCATTTGAGTTGTGTCTCTGTGTAAATATTTATTTTGCCAATTGTTGATGTTATCCTCTCACTGTTTGGTTCATTAAACATTTTGATGTATATATTTTTCGTCCTGTCTTAATTCTCTTCAAACATGTTAAGGGTGTGATTTTTGAGAGATATTTTATTCTGGACTAGTCATTTGTAGCCCCAATGTTGGCTGTTATGTCCCTAAAACTGTTCTTTTATAACTGACGGTACACACTATGCACATAATTAACATTTTAGAGAACACAAGGACATAATTATCTTTTATTCAATAAACTAGTGTTATATGAGAAGCAACACTCCAAACATTCTTCCAGTCCTCACATTTACTCCTGATGAATGCTCACTGAAATACAAAGCAAACATTGCAACCAATATCAATGACCTATGACTTACAAAACCAGAACCAGTCTGATGCAACTAAAATAAACCCATGTACTTTTCTTTGAATTGTACGCATCGTGACCCTTTGCGGCCACCGTATCAATGTTGGGTGGGACTACATCAATGACCTCTGCTGAAGACGGATGTTGGAACAGCCAATAAGAATAAGAAGTGCTTGTTTCCAGCCAATCGTCGTTGCACTTATTCAAACGAATCGGTTCTCGCTGTCGCACCTGCGCAGAAGGTTGCGGCATGACACGCGTGTAGAGGAAGTGCAGTGACAGGTCTGGAGCAGCAGCCGCTCATCACAGAACCGGCTAAACTGTGCTTTATTTATTCACGTTGAAATGTCGTGGCTATTCGGCTTGAACAAGGGGCAGCCTGAGGGGCCTCCTGGTCTCCCGGTTCAGCCTTCACCGCCGGCTGGAGGCTCCGGCGGCGGCGGAGATAAACCCAAGGACAAATGGAGCAACTTCGATCCCACCGGGCTAGAGCGAGCTGCTCATGCGGCCAAGGAGCTCGACAAGTCCCGTAAGTGTTCTGCAGACCCTGGTAGCTCAATGGAGGTTCCTCCTGGTTATAACAACATCGCTGCACACAAAGTCATGCTGCCCCATCATCCAGCTCCTCTCTGGTTCATAGTGGTGGTCGCTTCAGTGATGTTACAGCTAAAAATAATGAGGCCCACACTCGCAGCCAGAATCTGTATTTATACATTTTAATATATACATGTCATCTTTGTGAAGCTGCTGGTTGTCTATGAGATCGACCATGTGCTGCTCTCACCTTATACTATCTCATACTAGAGTGGGTTCAAAGGTCACCACCTGGCAATCTGGCTTGCAACACCCAAATTCCACTTGTTCCACTAGCATGTAATTATTTAACAATTGTTTCTCTCTGGTTCTGTGCTCATCATATACCATTTTTCATATCTGTGTGAGGTAAAAATAGTCGTGGCGCCTCAGTGATGACTCAGGAGGCAGACCATCATGCTGCATGGATAATTTAAAATCTCCATATTTTGAAGCCATCACACATTTCAGTCCTGTGTTGTTGCCTCTCATCACTTTCCAGGACATGCCAAAGAGGCTCTGGATTTGTCTCGAATGCAGGAGCAGACCACTCAGATGGAGCATCAGAGCAAAATGAAGGTACAGTTTAAACCGGCATCCTAACTCTGCTGCAGGAAATCAGTGCTTTTCCAGAGAATTAAGTTGATGTTTGCCAGTTTTAATTAATTAAAACAATATGTTACTTTGGACAGCTGTGTCCTTTAATCACAAGGTTGGTGGTTCGATCCCCAAGTGTCTTTAAGAGATAAACTGAACCCCAAGTTGCTCCTCGGGCGTTTTATAGCCGCTCCACTGCTCCTTAAAACACTGTTGGGTTAAATGCAGAGGTCAAATGTCATGTATGTAATGTATGTGTACGTTTTTTAATCATCTCATTTACTGGACAGATAATTGTGCTGAGTGATGTAGTAGAGTTGAGTGTCAATACTCATCTCTATTTATTTTTTTTAGTCGGTGCTGCAGTTTGAACATTAGAATTGTCAGTCGCTGCAGTTTATCATGTGAAAGTTAACATTTTGAGCAAATTGGGAGTTGAAAAAGCAGAACATATTGCACATTATTTACTTGGTCAAATTAATATCAATTTGAGCTTTATCTTTGTTCTGCATCTAGATCAAACCAGACACATTTTGATTTCCCAAGTCAGAGATTACTTTTAGTGGCATTGTTGATGAAGTTTATGACATGTTGATGATGTGTTTTAAACTTCTTTCTTTTTGAGGACTTTCTTAGCACAACCCAGTCGATCTTATGTTTGCAATGGATTTTAATGTTCACCAGTGTGTCACTTGAGCGTATTCAATATTTGTCATTCTTTTCTGCGCCTCTCTCAGGAGTATGAAGCAGCAGTTGAGCAGCTCAAAGGCGACCAGATACGAATCCAGGCGGATGAGAGGAGGAAAACTATTAATGAGGAGACCAGGCAGCATCAAGCGGTAGAAACATAAATGCTTTCCCTTTTTTTTTCCTTTTTTTTTTTTTAAAAGAGCAATTATAAGTATGCTGCAGCAATTGAACTGGAACATTTTGAGTTGTATGGTTACAACTGGTTGTTTTCTGCCTCATTGCAGAGAGCTCAGTTTCAAGATAAGCTGGCCAGACAGCGATATGAGGACCAACTAAGGCAACAGGTGAAGTCATCTACTGAATGTCAAGTATAAACTGCATTAAAATGAGACTCAGTACCAACAGTTTCCTTTTCTTTCAATAGCAAGCGCTGAATGAGGACAACCTTCGCAAACAGGAGGAGTCTGTGCAGAAACAAGAGTTCATGAGGAAAGGTACCAGTCTTCACCACTGACAGGCTCTTGTAGAAGCTTTTGAAGATGTTAAACAGTAGTTCATATGTACTTGTTTATGTCTCGTGGTTTTTATAGCGACAATAGAGCATGAGATGGAGCTGAGGCACAAGAATGAGCTCCTGCGTATCGAGGCTGAGACTAAAGCACGAGCCCGTGTGGAGCGAGAGAACGCCGACATAATCCGCGAGCAAATCCGTTTGAAGGCTGCAGAACACAGACAGACGGTCCTGGAGTCCATAAAGTAAGACGCACTGATATTTGACACAATAGTTTTCATGATGGTGAGGATTAGATACTGAATTGATGGTTCTTGGAGTCTTGAATCATCATGCAATGTGCTGTTGAAACTAAAGGTGTTAAAGGAAGGTGTGCGTGTGTGTGTGTCACGACTGTTTGCTGTCCTGGCTCCTCATTGGTGGAACGAGCTCCCCATTGACATCAGGACAGCAGAAAGTCTCTACATCTTCCGTCGCAAAATAAAAACACATCTTTTTCGACTATACCTTGAATAGGGAAGGTAGCGCCGTCATAGCACTTTAGTAGCACTTAAATGTCTCTTACTGATAGCACTTTGTAGTTTAACTTTATTGAAGAAATTGTACTTTCTCGATTCTTGTTGTTCTGAGACTCATGGTTTAATGCACTTATTGTAAGTCGCTTTGGATAAAAGTGTGTGTGTGTGTGTTTCTAGCTCAGCTTACCTGAGAAAGTATCAGTTATGTCAATGGTAGTTTTAACAGTCGTGTTTTATCGTATGTTTAGGACTGCAGGTGCTGTGTTTGGAGAAGGATTCAGGGCCTTTGTGTCAGACTGGGACAAAGTGACAGCCACGGTGAGGCTTCTCTTTCCATCCACAATCACTTTAGTGAATTAAGAAAGAACTAAATGCAACTGAACGATTCCTCTGAAATATCTCTTCTATAAAATAAAAGCTAATTAGGTATAAAAGAACAACAAAATATTTACAGATACCTTTCTATTCATAAAGATAGTTTAATTTTAACACATTAGTTCTTTTATGGCTCACAAACTCTCACTAACAAAAGTTTTGTTCAAAGCTGAATGAGAGAAAATCCTTTTTTACACATATTTACATGTGCTAGTATTACACTATTGAGGGCCTCCTTAGCTGTAACCTCATGTGTGTGTGTGTGTAATTAATATATATATTAATTAATTACACACACACAAAGAGTAATCATATATTTCCATTTAAATGTTTGGTCTGTCGGTGAGGGCAAACCTGAAATGTTGAGTTGTTTCTCCTGACTCTCACCGCACACAGTATGTGATTGTTGTGTAACTGTTTCACCACATCGGCAGGTGGCAGGACTGACCCTTTTAGCTGTGGGAGTTTATTCCGCCCGAAGTGCCACAGCGGTGGCGGGACGTTACATTGAGGCCAGGCTCGGGAAGCCGTCACTGGTGCGGGAAACGTCCCGGTTCACTGTCGCAGAGGCAATCAAGCATCCCGTCAAGGTAGCTAATTAGCATTTTAACCTTTGTTTATTTTAAGTGCAGATTATTATATGCTAGTTAACCTTTTTTTTGTGAACCATTTAGATGACCAAACGGCTGAGGAGCAAACCTCAGGATGCCCTCGAGGGAGTTGTGCTCAGTGTAAGTGGACATCAAAGTTTTCACAAAGGATGAAGCCAACAACCACTTCATCTAAATGCATTTTTCTATCCCTTAGCCTTCCCTGGAAGAGCGTGTACGTGATATCGCCATAGCAACAAGAAACACGAGGCAGAACAACGGCCTCTACAGGAATATCCTCATGTATGGCCCTCCAGGCACAGGCAAAACTCTCTTTGCTAAGGTATACCTGAGCACTGAACAATGACTGATGTAAGCATTTACACATACAGAAAACTATGCTTTTTCTAACAAAGAGACATTTCCTTTCTATCGAGTAGAAGCTGGCAGTGCATTCTGGGATGGACTATGCAATTATGACTGGCGGTGACGTGGCACCCATGGGCCGTGATGGTGTGACAGCCATGCACAAAGTGTTTGACTGGGCTGGTACAAGTCGGCGCGGGTAGGCTACATGATATTAATTTACAAATTTACCGCAATACTGTTTAGATATAACATATCAACAGATAAAAGTTATCGTGTTTTTTTCCCTGTTACAGACTTCTTCTTTTTGTTGATGAAGCTGATGCATTCCTTCGCAAGAGATCCACCGTAAGTTTGCATGCATTTCATTTTTCAGAAACCAGGTTTTTGTTAAAAACATATTTTCCTACATTTTAAATTCCTCTTAACTTTGCTCTGTTCTTTTGTAGGAGAAGATCAGTGAGGACCTTAGAGCCACTTTGAACGCATTCTTGTATCGTACCGGAGAGCAGAGCAGCAAGTAAAAAAAGATTAACATTTGTACAAATTAAACCTTATATATATGTAGTACTCTTCAATTTATTTGACCATGTCTATAAAACCTCAGCTACATCTCTAAGCTGCTTGATTTCTGTGTTTTTCTGGCAGGTTCATGCTGGTGTTGGCCAGTAACCAACCAGAGCAGTTTGACTGGGCCATAAACGATCGTATAGACGAAATAGTGAATTTTGCTCTGCCTGGTCCTGATGAGAGGGAGAGGCTGGTGCGGTTGTACTTTGACAAATATGTGTTGGAACCTGCCACAGGAGGGAGGCAGTGAGTACAATCCTCTGCAACACAGCTGTTAAAATGGGGCACCAAACCACTGCATGCTAGGGATGCATACTGAAACCAATAATTAGGTTCAGGCCACCATGCCCAACACTCGCATGTAGATGTACTAATTATCAGTGATTTTTGAGGAGTTGTGTAATATTTGGCTGACGAGCCATGCTGAGGCATTAATTACATAGAAGTCCGATGTGTAATGGAGGCTGAAAGGTGGGGAGCGATCCACACACGGGCAATAAACTTGGCTCCAAAAACACATCAAAGTCGGAATGAAATTGCATTCGGGCTAGCTAAACTGTGGTAAAATCATTTACTTTGTCACACTCTAATCTATCTGTTTTTGTGCAGGAGGATGAAGCTGGCACAGTTTGACTATGGTCAAAAGTGCTCTGACATAGCAAAGCGGACAGAAGGCATGTCAGGAAGAGAGATCTCTAAGCTGGGTGTGGCCTGGCAGGTAAATCCCTGTAGTCATTGTGTATCCATAGCTGTACAAAAAAAAAGCTTCAAATGCAACCACATTTTGAGATGTATAGAACACATGTGATGACTCTTGTTCTCTTGTAGGCAGCAGCATATTCCTCTGAAGATGGCGTCCTGACAGAGGCCATGATTGATGCTCGAGTTGATGACGCTTTCAAGCAACACCTTCAGAAGATGGACTGGCTGCATGGAGACGAGGTGACTCATGGCACGACCCTTACACCTCACCCAGCTGGAGCGACAGCCAGTGGAGGCAAAATGGGCTTCAATCTGCCCCTCAGTCAGGCACCTGAGGCACAGGAGGTGATCGCCCCAGTCCTTGAGGTCAAAATGAAACAAGAAGGTGAAAGTCTATCACCTCCTTCAAACATCAACAACCAGTCAGCAGAAGGCAAAAGTGCCACCCCAGCTGGACAGGACTGTGAAGATGCTGCCAAAGCAGAGGCTGCGACAGAAGCGAAGAGTCTAGCCAAGCCTGCTGCCCCCACTGACGGCAAGATGGCAAAGGAAGACAAAACTGGATCTTCTCCTCCTAAGGATGGAACTCCAGTTTAAGATGTAGATGCAGAGTGGCCCGGATTAGAAAGATTAGTGTCCTGTCTCTTTAACTAGTCTGTTAGTTTATGTCTGAAAGACTTGGTGACAGAGGATGAGTTCAGCAGGTCGGGGCAGATAATCAATTAACTTAACAAAACACAAATAACGCCTGAGACTCTTTGATTCTCATCATGTATACATTGTAAAAGTGTACTTTACAGACTGTGTGTCTGTATTTAACAGTATATAAGTGTTGTGCACATTGTGTCTCTGTTGAAATGATTAAATAGATTTGTGTTTTTATAAACAGCAGAAGTTCTGATGTTTTTAAAATACAGTTGCTTTATGATATGATGCAACCTGGGGCTTTGGGGAGTTTAAGAGGCTTGAATAATCAAGACAGTTAAGTAAAATTTCTTTCCAGAAAGCCGCATTTGAACAGTCGGTAGCGTGACCTCTATTAGTATAAACCTCCAAATATAGCACTCAGACTTTGCAATGACATTGTCAAGCATTATAAATATGTATCTATGGTTTTGAGAGGTTATAGCAACACAATACATAATGGTAGATATACAAGCATTACATTACATTACATTACATGTCATTTAGCTGACGCTTTTATCCAAAGCGACTTACAATAAGTGCATTAAGTGCAAGCAGAGAGGAGGGGGTTCAAATCCATAGGAGATCCTGTCCTACAGAAAGCCTCGTGGGATTTCCATATTTCACAGTAATGGCTGAGGGTTGATTCTGCAAAGCAAAGTCAAGGGCATAACTGTCCACGATAAAGCTCCCGATAAGACAGTATAGGATGACTTCCTGTACACATGTACTATGTCTCATACATAACCAAAGAATTTGTAATTTAACTTAATGGAATCCCCCCCCCTCCCAAAAAAACCCAGCAGCATTGAAAAGCAATTAATTGCAAGACGTAATACTGTTTCAATGAAAAACCGTGAACTGGAATGCAACTGGAATTCTATCTTTAGATGTTTCTGCTGAAAGAGGAACTCCACTGTTTTTCTTTTGTGGCTCTAGAGGGATCTGTGAGAAATCCGATGGCCTCATATGTCACTTGAGTCTGCCTCCGCTGTTGGGGCGGAAGACTACAAGTTTGAAAGAAGTGAGTTTACCAGATCTCTGTCGCCCGTCTCAAGGCGACATTAGCCACTGGCACAACACACTTTTGTCAGACATGTTGCATTGTGGGTAATGTAGGTGCCAGGTTTTGACAAGAACAGACTCTTGGTTCTGCTTCCATACTAATAATTCATTATTAAAATGACTCAATCAGACCTTCAAAGAAAACACAGCACACTGTAACTATTGAATGTATTCCTCATTTTTATCTTCATGTGTCATTAACGTTATGGTTCACATCTTGATTGATGTGCAGCATGTTCCCCCTGGAGTCTCATGCGTTGTGGATGTAACTGCCTCACCAACTCCTTTATATTGCTGAATGTGGGCATCCATGACCAGAAACCTACACCTGGAAAGAAAGACAGGGAGACTGGGCTGGTGAAAGGTTCCTACATGTGTGTTTCTGTGTGTGCACGGGGGGATGGCAGATTAGGTTTATTATGTATTGCAGTACATTTACAATACAAATGCTGGTGAATGAAGAGTGAGGAAAGGGATTAATTTAATTAATCAGACAAGCTATTATCACAAGAAGAGATAAATGGGAGGGAAAATAAGACACTTCTTTTGCACCCCAACTACAAATGACCCAACATATGTTTTTATAAAAAAGGCTGTAATCTGGAACTGAGGATGTGGATTTTATTTTAATAAAATGTTACTATTTCCTTTGAGGACAGAGTCACCGGGAAAAGATAAACAATCTATCCCATAATGGTCCTAATTTCAAACAGCCAAGTATGAATCTAATATATATAATAAATATGAAACCTTTACTTACGAGAATGTTATAGCTATATAAAGATATTATGTACTGTTAATTGCTACAAAGTTCCTTTCTTTAGAAACCCTGAAACTTTCCCCCACATGCAAGTTTAGTTTCAGTTGACTTTACTCACCACTCATTTGGTTCTCTGTATATTTGAGCCGTGAGTGCCAAATCCTTTCCAGCCACTGCAAGAAGAAGCTGATGCAGAAGCCCAAGAGCAGTCCAACTACCACGTTCATCTCCTGCCAGGTCATGATGTCACTTAAAACCTTGTTTTCTCTGGAATCCACCATGGACTGGGCCCCATTATATGGAACAACATGATATACTTGATGACTGCAACAGACAGAGCAGTGGCCAGTGGTGGAATATTAGCACAGTAAAAACAAAAGAAAAGATAAAGACATAGACCAAAATCTAATATATGTGCAACCTCTTGTACATACCAGTATATTTGTAGTTTTAATAGAAACATCAGATACATTTGACAGAGTTTTATGACCCCTAGAAAAATATATTTGTTGGTGATCTATAATAACATGTAATCTTTCATCTAAGGATAACTCACAGGAAATTGATTAGCAGAGTTGGTAAGACACCCTGATCAGTGTGGTCAATTAAATTATGAAAGGACTGCCTAAACAATTATGCCACAATAATTGAATATTGGCCTTTCAGGTGATATGGATATAGATTCCATATATATATATATATACACATATATATATATACACATATATACATGTGTATATATATATACACATATATATATATACACATATATACATGTGTATATATATATATATATATATACATATATATATATACATATATATACACATATATACATGTGTATATATATATATACATATATATATACATACATATATATATACATATATATACACACATATATACATGTGTATATATATAAATATATATATAAATATATATATATATATATATATATATATATATATATATACATATATATATATATATCTATTCCACAGTCTTACAAATATTAGGAATACAAAAATCGAAAAACTGGGAGTGGCTAATATCATTCCTGATATATTAGTGCATGTTTCCAGCATATTGCCACAATAAGAACAACTCCATCACAGTGTCTGTAACAGGACAGAAACTCTACTGACCCCTGTGGTTTGACGGGTCATTAAAGCACACATCTATTTGTCACTCAGAGTTACTGCAAATACCGAAGATTCATGATGAGAAGTCATAAATGCAGCGTGAGTTCAGGCGTGTTGAGCCTGGAGGTGTGGAGCTCACCGTCTACTTGGATTAACAGCAGCCATCAAAGAAAGTTGAGGAATATGAGCGTCGAGTTAGTCTCACTCCCCACCACACCACACCACACCACACCACACCACACACGACAACACACCACAACACACACACCAGCGGATCTCACCTCCCGCAGGTGCAGCCGCAGACTCCGTCCTCGCCTCGCACGAGCGGTAAGATGAAGTTGTGAAAGCGGTCAAAAAGCGCGTCCATGGCCGCCAGAAGACACAAGTGAGCCGAGACAGCGGCACACGGCACGACGCGGGGAGAGGACTCGTTCAGCTTCTCGTAGAGGTCGCTCAGCAGGGCTCCGGGCGGCTGTCACCGCCACTGGGGAGTTGCTGATGGATGGGCCGGTGTCAGGTAAACTACACATCATTGCGTTTCTTTCTTGTCGGAACGAGAACGTTATTACAATTAATTCAATGTATTTGTATTAACGATCACTAATCGAGTTGTTCAAGATAGTTTGTTTCGGTAATAAACACAGCCCCGTTGTATCCGACCTAAGATAAACCATTTGTAGTCACTTTTACAGGAACGTTAAATATGCAAGTTAGCTGTAACATTGTTTTTAGCGTTGCTGTTATTTTATGCATGTTGATATAAAATAACCGGATTTTCCAGAGGTCTATAACAGCTAATTCAAACATGAACAATAACCAGGTTAAATATGCTCTATAAGCTATTACAGTTGTCTTGAGTGATGATGTAACTAAAGAATAATAGTTTTGCCTAATAATGCTAATTTTACATTCGACATGAAAGCACAATTAACTGATGCCATAAATATCACAATGCAAATAAAGAGTCGTGAGATGTTTCTTTCTTTAGAGGATTCATATGTACATACAGAAAAAATCAGGCACTCTGAGCTGAGCTCGCAGTTTGCAAATAATTACAATGCTTGAATTCTTTAACATTTACAAAAGGAAAAAAATACTATGCCCTGAAAAACAGCATATTCGATTTTTAAATATGAATCAACATTATATTGGAAACACCATAGAGCCTCAGTGAGGTCTAGGTTTGGTTACTTATCATTAGCCCACCCACTTTAACTTAATCCAAACTAATCTACAACACATGGTTGCACAAAAACAGGCATTCAGTTCAATTCATTCTCCTGCCGACCCCAAGAAACACATTTACACTGTCCGAGTCAGGAATAAAAAACCGACATGTATGCATAAATGAATAACAATTATATATCTGGAGAAAACTAAACTCAGCATTAATATGCTGTACAGAACAAAAACAGAGGGACTAGTAAAGCAGTTGTTGAATCAGGGGTGGGAGTGTTATGGTTCTCCCTGAGGAGACATGGTTGAGTGATTTTACTGAACTGAGATGGCGGGAGGACCTTGGCCTGACCTTGATCCAGAGAAATAAAAGGCAGAGAGAGCAGCGAGTCCGTCCTCTGCATAGAGGAAAAACTCATCACCACTGTGTCCAAAGACAGCCATTTGTTAAGTCCTGACCCAAAGCTGTGTGTGAGAGTGGCTGTGTAGGCACACAATGTGTATGTACTGTTCTGTGATGACTGGAGTAAGAAATGTGTGTGTGTGTCTCCATATATGTTTGATTGCTTGTAATCCAAGACTGTTTATTGCAAATTTCTATAGTGTATCAGTAGAAACAGACGGTGTGAAGAAAAGGCCTGTTGCTTTTCTCCTCAAACTCCTGTATGAGCTCATCCATTTCATCCTCCATGTCCTCGGTGTGCTGGATCTGCAGGAGGGGCGGAGGAACACGTCAAACACAGCCTGAGGACGTTGACTGCATGTTTTAATCTATAGCACCCTTTTGTAGCATTGGCAGCATTTTCACTGTGTGGCCACTTACCCATTTAGTAAATATACTAGATGGCAGATTATCTCTTAAATACATTTTATTCATATTACTTTTGCATATTGATTGGAATGCATAATTTTTCATTATTTAACCACAATTAAATAAATGACTTTGGAAATGTGTGTTGTACTCTGCCCTCAGTGTGTTCAACAGCATTTAACACTCACACATTGACACAGCTCACAGATGAGGAAGGCGCCCAGCGTGGCTTCCTCGTGGTTATCCTGAATGTCTACATTAATCACGTGCACAGACTGGAGAGTCTCCTGCTCTCTTGAATTCAGATCTGGGGAGCAACAGATGAAGAGAATTTGTGGGTCACACAATCACATGGGTTGGGATTACAAACATGCTCTGCATACAAATAATTGAGGGGCAATAATGTGGTAATGTAGTAGTATTTAAATCAGTCCTTGCAACAGGCTCTGAATTTGACTATATTCTTTCAGTGATTTTACATTTCTTATAAGAAGCCTCACCCTCCAGCACTTGGTCATAGACTCTCTCTTCGCAGGTGATGACCAGGTCAAACTTGTCCTTGCAGCTTTGAAAGCGCTCCGGCTTTGATTTGATGCGCTTATTGCGGTCCAGCATGTGCAGGATGCCATTCTGTGTGTATCTGAAGAGTTAGGAGGTCAAGGAACAAAGCAGGAGCGGGAGAAACACTACCAAGGTCATACAACACATCGACGCATGACACTATCGGAGAAAGGATTTCAATGAATAGAACAATGAAAAATCCCAAAACCTAGTAAGATGTCTGAAAGTGAATTAGTAAGATAGTAACTTGTCTGATTGAGACTGCATATTTTGTTTGCATTGTGGGGCACACACTTGAATGGTATCGCGCGTTTGAATTAGATGAACTGCAGCATCCTCTAGTGGTGTCTGGGAAAACTGCCAATTATGGCATTTCAGGGCGATGCCAATCAAATGTTCAACTTCTGTTATGAAGAAGCCATTCCGATACTGTCCAGCAGGCATTTGTTGTCCTTAACACAGATTTTATAGTCCGTCCAATACGCCTTCATGTTTCTAAAATGTATCCCAAATGAGTCTATGTTCCTCCGGCACTACATGGCCACACAGCAAGACATTGCCAACTATATAAATAAATAAATAAATAAAAAGACCAACCACCATGGTGAATTGTCGACAATAGTGGACTATATTTTTAAGAAATCCATGCAAAATTGCAAGAATACAACAAATAATTGCAATAACGGTTGCATCAAGGCAGCATGTACATCTTCTATTAATAATACATTCGGATTTACAGGGCAGCAAGTTTATAACTCAGTTAAGACAACGTACCGTGGGTTGGCAAGTTACACCTGCAATACAGTAATAGAAGTAAATACAACTTTGGTTAAACACATCTCTCCTCCCTTTAAGCCTTGATTTCCACAAAAGGCCCATTTAACCAGAATAACTGAAGATGACCTTGTTAGACGTGCTTGAATCCAAAGTCTAGTCATACAATTAGAACAGTCTTAAATTAAACAAAGCAACTATCTGATGAATAATTTGTTTAGATATTCGAGGCCTAAACGAGAAGGGCAGGTTTAACATTAAACTGCTAACTCATAATAGCAACATGGTTTATCTGAACCTTTTCAACCCAAAAACCTATAAAGTACCTATTGACAGGAACAATGAGACAATTTACGCATGTGGGAAAAAAAAAAAAACAAGCGCTGGAAATCACTCACTATTACAATGTTTATGTCTCAAGCTCCAACAAATTACAGGCTTCTTGATGTTTGTGTTGACAAACTTTGGTTAATGCAGTGTTTCAGTCCGTGTTGTCTACTTGTCACCACTGTTTTTCTTTGCCAATAGAGTTCTCCTGTGGTTAGATTTCTGTAAACGTTCACCCTTCAGTTTTACAGTTAATTACTGATTCAGCTAAACATTTACAGCAATTAATAAAGACAAGTGAGCCAGTAATTATTCTGTCTAACGATCTGGTGTTACTCAAACTGTAAAAATATAAATTGTAACAATGGGAAAAGATTCACATTGAAAACAAGGAAAGTGCGGGGAAGAGCAGTGGTAACATGAAAACTCCTGTAAATAGACATACAACAATATAAACTAGATTCAAAAGTGAGTATTGATTTGAATTTTTTAAAAAAACATATGATCTTCACCAAATGTCACTTGTTGTATTGCACTATGCACCCTTGTATATCATGGGTTTAATAAAGCATACATCCATAACACATTTTAGAATCCCTGCATGTGATTTACTCATCGTTGCAGTCCCGTCTGCCGAGCCGTTCAAACGCCATCCCTAATAACTAAACCCGACACACGTACCGGTACATGGGACACGTCTACTTATCTGGTTTCCAGAATACAGTATAAACGTGCGTATGTGGAAATGTGAGTGAGAAGGGGATACAGTTCCTTGTCCTTGCGGACCAAGTCGTTGTACATCTGTACATATGTAGTTTTGAAGTCATACACATTTGGTTTATCCGGGGCAGGACCGGGTAGCTTCACATGAGACCCTGTCCCAAATGAACGCACATCAAATCCACGTTTGCTGCAAAGATGAAAAAGGACAAGACAGGAAATTACCACATCTGGAGTAAACATTGGACACAAGAAAACACAATCCTCGGCATCTTTCAAAGTATACTTAAGTGCACTTAAGTATGAAGTCATATTTTCAAATTGCTTCATCAAACACCAGATATAAATTAAATGTATAACATTGTCCCGTTTTATGTCACAGGCTGAAAGTGCATAGAGCCATTTCACTTGGTCTCCCAGACATAAGACTCACTTTACATTTGCTCTAAAAGATTCTTACGCAAGGATTTTTTGTTTTTTTAACTTTAGTTCCCCTCATGCGTCACAGTGTCGCCAATAGGCTATCTTGCCCTGTACGTCTCCCCCAAGTGCACTGTTTCCCAATAAGAACACAACTCCCATTAGGGAATGAGATCAAGTGTGAACTGTCTGACGGTCCCAAAGCAGCACACACCGTCGGCTGAAAACCCAAAGCCTACGCAGCCTTTCTAAATGGTGTGTGAATAAGAGAACTGGTTCCGCGCTGGTGAAGCAGCCGATGTTGCACAAGCTGCAGTTGCTCCCTTCCGGAATATTCCCTACAGGGGGCACTGTAGTCAACATGTGGGAGAAAAAATAAAAACTTGGGCCGGTATATTGAAAGCTTTCAATCTGTATTAAAATTAAATCTGTGTGAATATTTAATTCAGGCGACCGCGAAACTGAAACCTAGTCCCTAGTCCTAAACCAGCGCTGAAAGTACGCAGCAGCCCCGGTGTGACGCTCGGAAGGAGCGGGTCCATTGTTAACGGCGGCTGAGGCCCAACGGACCGTCTGTCATCGTGTCCGCGTCACTCGTGACCAGCTCACAAACGACTCAATACCGCACAGATTGGCTTCACTTCGTGGTGGTTTTCCTTTTGTTCTCCTCCCGGCGGCTCGTCTTTACCTGAGGATACTGTGCGCTTCCATACTGCGGTTCTGGTTGCTCGAGCACACAACCGCTACACGCAGCGGGTGGCTCGGCATTGCGACTCTCCGGCTGACTACTAACCGATACAAGATGTCAGAAACTATACTGGTGTAGTTGGTTCGATCCCTGTCAGAAAAAAACAAGACAACCCCCTTTTTGATACACTAAGTAAGAAAACGCTTCGAGTACAAATACTGTGCGATATGCTCGTCTTCTTTTGATGCAGGAAGTTAAAATGGCGGAGTCCCGTTGGTGTACACGGCTTTATGGAGTGATGTCATTTGAAGGCGTGGTTTCCTACTTGTAACGCGGAAGCATGTAGCGACGTGGGCGTGACGTCAATACATATTGTGAATAATATTAGTCTCGTTCGTTAGAGCTGCGCCTCGCCTGGAATCCAGACGAGATATATATACGTAAATACACATATATATAGTTATATATCTATATATAGTTATATGTATATAACTATATATATAACTATATATATATTTAAAAATTCCTGTTGCACAGAGCAATACCTCTTTTAACCTCCAGGCATGTGTAACCTCTGTGAGATGTCTCATGGCCAAATGAATCTCATGGAGCTGGGCAGGCTTGTGCTAACAGCAGTTTATTCCACATCTGCATTCATGACAAAGGACAACATAGTACGGTCATCTTGTGTGGGCAACAGCACATGCTCTGTCTATTCGTGAATCCTGCGTTGCTCTGAGGATTAACTATTTTTAATACACTAGTACAGTGGTACAATGAAACAGTGATCGTATAGTGGATTTAAATACATGTGAATAAAATAAATGAAATGGAACAGAAACAGTCTCTTTCTTAAATGTATGAGGGAAAATACAAAATAAATATATAATCCAAAATATATTTGCACAGAGTTCTCACACTGGACTGTGACCTTTGTTTAACATATTATTCATTGTACAATTGTGTAAAAGAGTAAACATGTATACTATAGAAAATACTCCATCTGCATGTTTAAAACATTAACACACTCAATAGAACAACATACTGTAACATATAGGGTCAGATCAGTCTCAATAATTGCAAATGCACACAGAGAGACTTACAATTCCTTGGATGTTCTACAACACGTGGTGTTTGCTGTCAGATCTAAGAGCCAATCAGCTCTCTGATGTGGCAACGGACGCCTCTCTCTCGTGAGAGTATCGTTGACCACGTGTGCATGATGTCAGAGCAAGTCGGGATCAAGTCCGACACAAATCTAACCCGCATGCATTGCGCGCCGATCGCCGGCGATCGATTCTGCGCAGAACTAGCTCATCTTGAAAGAGCCTATTATTTTCCTCGAAAGGCCGAAACAAAAGAATGACAAATATAAAAATACAACATCAGACTACTTTATCCCACAATAATTTCTGTACATTATTATAACCTCCTAATTAATATACAAGCTAATATATATACGTGTTTAAAGTGTTGTGGACATAGTGCTACATTTGATTATATATTTTTTCCTTTCATTTGTGCTTAATATCAAAATGTTTTGTCTTTATGTCTTCGTGTATCCAGTAGTATTAGTAGAAAAAGTGAAAAGACAACTGCATGATTTCACTATTTCGAATTATAAAATCTATCCCCATGATTTTGATATGGCTGTATAGATTCCCCAGCACTCATTCCGTACAGTGTATATAATAGCGGTATTTTTTGTTTGTTTGCTTAACTATGTAATATTGTGCTTTGGTGTGTAGATTCTCCCCACTGGACTTATTCATTGTTCAATCTTATGATGTTATGATGCATACCTTGAGATTACATCAGTACAACCATCCAGAAACACATAGACATCAGATCAAGCCCCAGTGACTGACCTGCATCAGACAGCTTTCAGGAGTGTTTGTGTTTATATATTTTGTATTCCTGTCTGTTGTTGATCCTTGAAAATATTACAAGAATGTAAGGACGAACACATGCACACACAAGGAGAAAAACAAGGACAGCTGTAAAGTATTACAAATGCTCTCATAGTACTTTATTCACTGACAGCAGGACATGAAGGCATTCTAACTCAAGATGTTGAGTACAGTGGAGATTGTACACCAGATTGTATTGCCCTTCACAAAATAGTACACATACCGTAGTAGGCGGACTTAAAAGCACAACTAGATGATGGGATGGTTTAGTCAAATGGAGAAAATAAATTTCAGTAAAGTTTTATTTTCCTGTATCACAGTAAAGACAGCACACGTCTGGACACTTTCACAGGCTGCACATTTAGAAAAAACTGCTGTTTCTGATGCACTAAAGGCCATTTGATCATTTCATTGATTGTATTGCTGTATAAATGCTGCCAGCATACAGACTGAAAGACTCAATCACAGACGACTTTGAACAAAAACATAACACAGTAATACTGTATGATAGTTAATGCAAGTTATCAGTACTTTTGGTTCAGAGCATCCTCTCAGAGGTGGACAAGGCATGTTATTTGCAGAGCCATGGTTTGTGCTTCAATTCAGTCATAACAGGATGTGTATATCAGTATGTGGCTGATTGCAAAGTAAATATAAATCACAGTGAGTGACTATGAATGGTCATCACAGATGTAAAATGTACGCTGTTTTATTTACGAGTGACGTCAACATCAGTGACATGAGTGAGTGTGGTAGTATGTGTGCTGTGTGGTGGGGCTCATGATGTTTTCTGTGATGTATGCCACCAGCAAGCAGATGATGACCAGCATCACACAAATAGCTCCCCCAACCGTTGTCATGGCAATCACAATGTCCTGCATCCCAGACGGCGGCAGGGTAAACTCAACACAGTCCCGCTGGTCTGCTTTCTGAGCTGCATCGGACCCGATCAGGGAGCGAAGGCAGATGCGGTAGGGGATGTTCTCATGCAGCTCAGTCAGAAGGAAGTCCCTGCAGCCGGATCCAAGATGGACACCAGCGCACTCAAACTGAGTGTAGCTTCCATTCCACCAGCAGCTCAACTCAAAGCCTCCCCTCCTGAGGCGTCGGCCACTGAAAACATTGTTTGATTGTAGAGTTTCCTCTCTTGTTAAATTGGTCCCTGGATCCCCACTGCTCTTCTGACCAGCTGCAGTCTCTTTCGTCTCTATGTCTCGGCTGGTAGTTGAGGATTCTCCCTTGCAGGTCCACTGTAACAGTACGCTGCCATTGATGAGAACATTTGCCACCAGATTCCCTAAAGACACCACAGTCCTGCAGTCTCCCTTATGACACTTGTACCCAAACAGTTTGTGTCGAAAACACAGATGCCCCCCGATGCCTCCCTCAATCACTCGGTAGGCACACAGTGGTGACTCCCCTTCCTCCGGCCTCCAGGTTGGTGTCCTGCCAGATCTTTCAGATATCACAGTAGTAATATCACTAGTGTTGAAAGCGAAGCTGTTCACTTGACCTGTTACCTCTTTTAGCTTTGCTGATGGCCTACTTTTGTAGCGGTGATTGCCATAGTTGGAACTAATGTTAGTCTGTTTTAGCCAGTTTTGGGTCACCAAATGATTCTTGCCTTTAGCCTCTGATGGGGAGGTTGTTGTGGTTGATGATGCAGAGCTGCTGCGATGAAATCTTAGGGACCCAGCTGTCTGGTGTAATGTGCAGAGCAGTAGTGCCGATAAGGCGAGCAACGATAGTCGTTGTTGGCTTTTCATCTCACGTCGAATTATTTTCTCTCACAGTGGATCAGATGGGCGATGGTACAAGGCGGTTGGATGTCTGCCATAAGATGAGCTCTGCCTCAGTGCACTCGACGAAATCCATGAGAAACAGGGCAGCTCGTCCACGGCCGAGAGGAGCGGGGAGCATCTGCGACAGAAATAACATTCAGTCGTGCGACCGTCCAGCCAGTAAGAGATCCCAGTATGACCTTGGATCCGCCTGCAGGATGAAGTTACCGAAGCCTAAACGGCGATAATAGTCATCTCAGTGCATATTTCGACTCACAGGCGTTTATAGAAATCCCTTAGTGCTTTCGGTGGGACGAGAGGACCCGGCGGTCGTGCCATCAGAGCCGCTTCTTCCTGCTTGGCTTGACGTCAGGGCTTTGATGCCTGTTGTGCTCGAGTGCACGTCGAGGAGCGCGCGGCGCGGAGTGCTTTGGGAGCGTGGGTGCGTGCACAAAATACGTGTAGTCACCAACAGTCGGTTGTGAGTGCTCGGCCCACTCGGTGTTTCAGGAGTCTGTCAATAACGGAGACAACGCTGACGGATGAAGCCTGTAGGTCCTTCGCTCCCAGGCAGAGTGCATCAGATCAAATAGCCTCTACAAACGCAACGCAACCCACACCATAACACATAAGCTTTACAAATTATGAAAGCAATGTTAGTATTCTATAATCATACATTTTACTCTTTTGTATCCATGGATCAACCAACAGAATCAGTGTTGTTTCAGATCCAAATTGAGCTCAACGGTAAACTTTTCTGATTGGAGTTGTGAAATGCTTTAATGTTCAACCATCATTTACTGATAAGGACTCCTTCTGATTGGATTTATGCTTTCTGTAAACTAGAGTTGCCTTTTTGTCTCTTGCTGTATGATTTGCCTTTGATGGTTGCATTTGATGCGTTTCTGCCCTTACTATTGGATGCATGGCATTCAATGATGCCAATCTGTTCTTGTAAATCTTCATAGTATATCCAAAATATGAACCGAAAAGTATTAGTTTTTTTGCAGGAAGTGGACAAGATAGAGGTATAGATTTATCTTCATCCTCCAATATTCACAACAGATTTCAATTGCAAGACAGAAAGTGGTTATTGCCGCAAATGTGTTGTTCATAAGAGGGAGTGGGGATAGTCATCTGTGTTGTACTGTAATAGGAGATCTTCAGGTTATTTCGTCCACCCCTCAGCTGTTGATAACAGAAAGCAAATTCACACTAAAGCCTCAAAAGTTAGCACTAAATTATACCAGACCTCTATGACAGCTTCAACATAAATTATAATACTCACAAAGGCATAGAGTGTATTAGACTTCAGGATAGTACTGGTGTTGATATCCTTTTTTCCTAACCATTTAAATGCAGCGTTCTTACATGCAGTGCATCTTGAGGCAAAAAAGCCAAACTATATATGTAATCACTGTTGAATGAGGTTATAGCCTAATGCTCTCTGTATAAAATCAACATGAACAAAGAGCACCTTTAATGATCAGTAGGAAATAAAAAACACGTTCAATTTCAAGCACAATGGAAAAAAAGTAGGATCAAGATGTATTGTTTTTCATAATACATTTAATTAAGCAGTGCTTGTGTGAGATTATTCAAAGCAATAATTGCCTCATGCCAAGAGAGAAACCTGACAACTCAGTAAACAATTAGTACCAAGGGAGAGCATGACTAGCTGATTAACAGGAGAAAATGCTTTGTCAGTGGGACTGACTTGGCTCTACCTGTCCCTTAGAAGTCGTACAGGGTAATTGGTTAAATCTGCGTAATCTGCAGTTAATGGTATAATGGTCTGATACAAGCTATGTTTATATTTAGCTAAACTATGTAACATTGAAAACATGAAAAATAAATGAGCAGATTGACCTGTTCATGAGCAGATCATGTGTTTCCATAGAAGTTTTAATTGGACCAGGCTGTAATGAACACAACAAATAACAGCAATCCACAACTGTTGATGTGATCATTTAGGTCAAGAGACAGCGTTGCATTTGCAGTTGGTTGGTGATGCGGAAAGGAACCGTGGAAAATGCTTGCCTCTGCGCGTACACTCAAAGCATCAACATATGAGTTTGAATTGACTTTGAGCCTGGTCAGCAAAGGGAAAAACCATCTGCGTGACAAATCTATTTGTTTGTCTGTGTGTGCATGTATAAAACCACCTGACGACCATCAGCAGCAGTAGCGGTTCACGTGAAGCCTTGATGTTTCACTCTGAATCGCATACACATGCTTGGCACGAAGAAAAAGCAAGCTATGTCCCCATGCAGAGGGTGATGACATGTCAGAGGTCCTCACTGTAGACGCAATTTTGTTTGGGCTCTTGGTCTTTTCTGGCATCCTGGGAAACATCTTGGTCATCCATGTGGTGAGATAATTTCGAGACTTCTATCTGTTGATTGAGCTGAATGTCTTGGTGGGATTTTTCTCAGTCTGTCTTGCTTATACTCTCAGGTGTTTCAGTCAGCCGCTGAGAGTCCATCTCGGAGACTCCCTCCCTCTGACACTATTTTGGTGCACCTGTCACTGGCCAACCTGTTGACCTCACTTTTCCGCACAGTGCCCATCTTTGTGTCCGACCTGGGCTTGGATGTGTCTCTGTCTCCGGGCTGGTGCCGAATCTTCATGCTGCTGTGGGTGTGGTGGCGATCTGTGGGCTGTTGGGTGACCCTAGCACTGAGCCTCTTCCACTGCACCACCTTGAGGCGACATCACATGGGCTCTGGACTTCTCGCGCAGCAGAGGGAGAGACGGCGTGTTTGGATTGCTCTGGGGTTGGTGTGGGGGGGAAACCTGGTCTTCTCAATTCCAGCTCTTATATATAGCACTCATGTTCATGGCAACTTCACTGTGGAGCTGATGGTGATCAGCTGCACCACCAGGCCCCTCCTGGGCTGTGTCTGGGAGTTCCCCTCCACCCAACAGGGCTCAGCCTTTGCCTCCTCCTCGCTAGCACTTAATGAGGTGTTGCCACTGGTGCTGATGGTTTTCACTAACCTGGCTACACTTCATGCTTTGGCTAAACACATCCGAGCTGTTACCTCAGCAGTAGAGTCAGGAGAAAGCCACACGGAGCTGGACAAACACGTGTCCACTGAACGCAAAGCAGCTCATGTAATCATGTCGCTGGTGTCGCTGTTTGTGGTCTGCTGGGTGCTACAGGTCGCTGCGGTGACGTACTTCAACCATGATGGGGGGCACCACGCTGAAGGGCTGCTGACGGTGGCCCACTTCTCTGCCTCGCTGTTTGTAGGATTCAGTCCCATGGTGGTCGCCCTGGGACACGGTAAGCTGAGGAAGAGAATCATGAGTATGATCCTGATATGGTCTAAAGTTACTAAATGCCACAAGGAGGACACTGTAGATGGGGTTAAATCCCCAAAGACTAAAAGAAAGAGGGGAAAACAAACTGTTTTTATTGTTCACAAAGAGAGTACGGCCATACAAGTGAAGAAGAAAGTTCAAGCAGACAAGTGATGGAAGCAAAGTGTGACTGCATTGATTAAGTACTGACAAAAAAATTAAAATGTCTATCAAAAATATGCACGGATGTATCATCATTTTAATTAGAGGTACCATACTGCATGTTTCCTCTGGACAGCACTGTATTATTTGAGCTCTAGATATGTCAAGCCTTTTAATGCAAGTCAAAGTGAGATACGGCATGTTGGCTAAGTCAGAAATCATTATTGTGTTGTCAATCAGGTGATTTGGGTTCTTTTACTGTTGAAACTATTTTATCCAATCAAATCTATTATTCATTTTTTTTAGTTTCTTTTTAGCTGAGATCGAATGATTCTTTGAGCTTCAGACAATATCAGGTATAATGTCTCAATAGGTTTTACAGTAGAATACAAACTTTTCAATGGTTCAAACCCAGTTCGATCTACGCCAAAGAACAACTAAAAAACAAAAAAACAAAAGAGAACTTGGAAGAGCTAAGAGTTGCCATGAGTATTTTTACTGAGTTTTTTTGCACCATGGTGATTATCACATGGCAGCTATTTGTCTGTTTACACCCGTCCAAGTCGAAAAAGCTACTTACGGTAATTGAGCAATAGAAAAATGTAATAGTATAGAAATAGTAATAGTAGACGGGTAACAGAGTATGTGTAGGAAGTAGGTTGTGGTAGATTAGTTTATTTCTTACACTTAGTTTACTTATTATTTGCTGTTTTTGAATTATTATTTTCAGTTTTCAGTCACAGTTTTGTTTGGTAAATATATGCATATCCTACAGTAGACTACAAGCATGTGTGCTGGAGTCTGGGGCAAATAGCATTGTTGGCTTTTGATTTTGCTTTCAAATGACATCCATTCTACACTCAACAGCTACAGCAAAATGTTTGACCCAAATATTGGTACTGCAAGTCACTTGCTCACGTATTGCAGTATCCACTCGTATATTGATTTCAGTTTGACTATTCCGTCCAAACACAGCCACACACTCATTTAGGGATGTTTACAGAGAGAAACATAATATATTCATATCTATAACCACAATCCTCCTTTAAATGTTTTTTTTTTAGTCTTGGAAATAATAGTGAATGATTAGCAGTATTGTGTGGTCTGTCAGTGAGAGAGTGTAGATTTGATGAAAGAACGCAGCCGCCGGTGACCAACTGCCAGAACAGCAGGTGACATCGCAATGAAGATGATGTTGGCAAAACGAGCAATGACCAGAAGGAACTCCGCAGAGGGGCCCCTGTTGTAGTTGAAATAGTTGACAGAGATAATGCTGGTTCCCCATGATGCTATAAAGAGCATTATGAGAGTGAGAATCACCTGGAGAAACACACAATACAATGAATTAGGGAAGTCAAACTAGTGAAATATGTTCATTTTGACTCCAATAAAAATGTAAAACAATTGATATTGTCTGACTCTGTCAGATAAATTAATTCTCAAGTCTGCTTTAGATGAAACATTTTAATTATCTATTCACTACTCATTTTGTTGATGAACATCGCTTCAGTGAGCTCTTAACAACCAAAAAGCCACCCTTGACCTTCCTCACCTTGGCCGCTCGTCTCTCAGCAGGCACCCGTTTCATGACAGGTGCATCTTGCGCTGAACTCTGCACCCTGCTGTGGGTGTAGAGTGTGTAAAGGGAGCCCAAGTTGGTAAAGGCCATTAGGATTATGGGAATAGTTTCATGGATCACCATCGACGTGGTTGCATAGGCCAGACCACTGTAGCTGGAGGGGAAGTTCCACACACAACCCAGCAGGGGGCGCGTTGTGCTGCTCACCAGCATCAGGGTCTGAGAGAGGAGGAGGAGGAGTGGAGGAGGAAGAGGGTGGAACAAACATGTAGTTAGCAATCTATGGAGAGGAATTCTCTCCATATCAAAAGGGAAATCTACTTCTGACACTGATACAACTGTATTGCTAATATACACTATTTTAGTACTTTGTTCAGTGAAACAAAACGTTTTCGATATTAAGTTTTAGGGATTTTACAAAACATTTCCCCAAACTTTAAAGGTGTTTTAAACAGTGTTTTTAAAAAAAGTTTTAACTCACCATTTTCTGAAAGCATAATATACAGGCAGCTGTCTAATTGAATAGTTCTGCGCTATTTCTCAACTTTACATGATCGTTTGATAATGCAGCTTATTTTTAAAGTCAGCATTAAATGACCTTGTATCACAAATGTAATTTCATTATGATAACATAACTTTAACAAAAACTAAAATGAATGGAAACCAGCCTTGAATAGAAACAAATTAAAAAAAGTAGCATGGTGCATAAAATGGCTAGCTGTGATGTGAACTGTACATGAAAAGTAGAAAATAGGCTGAAAGGCTTTAACTTCAGCTAATGCAGCCTCTGTTGCAGCAGGCTCTCACCTCTGTGCTGTTCATGTCCCCATTAGTGGAAAAGATATGAGCAGGAATGGAGTAAACAAAGTTGAGAAGCCAGATGAGGGCCAGACTCAGCAGTAGGGTCTTAGGAAGGCTGCGGGACCCGTTATGGTTCCCCATAGTAGGACCCACACGCCTCAATGTCTGGAGGTGGAACGCACTGAGGAAGAGCGTTGACCACACATTGACCGATCGCAGCCACACCCAGACACCCATGAGGATCTGACACCACTCTTTGGAAGAGTACAGCTGTAAAAGAAAGAGACCGTTGCATATGAACTTAATAATATCCTGTACTCAAACATATCTCCTGGAGATACAAAGAGGTGTCCTTTACCAACCGTACTTAATTAATCTTGTGTCTAATAAACCTTTTAGTTGCTGTAGGTTTGTTTCAGCAGACAAATAAGACCTTCGACAAAACCTTGTCAAAAAACACTTTTGAACTAACAAAAGGGTCCCCCTTCTGTGTGTTGGCAAGCTTAACAACATTAATCTTAAAAACCACATACCTCAAGTCCGATGTCGGAGATGACAAGCGGTATGTTCCTCATCACAGACACCAGCAGGTTAGACAGTGCCATGTTAATGATGATGATGTCCGAGTTCCGACCCCCGACATGGTCCGTTACTACACTCTTGCCAATCACCCCAACAACGATGGAATTACCCAGGATGCCCAGAATCACCAGGAGGACGTAAAAAGCAGTTTGCACAGGGGACACAGAGACACGAAGTCCCATTCCCACAAGCACAGTCTCTCCATCCGCCTCCATGGGTTTGCTCAATTCAGCCGCTTTCTCAACAACCATGTCTTAGAGTTTTAACAGCTAAAGTCTTTAAGCATGTTTCATCTCCGTTTTAATGTGCATCAGAGTTTCCATCCTTCAGCATGCTGCCAACATGTTATGCACCAGTATATTAACCCTGCTGCTATTTTGTGCTCCTTGGTGTTTGCCGATGCAGTCAGATAACTTAAGGCACTCCTCTTGGAGCCAATGAAAGAAGGTGAACCTATTTGTGTAATCACAACAAAAATCTGGCATCAGAGGTGTTGCTGTGCTATACGGTCTGGTGAGACAATCCCTGTTAGGCTGTCAGAAAGCCAAAAAGCAACACAATGTTTTATTCCTTGGGGATCTTGAGGCGCGTGTTAATGAACCACAGGAGATTAATCAGCTTATCTGAATGAAATGTGCTTCCTTCGCAACTTGATTCGTTTCTCCATGTTCCTCAGGTAAGTGGAAGCCTTTCTGATTGTGTGCATGTACATTGGTGTTTGTGCATTTCTTCAGCAATTTGATAGCACAATGTAACTTATGTTTTACAGGTCAGAGATAATAAACACTAGTTTACCTTCCAATCAGTTCTCCAACAGTAAATCCCATCATGGTGTCCCTCCCCTTTTCATTTAGCATTCACAAACCACAATGGTCACTATTTCAAGTTATCACTAATGTAATAAGGATTAGACTCCTATTTGTCACATGAACTAGCAAAACAAATCCAGCTCAATTTCCACTAAGACTTGATGTGCTCCTGTCAAATTATCCAGCCAAAGGTATGATTCTCTCTTGCAATGCGACAGGTTCTGCGTTCATATCCTGTACAATCACCCATTTGTCACAAACTGGTTCAGCAATTGTGACAAGTAACAAGTTCACGCAAGAGATTTTTTAAACAAACATAAAATATTTAAACTAAAATAAACAATTGGGTGTGGAGATCAGTACCATCAACCATTAGGGGTTTGTGTGCGCTCAAGTGAAGTTAAAAAATATAGTGGAACATAACCTCTATTTTTGGTAAAAAAGTAATTTATGTCACATAAGAAGAAGACATGAAGCTCACCCTTTATTCAGTCAGCAAACTCTAATTGCAGCCATGAGCCACTAGATGGCCTCATACACAACCAAATACTAAAGAGGACAACACATTTTAATACAGAATTCTTTATTCGCTTCCAAAAAATATTAACATTTTACCAGAAAAACCTGGGCACCACTTTAGGAGCATATCAAATTAAAAAAACAATGAGTAGAAAAATATATTCACTGTACATATTTGCTCTCAGCACGAAACACTTATGAGCACATTACAGAAAGTAGAGACAGGATGCAGATACAGTATGGAATGTACTCTGATCTGAAGAGCTGATACCATGAAATACTATTATCATCTTCATGCTTTCCAAGAACCATATCCTCTCTACGTTTTATCGGCTGAGGTCACAGTTCATCAGGGCATTTGCATCTTTAAATGCATAGCATTAGCTCTACAATTCACAATGTTTTGTAATTTACATGTACCTCAAATACTTACAAATAATATGCTATTTTCTCATGCTTATCTTGTCTTTTTTATGGTTGTGAGTAAAAATGTATTCAATTATAGTCACCTCTCTTGTCAAAGGCTCAGAAATATATATATGTATATATATATATATATATATATATATATATATATATATATATATATATATATATATATATATATTTCTGCTATTATAAGGGAAGATGTTAGGGGATTACAGTCATTTTGATTTGACATCAGTACAGCTGGGAAGGAAAATACAGGACACCACTTTACATGTATTACATTATAAAGGTATGTGTAATGTCTGGCCACATGCTCCAACATTACAAGAGCAGCATCAAACCTCATCTCTTTATCGCCAGGAGCTGCTTCCAGGGGTGGAAAGCCACGCCAATGTTGACGCGTGATTTGCTTCTTTATATCACATCATTTCTTTGCCAACAAACTTTAGATTTTTTTGCTGGTTGGCATGGTGATAATCTTCTCTTGCTAAAGGTTTTAGCCATATTTGTGTTAACTATGCCTCTAACTGGGGGCTGTACCTCAACATGATTGACAAGACCTCGGGCGAGGCTATTGAATGAAGGCGGGGACACGGTTTGAGTTATGGGGCATGACACGTGCAGGGGAACTGGACCCTCCATGTTGGAGGGTTACAGCAGACGCAGATTAAAAAAGGTTTTGGCCTGACTGAACTCTTTGGGTACGCTCAAATGGATGGCGGCCAATATACAATGTAACATATTCAAATAGCAATCATTTGTATTAAAGATCTTTTCAATAATTGACCAATTGTAATTATCACCCACACAGTTGGCTACTTTCTCAGAGGAACGAATTATCCTCATGTTTTATGATCATGTTGGGGCTAGTGAGCCTTTCGGCAAGTGCAGCTTCGATTATGCTGCGCATGTGTTGTACCTCATTGATATGATGATATATATGATGCAGTGTCATCTCCTCTTTTATGGCAACACTACTTCTTCTTCCCCTTATGTTGGACTGATGCTGGACGCTACACTGACTCACTATTGCCTCTCAAGGTATAAGTGGTATTACAAGACAGAACAGGCCAGGGCGAGCTGGTTACCATGTTAATTTAGTAGATATCTCTGCAATACAATACATAGACTACTTTGACATAACGTCAACACTAACCTTTTAACATTCTGTTGATAATATTAGTTCATTTTCTGAACGTTTCAAACTCAAATTGTGGCCAGATCTTACACATTGCCCACTCAAAAACTTGTAATACTTGCAAGAAGGAATGAACCGTTTCACATCATTTCAAGCAAATACATGTGTAGTTATGTAACAGTACATTGTAAGAGTAGGCTATAATCATAATGAGAAATAATAATTGCTCTGCAGCAGCTTAGTTCCTGTCAAATGTATGATAAAAATGAATAATTATGGAATAATTATTGTGAGAATGGAGAGCTGGGGTTATGTGATAAAGCTTTTTCTGTCACGATAATTCATTACAAGATGAACATTTTAACTATATAACAATAATAATGATGCTCATAATAATATTCTGTCCTGCACAAGTAATCTTGATCATTCCAGCAATCAAAATGCTCCTCCAGCTGCCTGATTGATGCAGACTATGGTCGTTAACCCCACTGGCTGGAATCTATCAGAGAGAAGGGATAGACAAATGGGAAATTACAATTCCTCTAATGAACGAAACCCGCTATGTGTGAACATTAATGCAGAAATAAAAAAAAAAAAGCAGATAGTAATATTCAGCTCAGCCAACCTGTGTGCCTCTCTGCAGTGCAGCACAACCCGTCTCCTCGACCCGAGCTGTAGACCGGGGACACACACACTCGACTGCTTGCTGCAAGGTGTGTGAGACGTGTTGAACGCGAGGTAGGAGGCAGGTAGACAGAGGACATGGAAGGCTTTATGCTGCGGGAGCTTTCTGTCTCCCAGCTCAGCCAGTAGCCTTTCAAACCTTCCTGATGGGCCTGCCACGCTACCTGAACCTCCTGACGCTCCACTATGGTCAACTGAAGGTCAGCCAGGGCTGGCAGAGATGCTGCCAAGACGAAAAACAAAGAGGAAAGCAAGGGTAAGATTTAAACAGACAAATGGGCTCTAAAGTTGAACTTTCAATAAAGAGAATTAAACAGAACACATGCAATGCTTTTAACCAAATAAAACTAAATCATCATGAAGGATCTTAAACTGAAAGACACAAACTCACATTTCTGCAAACAGACAATTCATGGCATACAAACCTCAAACGTACCCTCTTGAGTGCATGCCCTTACAGTCATAGCTCTTTCTTTTCCATTCACATGCAGAGCGCTGACCGTGACCAGATACTGAGTGCCCGGCTCCAGGCCGGTCAGTATGGTAGAGTTCTGCTGGCTGTGTAGTGTCATGGTGTGGACGTCTCCACTTGGAATAGCTCCATACTCCACTGTATATCTCTGGACTCGAGCCAGCTGCAGGGGACCCCAGCTCACACAGATCTGATGAGGGCCAGAGTCTGAGACGGAGACCACTGCCGGGCTTACAACATCTGAGGAGAGGTGAGGCAGAGGGAGGACAAGAGACACAGGTGAGATGGTGACTTGCAGCAGAACATTAAGGTTCATCATAATAGAGTCAGGTCTTAGCCTATGTGTGCCTCACACAGATTGCTGTGCAGCACCTGATAGACAAGTCAGATGTAGCGTGTGCTGATACAATATAGCAAATAACTTTAAATGTTAGATAGGTAGGTTTTATGGCATCAACCCTCTTTAACACAGACTCAGCCTGGATCTCCAGTTTTGTAATATATACTGTTTGTATCAGAAAAATGGAAATTGAAACATCTACAAGTCAATAACAAGTATGTTTTTGAAATGCATTACAGGATTATAAAAACACATGTATTTAATGGGGGAATTCTCTTTAAACCCTCTCACCAGGAAGTGTGGTGAAGTTAACAGAAAGTGTGTTAAACAGATTCTGGTTGGACTCTGGGTGGAGGGCAGCTGTGTAGGTGGTATCAGGCTGCAGGTTGGTCAGCTCTACCCAGTTAGAGTCACCTGGCAGAACACGTCTAGTTTCATTGTCCGTTTTCCACATGGAGTTGTACCAGAGCTCATAGTAACCACTGTCTGCGCTCAGGACAGGACGCCACTGCAGCGTAGCACTGTGGGAAGTCAAGTGAATCACATGCAGCCGTTCTGCACAAATAATTTCTATAGATAAGACAAGACAAAATGAAAGGAAAGAGAGGGGGGGGGGGGATTAGATAGGCAAAGTGAGATAAAATATAGAAACTGGATAATTCTGTAGTTAAAAATCCCTAAAATGGACTGTCTAGTCTCTTCCATGGAACTAGTGCTTCTATGTGCTAAACCTCATATTTCAAAAACACACATACACACACTCACACACACACATACACATACTGATAATGGCCTCCCTCAGGTCCTCTGTGATGATTTCTATGGTATCTATGTCCACAGAATAGAGGTGAGATTGTCGTGGAGGTGTCACTGCACGTTGTAACACCTGGTGGTTGCCATGTACTGTAGAAACAGCTAAAACAGAAACTCCCTGCGCCTTCAGCTCAGACATGGGCCTGTCCACGTCTCCAGGCTGCACACCATCAGTCAGCCACAACAGTATCTTTGGCACGTTCTCGCTTGTCTCTGTCAAAAGCCGCTGGGCCACCCTGAGCGCTGCCTCTGTGTTGGTGTCCCCCTGCAGCTGGCGGACACTCTGCAGAGCTTTCTGCAGACTTTCCTGATTGTTGTGGACATCCAGGCCGAACTCCAGGTTAGGGTTTGTGCCCACCTGCAGCAGCCCAACTCTTACGTGCCCACGGCCCAATGAGAAGGGGCGAAGCAGCTCGGCGGCGAAGAGCAACAGGCGAAAGAACTCGTAGTTTGATACACTTCCGGAAGAGTCCAGCAGAAGGAGAATATCCCCTTCACAGCAGTTTAACACTGTGCACAACAGAAGGAAAAACAGGAGGGTCATTTCAATATGTGGTCATTCTTGTGTTCAAACTTGCTATAAATTATGTTTTATGCCACTAGGGGGCAGTAAAGCCAAGCTGTTGAACACAAAATTGGCATATTATCACCTTTATGTTGATGTGGCGTACTTGTTGGCAAACAGTTACACAATATTTATAAACCAAGGAGACAGAGTGACAAAAGCATCCATTTGGAGTCATGTTTTTGTTCATCAGCTAGTCGCTAACTTTATCTGTATGGAGCTACATAGTGTAAAGTGTTTTGAGATTAGATTAGAATAATTTGATTTATTAAAAACATGTAATAGATAATAAGAAAACAAGAAGAAAAACAATTAACAGTAATTACATAAAGCAAATTCAAAATACACTAAATATTTAAAATAAACTAAAAAAATAAATTATATATATATATATATATGTATATATAAATATTCAATCTTCGAAAAGGAGTAGGCAGAAGTTAACAATAATGAACCTAATGTTTATCACATCACTAACAACGTTAACGAGCGTCACATTTTGAGAGAGACATGGCCCCTTCCTCATTTCTATACCTCATAAAAACAATTAATAATGTATACATAAATACATTTTCTCGAGTAGATTTTAGTTTGTACTTTGCTTCATTGTTTAAGATTTACCCCACAAATTGTAATACACATGCTCATAGTGGTACAAACACAATGTTTTTTTTAGATATATTTTCCTCTGTCTGTTTGTACCTTGCCAGGTAATACATTATTTCTAGCTTTGTACATTCATTTGTGCAGTATACAATTATACTAGATCCAGGATAGAATAGCATGTGACTTAAAAAACAGTGTGTTAGTCTGTTTGCAATATCCTACATTGTTTACTATCCCCATAGTGCTTTTTCGTAATATGCATAAAAGTGCAAAGTGCTTTTGAACGTGTTACAACAAACCTTTTTCGGGGCTATTAGTACAGCTGCTTACTGGGACTGAAAACAGTGTTGATGAGAGTGGTAAGAGTGAATCAAAACAGTAAAGTAGCGGGCTGGAAAACCAAAACAATGAGCTGAAAGAAACTAGATCTAAAGGCAGGTGATAATTCTCTGAGAGTTCCTGAGAAATCTTGAGAACAATCTGCTCAAATGTTATCAAAATATATGACAAACATTGCATTGAGAAAACTTTCAATACAGCTACAGCTAAGCAGAGGATTCGAGCACATAATAAAGATAATTGGGTCACTTAAGTGGATTTATCATATAAAACCAGAGTGAGTTTTCCATTAAATCAATGACAACCTCTCCCCCACCAAACAAGCAGTTCAGAGAATCTTCACTTTTCATCATATCTCAGAAGCCTTTGTACTCCATTTCAACATCCGTGTCTTAGTGGACTCATTTTCAATGGAAAAAAATAAGTCTAGCTGCAAGCACGATCCTGTACAATCAGATGTCCAATACATTTGGTGACTCACTCAACTGTTCCACCTGGATAGGTCTCCTAATAATACTGCACACTGCCTGTGACTTTTGACACATTTGGTCCCTGTAGTTCATGAGACACTGGCCTTATACCATCACCTATAAGAAACTAATACGCTGACATTCAGTCTTAGAATAATCTGGATTTAGGCTCATTTTAAAATATGTGTGCTGTATGAGAATGAATTCAACACAAATAGAGTTATTAATTGCCCCCTACATAATGTACACATCTGCTTTATTGGTTCTACCACATCGTTCAGACATTTCCATTTGCAGCTCCTCCGCAGAACACATTAATTATTTTATGGTAGTAGTGGTCCATAATCATGAAACTTTTATAGAGAGGCAGAAAATAAAGCAGCAGGAAAATAAACAGGCAGGGAGGAAATGAGGGAGAACAGCACAATCAGGCAAAGAGGTGCCAGCCAACATCTTAATAAAAAACAGGTAACTTACAATGAGAGCAAGAGAAGAGATGTACGTGGGAAAGAGGTGAAACAAAACATTTACAAAAATGTATATATATATATATATATATATATATATATATATATATATATATATATATATATATATATACATACATATGGCAAAGTGGAGAAGCTGAAAGGGGAAAATGGGACAGAGAATTAAAAAAAAACGAGACAGAAAGATGAGGAGAGATGGTTGGATAAGAGTTGTTGATGGAGAAAGGAATTGCTCCATCTTTGCATTCCTCAAAGGATAATTCATGTATTTGTGTGTGAGAGAGAGATTTGAGGATGTCATTTGTTGGTTTTAAGCTGTGCCAAGGCCATATGCCTCACTGCAGAGCTGCACAGATGAACGAAAAATATGTAAATGCCTCCTGTGAAGTTTACTGAGTGCAATA
Source organism: Cyclopterus lumpus (assembly GCF_009769545.1). Lineage (NCBI taxonomy): Eukaryota > Metazoa > Chordata > Actinopteri > Perciformes > Cyclopteridae > Cyclopterus > Cyclopterus lumpus. The sequence continues at coordinate 14,572,274 of NC_046970.1, read as the reverse complement.
TTGACATGCGTTGACATCAAACAGACAGATGGTAGAGGAATGGATCCAGTCTGTGTTGCATCAAAATCAATGCAGGCTATTTCTAAACACGTGGTGATCTAAAACAATTTATACATACACTGTATGTTGCTCTGCTTCCTTATAAACTGTTTTCCTGCAGAACTGTGAAATTTAATTTATAAAAAGAATTTGCACATTCCATGTGTGCTTTTTAAAGGGGTATCTCTTACTACTTTTAATTAGCTGTGTCCACCTGTTAGTACCTCACTTCGTCAAAGTCAACATTAAGAACAAAGCTCCTAGGTACACTATGGACTGCTCACCGAGAAGAATAACACATAAATAATGACCAGTTGTAATGAACACTGGTGTCTGAACTAAGTCTAGACATAGTTCAGCGATGCAATCGGCACCAGTTTTTATCTCTGATCACTACCCGTATTCTACCTTTAGACCTCTCACATCTGCTGACACGATTATTTGTCTTCTTGCTGAAAGTTAGATGAGGAGATTGATACCACTCTCATGCCTCTACGCTAAACATAAGCTAGAAGTTTATAGCATAGAGACTTGAAACAAGCCTGGTTCTGTCACACGGTAATAAAATATGTCTCTAAAAGCTCACTCATTAACATGTACTATCTTATTCCTTTAATTTGAATATCTGAACCAACAAACTGTTCAGTGTTTAAAGGGGCACACAAATGAAGTTGAGTTTACTCGTCATGGAGTACTACATGCTTGTAAAGTGTCTAATAAAAATAACGCTGATGACGTCACAGTGATGTCATCAGGGTTATCTCAGCTCGGGCTTACAAAGTTACAAAAGAAACCCTGAGTTACAAACTGGGTTCAAGGAGTTTTAAAGATGTCGGTGTTAACCAGGTACGCCAGTAACTTTGTAACTCTGTTGTAATGGGAAATGTAAGATTCAGAGTTTAAGTACTTTAGGAAGTAAAAGTTGGGAGATCTCAACCCCTGCGTAAAAAATGGTGACCCCTTTTTAAAATAATAGTGCAATAATAAATTTGCGGGAATAGCCCTTTAAGATGAACTCATAGAGTCACACTCAGATGATGTTTTAGGGCAGAACGGTGCTGGTGGACACCGTTCTTAGACACAACTGGTTGAAGTCCAATTTGGCTGTGATATTTTCAGTGGTATCATGAATTGGACATGATTACATTTTCCATTGCTTGTTTAAGTGAATACACATAATTAGTTCCATAGGAAGTCACAAAAAACACTTCAGTCCAGTTAAGCCAACTGGCATCTTTTCCAGTTTGAACCTATTAAAACATATCTGACATCACCTGCAGTGGTGGAATAAATATCCAAAATTAGTACTAGCAAATATTCTTCACAATCTAAGTGAAAGGACAGAACTTGAAAAGTACTTAGGAAAGAAAAATGCTCTCTGTGAGTGAGAGCAACTAATCATCAATGCCTAAGTACTGCTGCATTATTAGTACTGTGCATTATTGTATATACTGTTAAGAAGTTAAATCTATAACACTGTTCACAGTGATCATTCGTTTTGTATGTAAAATAGTCTGACAAGTAACTGCAACAGTCAGTTAAATGTGGTGGAGTAAAAAGTAAAATACAATCAACATAAAGTAGCATTAAGTTGAAATACTCAAGTAGGTCCAAGTACTTCAAAAAAACTACTGCAGTACAGTACGTAAGTAAAGGTACTTTCAAGATGTAATGCAATACAATCAAAATAAATGTGTTTCTTCTGAGTGACTTTTCAGATTGTAGCCTATAACAGTGATTCTTGATACTAATTATGATGATTACAGCCCATATTATATTGATTAGTTCACCAAGCTGTGGCCATATACAAAGACACACCCATGACGTGCCCTGAATTCAAAGTTATGAAACACTGCAATGCACGGCCACTCAATAGTTCTGCGGATCAACACTGTCCATGTGTCAACTTGTTTAAACCAGACTGCCTGTGGAAATGATCCCGGCTGTTGCTACCTATTAAATGCCATGTGGTCGTTAACCAGCATTTATGTATGCCTCCCTGTGGCAGCGTGCTGCGCTTTGACTCACCCAACATTTATTAACAACAATATCTAAATAGTTTACGAAAAACGTGTAAGTTTGCACAAGTGGTGACTTTTACAATTATGGGAAAGCACACAAAGAAGAAAGAGATCGCAACCTGTCCACTTATTTGCGTGTGAGGTCTGTTTACTGCTCGTGTTTCTTTCTCATCTCTCATCTCTCTGGTCTCTTTCGCGGCTCTACGGTGGCTTAAGTTATCAACTCACCTGTGGCAGGTGAAGCAATTTGCATGTTGCTCCGCTGCAACACTGCCCAGAGAAGACAGATGCCAAGTAAGCCCTCCATTCTCTCTAAGCAGCATAACAAATAAAAAATATGAAGATGATCAGAAACAGCGCAGGCAGGTGAAATAACGAACACCTGGTGTTCCTTCACCGGTTCGTATCACTCAGATCCCGGTCCCTGTGGGTCTAGTCTGTATTATCATGCAGCTCTGTCGCCTCTTCCGCAGTATTTCACTGCTGCACGGGTCATCCAAACTTTTCTCCAGCAAACACCTGCATCATAACTCCTTCAATGTGCACGCGGTGCAGTCAGATTGCTTAATGCCAGTCCGCTAAACTCTGTGTAGGACTTCCTCCTCCTCCTCCTCCTCCTCCTCCTCCTCTTCCTCCTCCTCTAGCTGCTGAGCCAGAGCATCACATCACTGGCACTCTTTGCTGGGGTTTGGTCGATGATGTGACTTCCTATGTTTTCTTGATGACTGCTGTTTTTTCTCCTGCACTGTCATTTCCTCAGTCCAGGGGTCAGCACACTGTTCATAGTGTAAGCAGACAGGCACCTGACCAAATAGACACCCATGCAACCAACCTAGTCCCAGAGGAACATGTTTTTAAATCTCGGCTGTGGCCGCAAGAAAATAAATGATCTCATCTGTTTAGCCGCTACATCATCTTGTGCTGGAGGAATGACAGTGAAACTGATCTGGTCTTTATTTTCTCTCAGGACACCCTGAAACAACCCTCAAGCTGACCACAAAACTGTACCCCACTTTGGGAAACAGTAACGGGAAACCCATTTGGATCAAGCAGCGACAATGAACCCATTCATCCAGTCCGTGAGACAGTATTAGAGAAAATACCACAGCGGCTACTTATCAGAGCGATCATTTGCATGCATTTATTGTCATCGACCTGCAATAAGATGCACACCCCTGCTGTGTGTCTATGTGTGTGTGTGTGTATGTGTGTGTGTGGCAACAGATTGAGATAAAACACTTCATCAATAAAGGGCACTCACTGAATGTGCCCCTTTTGAGATGCATGTGCTGAGACATATGTCTGTTACTTGCTTGTATGTGATGGCATTCCTCATTCTTTTCTCTTGTTGACATTGTCTCAGACAGTGTGTGCAGTGTGCAGAGTGCACTATGGGTGTAGGTGGGATGGCGAGAGACAGATTGTAGGAAGATAATGTTTTAAAGAAAACATATTTTGATTGCCTTTTGATACAAACCCCTTTTGCTTACATACCAGACTGGTATATCTAGACAGTAGACAGATACTGAAGTCCAGTCGATTCACATGGATTGGTTCGTGGTTCCTGAAGTCAAGATGTTCCTCTAATTTTGGGTGAAGACGAATTAATGACGATGGTCGGAAGACAGTTTATGACTGCTTTGCACTGCACTTTAAAGAAGTGGTTCAACATTTTGAGGAAACACTTATTTCCCTTATTCTGGAGAGTTAGATGTGTAGATAAATGGATACCACTCTCATGTCTATAGGCTAAATGTGAAGCTGCTGTGAGCAGATGGTTAGTTTAGTTTGTGCCTGCACACAACCTCCTGTAATTGTACACAAATATGATATGACATACAGTATTAGTATGGATTTGGGACACAGCTTGTAATTATAAAATGTTACAACCCAACACTTCATGTTGAGAATATTCAGGGGACAGGTCACACTCTCAACGTGTGTCATCTTCTCCATCAGTAGCAGCCTGCCATAGCTACTTTCACTGTGGTGCATGTGTTTTTTACTTCCATGGTCATTCATGGGTATGTTAAGCAAGTCATTAACTCCACTTGAGAACCCCAACATATGTGTGTGTATTCATGCTCCCAACTCAATTAGAAGATTGTCTAAGCAGTAGTATATAATACATTATTTATGTGCTTGAAGCGTGAAGATTTACATGATTACCAAACTACCAGCGCTTCATTCTTCATAGTGTAAAACATGACAGCCTGGTTGCGCACAAAGTAGGGAGATGTGCTATTAAAAAGCCATTTTATTAACACAATGTTTATGAGCTCTGCCTCTGCTGAGGAGTCCAGCTGATTAACTTGCAGATTAATGTTCTGTCAGCATGCCACACAAATTAACAGGGATTGTTATCACAAGAGCACAGAGATACAATAATATTGACCACCAGCAACAAGAATTAAGTGGTAACCTATATCCCTTTAAGACTGAATGCTTTCATTAAGAGCATGTGGAGTGATCACTTGAGCTTAGTGTTTCTAAGTTTGAATGTTGGTGAAGAAGCCCTCAAGGACAGCGTTGAACTAAAAAGTCTCCCATGTAAAAGCAGAGAAAGCTCAATATACAGAGCACTTATAGGTATTGATTAGAGGCACTAACTCAAAGGACAGATTCATAAGAATGGAGCTTTACTTTCTTTCATAGGGATTCTATGAATGATCTTACGGAAAGATGGAGAATACAGTTGATATTGAGAGCATCTCCTCCACCAAGTAAAGAGCTACAAACTGGTTAATTCCCCATGGCATACCAGCCAAAAGCCAAACTAAAAGCTAGTAGTTGCTGTTTTAGAGCTGTAGCACCAGCATTGTTCTCCTCGATGCGCCTCAGCACTTGATTCTGATTACTGATTCCCAGCTGACAGATGCTTAACGTTATTCTCCAGGCGTAATTTGTAATTCCCTGTGATATTATTGTAATGGTAGCAGAACCCGGGGAAGACCCAGGACACGCTGGAGGGATTATATCTCCCAGCTGGCCTGGGAACTACTTGAATTGCAAATTAACGTTACTTGTTACAACAAAAAGGTAATCTGAGTGCTGCGCTACCCCCCAACACTGGGAAACAGAACAAAACAAGAGCACATCTTGTTGAGCAATGTTGTTTTATGAAACCCTTGTTCATGTCTAGTTTCAGCATGGGCTGTTAGAATAAACTGTCTAATGGGTGGGGGAGCTAAACCATAGTATCTCACAAAGTAAACAAACATTGGTCATCAAAAGAAATCAAAGCTTAATAGTGGTATTTGTTTCTTACTGTCTAGTGCTAAACAAACTTTAGGTTTAGAGGCTAACTCCTGGCCGAGCATATTACAAAATATATAAATTGAAAAGTTTCATACTACATACTACTGACGAACACATATGCGGCAGTATTTTTTGCAGTTATTTGGTCATAAATGAAAGTTTCATTCATGACCAAATAACCAAATGACCAAATATAGAGTTTGTTTCCCTTCCCCTGGATTACAAGCAAGTTTTTGGTTTTGTTGGGTTTGATGTTCAATCACCTGTGGACTAACGGGTGTTTTTTGTGTTTTTTCCAAGTGACTTACGCCGTGTGTTCGCCTAAACTGAGTTTTGCCTGTTGTGCGCTTGGGGTCAGAGACAAACATAACAAAAACAACATACTCCATGACACAGCACAATCTATCCATCTAGGATATACCGTGACTTCAAGATATTGGCATAAATATGTGCATTGGCATACATATTATAAATTGCTGAACCCCAAAAATAACATTGGAAACCCTTAACAGAGGCAGACAGCCTCCGATCTACAGGACATTTGATGTCATGTTGAGTCTTTCTCCACGGATGTAACTTATGCAATTGATCAGTGCTGAAAAGATTAATTAATAAGACAATCAACAGAAATACTGTTTTTGATCATCTATTCACAAGCATGGACAGTTGCTGGTTCCCTCTTTGTGTCAGTGTGCTGCTTCTTTGCATTATATAATTAAATGTTATTTAGGTTCTGGACTATCGCTCAGACAAAGTAAACTTCCTAAAGAAGTCAGCTCGAGGAAATTGGGACGATTTATAGACCTATGGATATAAAAAAAAATGTATACAAGTTATCTGTGGAACCAAAACAAAGTGCTTGTGTGACAGAGCATCACGAAACTGGTGAGGAACCAATTGGTAAGTTGTGTAAGATCCAGAAGACTAACCATGGCCCTAAAACAGGGAACATATGAAGATACATGGATTTTGAATTAATTAAGGTACTCAGACCTTAATGTTATTTACTTTTGTGGTTTTACTCGAATAGCTCTCAACACGAGTGATAAGAAACCCAAACGGTGGTGAGACGAGCGTACCTACAGGTGGTTGGAGGGTCTGAGCAACACATGGGTCACCAGGTCGCTGTGTCCCCGCAGGTCGTGCATGTTGCAGTCAAGCCAGGGCGTAGGTTTGGTCTCAGCAATGGTAGGGACACTAGAAATTAGAACATTTAAAATAAATCTATCATTTTAATTAGACAGGGCCTTGCCTCCTGCTGTGTTTTAGCCATTGCACGTATTTGGGTGTGAACTGGCGTTTTCTCCAATGCATTTGTTGCTACAGCATGATGGTGTGCTTTACTCTCTTGATGGCGATTAAAACTTCCAATGGCATTTTTCCAATTACTAAAACCATTTAAGCAGAAATCTGGGACTTTTTTTTATGGTGTATGCTTTGACTGAAGCCCTGATGGTCCAGCTACTGCTTCCTCAAGCTGCACTACACCTGCACTGAGTTTCTGAGTTTCCTGAATGCATCTCAAAAGGATGCAGGTTTTTACATTACATTACATGTCATTTAGCTGACGCTTTTATCCAAAGCGACTTACAATAAGTGCATTAAACCATGAGTCCAAACTCAGAACAACAAGAATCAAGCAAGTACAATTTCTTCAATAACGTTAAACTACAGAGTACTATCCGTAAGTGCCATTTAAGTGCTACTAAAGTGCTAAACAACAAAGTGCTATCGGTAAGGGACATTTAAGTGCTACTAGAGTGCTACTACGGCTCTACCCTCCCTATTCAAGGTATAGTCGAAAAATATGTGTTTTTAGTTTGCGACGGAAGATGTAGAGACTTTCTGCTGTCCTGATGTCAATAGGGAGCTCGTTCCACCAATGAGGAGCCAGCACAGCAAACAGTCGTGATTTTGTTACGGTTTGACCATGTCCTGGATGTAGACCGGACCCGATCTGTTCGCAGCACGGTACGCAAGTAGGTTTGCACTGTGTGGGTAGTTAGCCTGCTAACGTTACTAGCTAACCCTAACAACGACCCGGGCTTCTTGATAGCTACTTACCCTCTGGGTGGTGAACAAACTTCGGATATCTCTTTTCTTTTTTGGTGGCATTTTTAAAAATAATAACTCTAGTATGAATCAGATACAAATATATATTTGACAAATGTGGGGAAATAATTAATACTTCTCTCTTTCTGTATTGCTCAATCGCACGCAAGCACGTACTTCAATGCCATGGAAACCGGACCGAGGGTATTTAAGGGCCGCGGACGTTCTGATTCGTCCCTTTGCACTTTGGACTTTGACATGAGCGGAACCCTCCGGAGAACCCAAACCTGTGAAGGAAAACTCTTTGAGTTTTGAACTGCTTGAGACTTTTTGCTGGAAACGAAACTTGTTGGCGAACAGAACTACGAGATCACAACTATTTGTATATGTCGTTCATAATTAATTAATTAATTAGTTGCACATGAGGGCTTCATAAAGTTTGGATGCGGAGACCAGGAGCCTTTCACTGCTTTTTTGTGTTCAATTAACCGACAGTTGAGCTCTCGTGAGCTCTCAAAGACATTTATTCTGGACCGAACAAGTGTAAGGATTAATGGTTCGCAATAAACGGCGTGAATGTATTTAATATACATAAACCACGTCCGTCATGACGCACAGTGAAACATGGCGATATTAATCCAACATGACCACAGTAACCTCTCAGACAAAAAACACAATTCATCTCCAATTCAAATGTCCAGAGTGTGAAATGACCTCTATGCATGTGTGTGAGTTTGTGTGTGCATCAGAAAGTTGGCACAGAGTAAATTCTAATCACCAGTTTCAGAGCTCTGTTGAGAGATGAGTCCGCTGGAATAAATACACTTTTATCAGTCCAGGGAGCTTGAACCTTTAGCTGCCTCATAATACACAGAGAAGCACTTCATGAATGCAGTTGTGGCTGCAAAAAAAAGCTATGGTCAGTAGACTCAAAACATACTTGAATTTAATTTATCCATTCATGTGGAGGCTGATTTGTTTGATTGGTGTGTAACAGATGATGTCAGCACTGATTCTCACACCATCTATTGGAGGAGCTGAAGTTGTGTAAATGCTATTACACTATTGAGATCCAAATCTGTAATCAACTTATATTTCTTTTGTGTTTTTTTGACTAACTACTTCTGCATACTTTGAGCAACAGAAACCTTTCTAATATTAAAATGTCCAACTCTTTAAGGACAGTTGTGCTTACATTAACCTTTTCCAACATTTAAAACATCAAGCTTTCTTTTATAATGCAACTCAAGTTGTGAGAATCTTAAGGACCTGTAAAATATTCTGAGAAATTTAGAAAATCTCGCGATGGTTGCAGACATGTTACGATGGAATCCAACAGACTTACAGATTTGCCTCGAACCAGAACTCCAAGCGATGGCCGCATTGAACAGTGGCAGTTTTCTGACCTGCTCTGTTATTAATATTTTTGACACCACAAACATCAAATTTACATTAAAACATTCAACAGAGTTTTCTCTCTCTCGTGATAATACTATTGTGAAGATTGGACTCACAGTTTATGACTTGGAAGCTGGGCATTGAGAGGTAGATTTTTAAAAAAAACAATTGTCTGACCTGAAGTGCCCCAATCCCGATGGCAACCAGTGACACAATATTTGTGTGTCCTGTGAATATTTAACCTGAGACAGCTCCTACGTTTTAAAATTGCTACAACTACTACTACTACTACTACTATGACTACACTGTTGCTACTATTACAACTGCTCCTACTACAACTACAACAACTACTACTACGACTACGACTACTACTACTACTACTACTACTACTACTACTACTACTACTACTATACTGTTGCTACTATTACAACTGCTCCTACTACTAATACAACTACTACTACTACTACAACTACTACTATACTGTTGCTACTATTACTACTACTACTACTACTACTACTATACTATTACAACTGCTCCTACTACTACTACAACTACGACGACTACTACTACTACTACGACTACTACTACTATACTGTTGCTACTATTACAACTGCTCCCACTACTAATACTACCACTACTATATTGCTGCTGCTAGAACTACTTGTTAAGTAGTGCAGAGAATGTTACATTTGAGCCTTCACATACATTTAATTGCAACTTCCATCTTTGACAGTATTACAGTTCTATTGATGTATTACATTATTGGCTTTTTTAGGTACGGCAATTCAGCTTACATCTCTGCCAGTTTTACATTTGAACTCTCTGATTATTTTAGCAGTGCAGTGCAATGTATTTGTCATTTCAGCATTCACACAGATTTTCTGCAGGAAATGCATTTCTACTACTTTCAGCAAACAGAAACTCATCTCTATATGTTATACTATTATAATAATATTAAGCTTGTTTAACAAGGAAAGTCAATAGAAAGGAATTAAAGTAGAAAGTTACTTATCACACTTCCTGAGGAAGTTTATGTCAAACAGCTATAGTGTCAAAATAATGTTTTCTGTCTAATTACATAGTTCTGAAGGTTTATTCCACCAAAATACTTGTTACACTTTCTGTCAAATGAGTTAATTCATTTTAACTTCTAACTTGGACTGTTTTACAGCTAAGTTTAGAGCTTTTATATCAATGTATTTCAGGTCATAGCTTCTTTAGATAATCTAATTCAACTTCTCGGTGTTTCAGCAGCTCAATGCATTTGCACTTTAAGATTTCTGTATTTTCACACGCATTTTCTACAGGGAATGCCAGTCACATTTCTATTCCGATTAAAGTATTACAACGGCCATTTATGAGGAAAGATGCATGACTTTGGGGAGGGAGGCTGTGACAGAATCAGAGACACAGAGGTTAAGACTGAAGCGAGGCCAGTAGTAGTTCACCTCTGACGCAAGACCTGGAAAATGAGCCTGGAAAAAAGCCGCAGAGCCAACACTGTACAGAGAAATGTATTTGAATACAATCAATTGCTGTGGGTACCTTTGGGTACTGCACAACCTTTGCCATGACATTTGCTAAAAGCCCCAGCAGGAATATGGTGGTCATGCATTTGTGTTTCAATGTAATTTATGAATTCATTTATTTTCTGGTTTAATCTTGAGGCTCGAATGAGGTTTGAAAATATGTTTAGGGCCAACAGTCAATTACACTTTTTCTCACCTGCTCTGTTTCTTCATTTGTGTGTCGGAGTTGTGTGTCGCAGAAAGTTTGCATTGTGGTTTGGGTCCAGAGGAGTCATGTAACGCTGTTATGAAATACTGAAACAAACATTCTCTGGGAAAAGTGCAGCAACATGAGCCCAGTTTCCAGTGAAAGTCATGTTCAAAATTGCAGTGAAATTCCATTTTATGAATACAAATTCAGTTTAAACCTTGTATCTACTTCAAGCCTGGACAGTTTATGGAACATATCTGAAATTTGTGGCAGGACTAGACAAGTTAACATTGACCCATTTCCAGGATTCACAAGCTAAACAGGTTGTAGAAACTTTAATCATGCATTGATTCCAATGATTTTTATACAGGATGAAATTATATTCACAGTGACTTAAAACTTTGATTAATGGTTCAATATCACTGTGAACATCATAACAAAAATGGATAAATTGCCTAAATTTAGACTTTCCAAATTAATTTTGTAACAATGTCATTGTCAACTAATGTATTCTTTGCAGGTGGGAAATCTCATTCCAACAGTAAAACAGCACATAATGATTTTGACAGTGATGAGCTGTAATATTGATATCTTTCAGGCATCATTAGGCTTTTAGTGTTCAAACTCTTGAGCTTTCTGCTGCTTGAAACACAAGAGAGATTAATGTGCCTTCAGTTTTAAACTGTGCTTTGTGATGGATTGACTCCTTGCTGGATTTTAGTTTCAACATTACTTCATTGTAACCATCAGCAGAATGGCTACAGAGGGGAAAACAATCAACTACCTCCAGGTGAAGATTTCTGGCAGACTGCAGAGAATAACTCCATAAAAACAGCAGTAATGTCAATAGCATCGTCACACACTATATTCCACCTTCAGTACATAATCAAATTTGTCGGTCCGCCAGTTTACGTTTCTCAGTATATTAGGTTCAACGTTAATCTATTGGGATTTTAAAACACAAGGTTGCACAACAAAATACAAGTCCCTTTTTGGTACAGGAAGAAGAAAAGTATGATGTATGAGTACAAAGGATGAGTTGAGGAGTCTGAGGAAAGAAGCTGCTCTGTAGTCTGGTGGTTTGGCGGCAAATACTTCTGTCTTCTGTACCACTTGCCAGAAGGCAGCAGGGTGAACAGGCTGTTGTTGTCCTTTAAGTATCCTTTTGGCTCATTGGAGGCACCTCACCGATCTCACTGGTGCTCCAGTCCGGATGTCTATTGCTCCTCTGTACGCGTTGACAAGGGAATCTCGCTGTCTTAATTTGTTAATGATCTCCAAAAGATGAAATATGTGGCTTTCATTGATCCTCTGATTTTTACCCTACAGTGCCATCATCAGGTTGACATTTTTGGTTTTGAGCGAACAGTCTCAACAACTATTGCATGAAATTCTGTAAAGGCATGTATGTTCTCCTCAGGAGAAATGTTTCATACAACACCCTCATTAGGTCAAAATTAAAATGTGTTAAAAAACAAATGTGGCCACCTGCCTCAGCTGTACAATCTGCTGTTGTCACAATTATTGTCGCCACTGACTCAACTGACGATCTCCTTAACATATTATGTGCCCTATGTGGTTTAGAACGCTGATTCAATTATTTTCTTTGTTTGTTTTAAAGAAGCTGTCCCAATATTTAGTGTTAAATTGTAGACAAAAAACAAAACACATCATTGAGATTGCAAGGCATTTGTCATCAATTTATAAGTAAATTTTGGACAATATTGATTGTATTGATTGTGTTTAATCTTAAGATTTAAAGGACTTAAGGTATAATAATACCTTCAAATATCTATGAAATCAAATGTTTCTTAAAAGGTTCGCTTTCTTTTCTTCTCCTTTTGCTTTTAATGGTCTGGCATGGGTCTACATTTGCTAATCAATACAACATTGTCTTGTTGCTTGAAGATGGCGGCAGCAGCAGCATTGTCAGTATTACTAACAGCAGCTCTGTGCTTGTGTTAGGAGGTCAGTGTGGATGAGTCATGAATATCATTCATAATCTCTCCTTCAGTTCTCATCCAGGCTTTCTGTATCACACAACTGTTTGAAGAGCTGGTTTTGTATTTTAGTCTCAAACACCTATCCAGTTTGCTGTTTGTGGTGGGCCTCTGGGCTTCATGCCTTCTTCTATTTACTGTCTTTATTCCAGTAGTTTTGTTGAAGGGTTCAGCAGTGTTAAACTGTTAACACAGTTTCTTGTGTCATTTTATGTTTGTGCCGTATTCTGCAGTACTTACTTTAGCCTTAACAGTTGAAAAAGGATGGAAACGGACTGAAATGTTTCCACCGGTGTCATTACATTGTTTGTTTCGATTGACTTCTTTTGCTCAAGGAACCAATCATTGGAGACTTCCAGGAATCATTCATGCCATGATTTCACAAGAGAGCCCCATGTGATTTTATATAACAGACACTTGAGGGTGGTCAGAGTTACATGAATCAAGGTCTAAATTGGTATTAGACCACCTGGGAAAGATGTGATGAAAGCATTGCTGGGAGCTGGTGTCTCAGCTTTTCCTCCTCGGATTTCTGATCCAGTCTAACATGGATGCCTCCTTCATGAAAGCCTGAGTGGCAGAAGTCGTTGGTTGGCCGATCTTCTCTCATCACATGTCTTTATGGGGTATCTATAGGTCCTTTTATCTTGTTTTTACAGCACCATGCAGCACATTTTCACTCAGCCACTTGCTACACTACTGACTTAACAT